>NC_090934.1:559709968-560019016 GCF_040938575.1 Ambystoma mexicanum | reverse complement strand
TGCATTCATGTGTGGAATAAGATCGTGTCAGAACAGCTTTAGAAGTGCTATGAACACGGTGTCACTGTTTCTTGGTTTCCCATTGCTCACTTGCTTTAAACTGGTCGGCTAGCTCAGTGGGTTAACACGCCTACCGCCGGGATTTAGTTGTAATCCGCCGCAGCCACACCGACGCGAAAGCCGTGGGCAAATTCACGTCTTTTCAGCCTTCTGAGGTTGGTAAATGAAGGACTATTCGTTTGGGAAACGATGACATTAGTTATGTGCCATTGGACAATTCGGAGCATGTGTCGCGCTGCATAAAAGGACAATAACATTGGTCAAGTTCGTTACTCGGCTCATTAAAGCTGTCTCGCGCCCTTTTCTAAGCACATGCAAAGTATACAAATGAAATATAAGTAGGTCGCTGGTAACATGCGCAGTAGTGAAGGACAATAGGGGACAGGCAGGAGGGGCGAGGGGGGGCTAGAGCTGGAATGACAGATGTAAACTGCCTGCAACACACTGTGACATCATTCTGGCAGCCATCCCATGGCTGACCTAAGAGCTGTCAAGTGCTCGTCGCCCGAGCCGCAGCACCTCGCTGGGTGGGCAATTAGGAAAGGCATGGCCGTTTCGGGCGAATGTTTTTTACGTTTTGTCCTCGTTTAAAATGCCTTGTCGGGGAGCAGCTGTACCGTGCCTCTCCTGCGTGTTTCCCTCAATTGAACTCCCACTTGCTGGGGCTGCGTTGTAGCTGTCAGGTGTAATGTGTTATGTGTAATACAAAGACAAGGGACGGGACAGGGCAAACGGCAGGCAGCACTGTCCGCGGGCAGGGGATATGCAGGGGGGCGGGGTTCATCCTATGAACAGCTGGCTAGGGACAGTGTATTCAGGGAGGAGGGTGATATACAAGCTGGCGCATGCACACACACACACACGCTCCGTTCACTGACATCAGACTGCACATCACACACACATGTATACAATAAGAAGCTGCGTTGATCCATCGCAGCCAGCCCAGATCGCCCTCGTGTCAGTTTCCTGTACAGTCACTGATGGTTTAGCCTTACATTGAATTTCCTGGCGGTATAGGGGATCTAGTCTGTTCCTTTCCCTGCCTGACTCAACAGCTATTGTATCTGTTTAGTCTCCAGCTTTGGATTGGCTCCCATTCTATGTTTACATGGAACGGGCGGGTGGAACCGGGAGGGGTGATGAATGAGTGGACGGGGTTAGACGTGTATGGATGGATAGACCAACTGCGTGGTCTACGCATACCAGGGGGATTCCTGCAGCAAAGTGTCACCTAGTTTCCAGCTCTGCCTTTGCTCCTAGACTGCAGTGACGAACCCATGCAGCTCCTCACCTGTGTCCACGCAGGGCGTGTGCCCACTTTACGAGATATTCACGGAGAATTAGGAAATCTCTACAAAAAAGCTGAAAGTGACCCCCCACATTTCCCCACAAAGCTAAGAATGACCCCAATCTCGCTGATAAAGGATGCGGGTGTTGAAAACGCGATTTCGGCCGGCAGAAGACAGTATGCATGTATGAATGAGTAACTATGATTAAAATCCCCGCTGACCCCGGAATAATCTGCCTTCGCTGCGCCTGCTTGGGGTGGCAGCCAGCGGCGCGCTCTTACAGAACATGTCACATCCACACTCACTCTGAGGGGTCCAGGCTCTTCCTCTCAATGGCCGATGACATTGGCAGGTCCCTCTGCTGGCTCCCCAGATGGGGTCCCCGCGGCTGGGGGGCACCCGCTCTGCCTGGCTCCGGGATGCTGCTGGCCCCGTGCTCCTTCTGAGGCTGTGACATGCAGGGAGTCGGATGTTGTGCTCCCCCGGCGTGCACAGGACTGTGGGGGTGGTCTCGGAGCTCCCCCTCCTCCTCTGTGATCCTTGGAGACGAGTCCAGCCCCGGTCCAGCCTCAGGTGCCCAGCTCTCCAGCGGGCAGTACACCGCGTATTGATGTCGCAGCCCTAGAGACCATCTGCGACCCACAAGTCTTAGATGCTCGGCCCCAGCGCAGGCAGAAGGGTCCGTGCTGGTGTCACCGCTCCTGGGACCGTTCAGCACAAGGCGTTGTGATGTGACTCTCCAGCCCCTGTGCCCGGCTCTGCAGAAGGCTCCGTGTCCTTGTCAGCGTTCCCTGGAACCCCCAGCCCCGGAGGATGCGCTTTACTCTGATCAAGCCAATGCCATAGTGTCGGGGCACCCTGTGAGCCTATTGCCTCAGCTGGCCTGCTCTATACAGCATGCACAAGGCTGGCCGCCGGGGTCCGAAGGCTCGCCCGTGACTGTCCACCCTCGGGTGCCCGGTTCTCTAGTAGGAACAGGAGACAGTGGCGGCGCCTGCTCTCCACGGGATCTTGCAAGCCTAGGTGCTCGGGTCGCCTCCTTGCCACTCAGATGCCTGCCCTGCAGCACGGCGCAAGGCTGTGCGGTGGTGTCAGTGTGGGAGCCGTTTCCAGCTTCAGGTGCCGCCCCTCCTTGCTGTCACACCCTTCTCCTCCCCCTGGTAGCACGGCCAGACTCTGCCCTGCGTCCACAGCCAGCCTAACCCAGGGCTTTCCCAGGGTCTCTGAAGCCGCCGTGCCCTTGGGGGTTTTATGGCACTCTCTTGGCAGGGTTCCTCCCCAGCACTGCCCCCCTCTCCTCTCCGCTTTCATTTCCTCTTTCCTGATCACGACTCGGCTACAATAGGAGGAAATCTCTCATTTAAAGAGACAGCTGCTTCTCGCGCACTGCGAGGAGTGCCGAGGAGACATCACGACCGCTGCACCCGAGGCGGCCAGACGGGCAGTAACTACGCCACAACTCTTTTGGGAAATCCCAAGAAGTATTCCCTAGATACACAGGGGACAAAGTACACGGCCACTTACATATAGCTAAAACACCTCAAGTGCACACACAATGGACGTGCCAATGTTAAGATTACTACAGTTTAAATATTTAAAACATATACAGCACATTCATCACACTACAAAGCAAAGCTTAACTCACATTGGCCCGGATTTACAGAGCGTTTTTCAACAGGTAAATCTGGCCTCTGATATCACAAGAGCTACTTGAACCATAATGGTGATTTAAGTTACGGCTATTTAAAGGGGTGTCTGGGGAAGGGGTGTCTGGTGGGGGTTGAGAGACCTTAGTATAGCTGTTGCCCCGCATGTCGACCCCTTTAATAAAAGCTTTAATCATTTAAAACCAGCATTGCCTCGGCTGTTTTATATGAGCTCGGCACAGTCACTGGCGAACAACTTAAATGGTTGAAAGAGCTAGAAGGGACACTGCGTAGGCGCAATTTCGGGCTGTCTCAATCTTAGCGCCGACAACCTCAGTGGGGGCACGGCCCACCTGCTGCACACACACATACCACTGCTTCCCCTTGCTTCCTACCCGCTATCCTCCTCCCGGTGAGCCCCCCGCCCCCACTTGCAGCCCAAATGAGAGGCAAGACCAGTTGACTGAGTGGAAGTAAAATTGCCTCAGCAAACTTTATTAACATACATAAAGTTAGGAGTTAACTGACAGGTGTTCTGCTGCAGCAATAGGTAAGGGAACCAGGGCTCACCTCGCTGCCAACTTTACTTACAATAACAGGAGACTGCCGCTATCGAAGAGTCTTGCTGATGGCGGCAAGACTCTATTGAGTCGGCCGGGGTATGTCTGATGAGAAATCAGAAGTCCTATCTTCGTTCTCCATGAGAGTATTGCATTCATCATGGGTGCATTCCATGATCTGATTGTCTGGGCGCCAGACGAGCCGCCTAATATCAGTACTGCTCGAAAAGCCTTGACAGATAGCGCTTCTGCCTGGGACAGAGCAAGCAATGCCGATTGCTTACATGGTAAGAACTCATTAAGCGAGTTTGCGGGACCGTCTTTCCCGTGCTTGGAACCTATGAGTTATATTCCCTACATCATTGATCAGAATTTGCGTCGATTTCTTATGTTGCTCCGTTTTAACTTGTTGCCATCTCGTATGGTTGTGGGAGCTAGCGAAGCAATACGACAGGAAGGAAGTGTAGAATTTGTGATAAGTCCCTTGAGACTATCAGATATGTTTAAAGCAATTGGTCAGGGTGAGCCCTGACAGAACCTCAGTTGAGGGAAAAAAGACCATCTATTCAGTCAATTTTGTCACACAGTCACATCATTGCTGTGTATTTAAACCAACGAATGTGAATAACATAACATACCATAAAGGTGTGGTAAATCCAACCCATTTCACACAAAACAATGCGAAAACAATAGGTACATCTTTCAATCCTCTAGTGACTGTTTACATACACAGCATTGAATTGCCAAGGGGTTACAGTGAGACAATAAACAGTGAAACATTAAATATGTTTTGCCTATTTGGCATACTGAAACAATAAAAAGTTGACACAATAGTGTTTCGGCCTATTGCATTTTAACAGCTTCAAGTGTAACAGCCTTCATCAGGACGTGAAATGTGGAATGAATTCCTCACAGCCTGTTGTACGTATCTGCAGAAAGTAAAACTGGATAAAAATAAGTGTTCTGTATCTGGGACATGTATAGAGCGCTCTACAAGTAGCTGACATCTTCTTACACAATATCCTGAGCTGCATACACTTTTCGGAGTTACATGTGTATGCCACTTGCAACATGTTGCAGAGTATCAATATTGGGCTGCCGTGATAAGCGCTCAATTGAAGGTTATTTTAAATTCAGTATTTTTGGTATGATAATGTGTTAGCAAGATTGTTGCAGGAAATGGTATCAACATTACGGATATACAGTATAACTGTGAATAATTATTCTTGAAATTAGTTTTCCTTTAATAACTTTTTTATTATGTTAATGTTAAAGGATATTTGTACCGCGCACTATCACCCATGGAGTGGTCCCCTGGTGCTCTGCCAGATCTATCATCAACGGCGGGATAGTTTAAGCGTGTTAGTTGGACAAAGTTTGGAAAAGAGCAAGGTAGCTGTGACGTACTGTTGACAGCTTTGGTTTGGTTAACACCGTTCGCCAAGCATATCAGTGTGTTATTCGAGTCTGAGTCCGTCGTGTGCTGTTGTTTGGGGGTCTGTGGGGTGTGGTTGTGTTTGTTGTTGCGGTGTGGTGAAGTGTGTGCGGGTTGCTGTGGCTTTAAGAGGTGTGGCTGTATTTGGTTAGAGTGTGAGAGGTGTGTGAGGAGGGGAGAGGTTTCAGTAGTTTTGGGGTTGGTTAGTATCCATGTTAGGAGAGATGCATATTCCCATTGCGTTTCCTTCGTGATTTCAAGAAGGTTGTTTCCTTTCAGTGGTTAGGTTTCAGCGTGATAAGGCTGTCTTATCTCTTTGTCATTATGCGATAATAGCTACCGTCGTGTTTCTGTGTTTGTATTGTGCTAGTCCTTTTATCTCAGTTTGTCTTTGCTGTAGCCTATGTTTGAATTGATTTACTTGCGAGCTACGCCCATGCACTACGTCCTTTCTGAGTGGGTTTCAATTTGGTTCCGAGGTGTTGAAGAGCCAGGTTTTTCGAAGTTTTCAAAATTTTAGGTGGTCTTTGGTGTTTCTTATTTCTCTCAGGAGGTTGTTCCAGGTTTTTGCAGATAGTTGGGAGAAGGAGGAGCCCCATAGTTTTTTCTTGATGTACGGTTTTGGTTCCAGGCGAATTTCATTGCTTGATCTCGTTGGTTTGTACATTATTTTCTTTTGTAGGAATTCTGCTCCCTGTCCGCTGATTGCCCTGTGTGTTATGCACATGGTTTTGAAAGTGATACGATGTTTGATTGGGAGCCAGTGCAGTATTTTTAGCGCTGGAGTGATGTGGTCTCTTCTGAATAGTTTGAGGAGGAGACTGGCTGCTGCATTTTGGATGTGTTGTAATTTCGTCAGGAGGTGTTCTGGCATCCAGAAGTAGAGGCTGTTTGCATAGTCGATTTTTGACATGATGAGAGCGACTATTGTCATTGTTTTGTTGTGTGAAGGAGGAAGAAGCATTTCTTAATTATTGCGTTTACGTGTGGTTCTAAGGTTAGGGCGTTATCCATTAGGACTCCCAGGTTTTATAAGAATTCTCTTTCTATTCATAGAATGTATATATGTTACTTGTATTTTATTGTGATATTGTATGTGTTAAGGTTTGTGTACAAGCCAAATACACTTTTAAAAATAAAAAAATAAGCATTTTCTGTATGGGTTTCCCACTCTGCGTCTGTGTTAGGGGGATGTTTCTGGTACTTAGTGTTCAAGTGATGGCCACACATTGACCCTTTCCTTGAAACAACCATCTTCCTACTAATCTATTCCCAAAGCCTTCACCTTTCCAACACACCCTATCCCCAACCAACACTATCTGTCCTTCAGTTAATTTACTTAAGCATTTCAGCGGTGGGGGCTGCTCTAGAGGCCATAACTCCCAATTTGAACCAATGCTTAACCACAGATCGGGAGTCAGTCCCACGGCAGAGATAAAATATTGCGAGGAATTTTTGGGTAGCTTTATTTCCCATACTTCATGGTGTGTCATTCATTCCCAGTTGCACCCGGCCCAATGTGTCATTCGGCTGGCAAGTGCCCATGGTCCTTCTATTGGCCCATGCATTGCGAAGGAGCCTTCTTTGTCCCCTCAATACCAGCTGCGTCTTTCCAGAAGTTCCTCCACTGCCACAAGCGCCCTAGTATGCCCGGAATCATTTTCATTCTTCAACAGTCTGAGCCAACTGTTATATAGCATATCTTCTTGAATCGATAACAATTGATCATTCAGATAATCTTACACCTCCTTGCATGCCATGAACCATTCCAGATTCCATGCAGCTTCTAGCATGCCATCCATCAGTTTTTCAGAGAGCCCCCTGAGTAAGCTGACTCAAGGTCTCTATGACATGAAGCTCACAGATTCATGCCTCGCTGCCTGTAAGCTCTGCCCTAGATAAGAGCCCAATGGCCTTGATCAGTCGATCTTATCGACCCTCTAAATGTGAACCCTTGTATATACCCTGCGTTGCAAGTGCAGTATTAGCCCCACTCTACATTTTGTCCAATACTTCCCTTTTCGGCTGTCCTTTCAACATTTCCTCTCGTTGCTGAGATAATCGGATACCGGCACCCTGAGTACAATTCTGATAATGGCTGGTCACCTGAAAAGGCAGACAAAGGAACAGTAAACAAAACCGTTGCTACTGTTGCATTCAATACCATGTATCTATAACCCGTCCTTTCAGTTCTATGGGATATAGACGCCTCAGACTCGCACAGCCACCAAGGCAGAGTTAAAAAAATATGTTTGGCACTTTATATGCAGGGGAGACCCCACAACGCCCCCACAATCCCCATGCAATAAATACTTATCCTAATCCACCCCCACATATATATGTGTAAAAAGTGAAAAACATTTTTTTAAATCAGCCTTTTTTGCCGCAGGATTTTTCGCTGTGACCATATCACTGGATATTGTCCTTTCTGGGTTTGATATTGCATTAACCCATAACCTTTGATTATATACTTGAGTGCATTTTATGAAATCCTCTATTTATACTTCTGCTGATTAATCATGCATGTGCAATTCTCTAATCAGCTTGAAGGAGAACCCTGAGCTTCTGTAGAATTCAAACACACCTTCACAGACATAGTACACTTACAGCCATCCACAATGGTTAATAAATAACACTACAACTGTACTTACTGTCCCATTTCTTTCCCTATAACAGCACTGAGATCTTACATTTCACAATATCCTGGCACCACCACCAGTGTATTGCCATGGGCAAGTTTACACCATCTGGAACCATGCTTGCATTACCACCAAGTTCTCTACACGTTGTCACAATAGTGGTCCTAGTCCACTGTTTATACCAATTTGAAATCATTTTATTTCTCCTCCTATCAAAGAGAACAGAGTTACAATGATACATCTAATCAGAAACATGTGACGGTTCAGGGTACAATATCGATAGTTTTTTACCTTAGCAGGTTAGAAACTGTACTAGTATCTCTATCTCTAATGTTAAGCTGGGGTTTCCTTTTGGGTTCTTCTATTGGCGAGTTCAAAACAACATTCTAATAGTCTTCATCACTCATCCTATTAGGTAGAGCCTCAAATGCAGATGGTATCATCTCCAATGGACATTCGGCTGGCCATGGTATAAATCCTAACCAAAGATTTATTCCACATTCCCATGATCCATTTAGATCGCAAGTTCCAGCTTGCCACTGTACTATCCACAATTTCTTATACCATGGCCAAGCCTTGTTATCTGCCAATCTCACAACATTAGTCAAGTTTTTCATTGCCAATATACTTTGTACAATAGAATCATGTTCTCCTAAAGCTACGTTAGAGTAAGCCAATGCAGAAAAAATGATCACGCAGACAATAGCAGCTACACTGCAGGCACTACCCTCGTTTGCAGTGGCTTACCTGCACCCACGTTGGGTGTCCCTGAACCTTCACAGATGAGTTACAAGTCAGTAGGATCAGGTAGGGCTCCTTCCACCTCAGGGCAAGAGCAGTCTTCCTCTGATGAACCTTTATCAGGACACTTTTGCTGGGTTGTAAGGAATCACCTGGAGCGTCTGTTGTTCTTGGCAGAGAAGCTTGGACCTGATTGTGAATGACACTAACAGAGGACATTAATGTCTTAACATATTCCAACAATCGATCAGCTGCAGTGGTGTCGCTAGGGGGGGCTGGGGGGGCCAGGGCCCCCCTGTGAAACCCTGTGCCCCACCATGTGTCCCCCCTACCTAAGACGAGCAGTGACCATGTTCTCCCCTCACTTTTGTCTGTGCCCCCCCCTACATTTGTCTTTGGCCCCCTCTGTGCCCCTCCTAAATTTGATTCCTGGCGACGCCACTGATCAGCTGATAATTGCAAATGATCTGGTACACATTTCACAGGTGGTGATACAGGTAATCTCATAGGTCTTCCATAGAGTATTTCACATGAACTCAAACCAGTTTTTTTTTCTGGAGGGTGTGCTGACCAGGCTAAACAGAACAAGTGGCAAGGCCTCTGGCCACTTCAACCCTGTTTCTTGGCATAGTTTGGCCAATTTGATTTTATTACACCATTCCATCTGCCAACTGCCCCAGCTGATTGAGCATGGTGAGGGCAATGCAAATTATGTTCGCAACAGTCACTGCATCTGCCTTTCTACAAGGGTGCGCCTCCACCCATCCGGAAAAAATGTCCACTATTACTAGTAGGTATTAACACTGATTACATTTTGGCAATTGGAGAAAACCAATTTGTAACCCTACAAACGGGGCCACATGGTGTGGGGCCACATGGTGCATGGTGTGCCCCAAGTCTGATCGACACTCTTCCCTACATTATTTCGTAAACATATTACACATCTTTGACAGTATTCTTGAGCCATAGCTGTACATTCTGGTGCAAGCCAGGATTGTCTTACTAGCATTGTCATTCCATCTCTACCTACATGTGCCTGCCCATGATGCATTTTTGTTGGATGTGAGAATATTTTTGGAGCCACTAACTAACCCTGTTTGTCTCGCCAGAGAGAGTTCTCATGCAATCGGCACCCCATTCTTATCCATTTGCCTTTTTCATCTGAAGGCGCATTCACTTGCATTTGTGCAATGTCCTCTAATGTTTTATATTATGTCCCCTCCAGTACAGCTTGCACTGGCAAGATGTACACATCGTTGCCTTCTAAACTGGCAGCCACGTTGGCTGCTCTATTAGCAAAATCATTTCCTAAACTAATAGGATCATCTATTGCACGGTGGGCAGCACATTTGATGACAGCAATCAGTTCAGGCAACATTATAGCAAATCAACCATTGTGGTCTTAACAAAGTTGAGGGGAAGACAGAAGATCACTGGTAAGTAGTCAATTAATAAGGTGGCGCTCCCACAAGTAACAACAATAGAATATCTGGGAGTTGTAGTAAGCTAAAGCAGCATAGATAAGCCTTGGCAAAATGAATTAAGGGCCCGGGTGAGAGTCCTAGCAGCCAAGCGAAGGCCATGGATAACACATATGGGAAATTCACTCTAAAACCAATGCTGGATTTCTATAAAATGAAAGTGGTGACCATATTAAATCACAAGCAGAGACACAACTAGCATTACCATGGACACTATGGAAGGAGCCGGAGGGCTTATTTTGGAGACTGGAATTGAGCATCCCTAAAAGAGTCTCCCCAGCATCAATAAGAGACAAACTGACATTAATCTCAATCCATGGAATTGTTGCCTGGAAGACCCTGGCATTGTTCAGGAAATGCATTATGAAAGACTCTCCGGATCCATATACAATATTAAAGGACAACATAGCTTCAGGAGGATTTCCAGTGGAGAAATGGAAAAGGCGATGTAATGACATTGTGGTAAGCATAGGAATCACGAGAGACTTCTTGATCTCTAATCTGGACAAGGCAAGCGAATGCTATGGGAGGCGGATTGGATCCAGACCATCTACACTAGGGGTCGCCACAAGCTAAATTTAGATGGCTGGAGCAACCAAAGAACACCCAAGATATTTGTTAAAATTTCCAAGTAAAAGGATACAAAATATCTACCTGAGAATACGATTTAACTGCCTGCCTATTAGGAGCTCACTGAAGATATTTGACATCAATAATGAAGAATCCACCAGTAGATTCTGCCAAAAAAGGGGCCAAACGGAGACACAAAAACACATAATCCTGAGAAGCATGGCAGTAACAACCAAAAGGACTAGTCATCTGGGTAACCTCATATGGTCCAAACCCTCATACTCGCTGGAAGGTTCTGATCTCCAGTTTAGGCATTTAAGCCATCGGGAGAAACGTAAATATGAGGTAATGCTAATTGCAGGAAGAGTGGGGGAAATCAGCTGTGGGGTGAGGAAAGATTTAATGCATATGCTCTGGAAATGCATTTGGGTGCAAAATGTTTGGTCCCGCATAGAACAGGCCCGCATGAAGGCTGGGATTGCAGGACTCGTGGGGGACTGTTGGCATGGTGGAGGATTTATAGATTGATAGGTGCGCTAGCAAGATTCATAAAGGAGACCTTCTTTTTAGGTAGCTAGACTGGCATACTGGTTATGTTTTCTTATTGTGGCATAGCATGTTTTACTGGTATTAAGATAAAGCCAGCATGATGAATGTTATTACTTTGGTAAACTGGGTTTCATTGGTGCAGCCAGTCTGAATCTATTTTCTTGCTGTGGCAAGGCATTTTGTTATTACGTGTTATTATTACCAGTGCTGGTGTCAGGTACTTCAGCCAGCTCCCCTGCCAGCCAGTCCGCGCCTCCTTACTCTCATTCACTGCAGCTCAAAGGGCGCGGGTCCAAGCCACTTGTGCGCTGCCTTCTTGCTGAGATCTCACTGGTGGCCTGTGTCACCCTGCACTTACTGCCACCAGGCTGACACAGGAGGCGGAGATCGCTGCGTTGGCTTCCCCAGGGCGTACCCAGGGCAGCCTCTAATCCATTGGCGTCCCTCAGCCGGGCATTCCAGGCACTCCACATACTGTGCCCCTGGGGGTCACAGAGCCCGATATCCTCTGACAATCAGGCCCCACCTCCTGCCGCTATTGGCATTTACCACCAGTGCCCCTCAGGCCTGTAAAGGGGCCGATGTTTATGCCGTCCTTCACACAAGGGCATCTGCCATTTTTCGGCCACCACGCAGGCCAAGTCAGGGCGAGTTTGTATCTGCCAAAAGCTCCCCGTGGCACGTTATGTCTCCAGGTTTCACGGTAGCTGAGCTCAGGGGAGGCACGCCATGAAAAGAAAGGTTTTATAAGATATTACAGCCTCATTTGCAGGGTTTATTGGGCTTGCACGACAGAGTTTATAGCGGGCACATTCACCTCGGTTGCTGCCTGGCCACGCCCCCATGTTCTTGATTCTTAGGGAACTAAGGGAATGGGAATGATTGGTGCTAGGGCCATCCCTTTTCTCTCTCACCTCCCCCGACCTGGGACCCAAATCCCAGTCCCAGACGTCCCTACCGGGCTGTTAGCCACTACCGATTGGTAACACCTGTCTTTCTACTTCTCTACACTCTCTGCATTTGCCCAAAACCAATGGCTACCCGACTCTCTAGGGAACTTCTAGCTTTCCCTCTCATATGGTTGGTTACACTCCGGGAATAGGGAACGGTGCCTTCTTTCACCCAGCCTTATGTACACTCCACAACCTCTCACACTTGACCCTTTCCTGTACCGAATCCCTTAATCTGTTCTCCTCCCACCACATTACTGCCCCTCCAATCTCTCACTCTGCCTTTCCACCTCCACCCTTCGATCTTACTTCCTATGCCACTCCTATTCTTTACTGTTGCTTGTACTCCCAACAATCCCTCTACCTTGGTTCCTTTTCCCTCCTTCCTCTCACCCTACTTCCCCACATCTAGCTATTCCCCTTGTTATAATTTCTATCTCACGTCATGCTGATAGCCCCTCCTACTCTCCCACTCACTGTCGATTGTGCCGCTCCACTACTGTTCCTATTTCCCTACTACCACTGACTCTCTACTACCTTTCAAGTTACTCAGGGATGTGGTGCCCTGCACAGCTCTCTCATTATTATCGATATCTGGGGATATGGTGCCCTGCTCACTGTCTACTAGCCCCTGTTCAACCCCCAGGGACCTCCAGGGATATGGGGCACTGCTCACCCTTCTACTACTAACTCCCTCTCTACTACTAATATCTTTCGCTCGCTACTTCCACCTACTACCTTTACTCCCAACTACTACTGCTGCCTCTGCTCCTACTACTTTATCACTTTACCACTACTCTTACTCTACCTCTAATATTCACACACTCCTCTCTCTCACACAAGCACTTCACATACCTCCTCCTTAACAATAGCCTCTGCACTCCAGTCGCTCTCTCCTCCTCTGGTCTCTTGGATGTCCTCCTCCGTCTCCTGTCCTCACCCAACTAACCCACACTTGCACACTCACACACACCTCCTTAAATACCCCACCCCCTCCCAGCATTGGCCACTCACCCTGCCCAATCACCTACCTGGCCCAAGGGGGAGTGGCAGGGAAAAGCCATTGGGGGTCTTAAAAGGGCTGATAAGCCCTGCCCCTTTTTCTGGAACCATCTCTGACGAGAAAGAGCTTCTGAGAAACTGGAGGGCTCTTCTATAAGGCCTTCTGATGGGCCTTTCAATCTTAGTGTCTCTGGTGAGCTGGTGGGAGCTTCATTATTAAGGCCTCTTTTCCTGAATGGTGTGTAGATTTCTGGAGACTTTGCTACACCACTTTCTCGTGTGGCAGGTGTTAGGCTGCTGGCCGTGGGCTGTGAAGAAGTGCAAACTGCTGCTGCGTGGTGGTTCCCTCTGCTGCCTCGTGCTGCGGTTTTGCCCTGTCAGTATTTGCCATCATCATAGGTAAGATGGGGAAGGGAGGGGGTCTGTACACAATCGTGTGAGCACCAGGGAATGTTTGGGGTGGACTCCCCCCTTCCCTGACACGGCCTGTAAGCAGGCCTTGTCACATAGACCAGACCTTATTTTAAGCATTGCATAAGACCTCCGTACTACTACTAGACTATACATACTTCCATAGCCAATCACATCTTAATGAACCACTGGATTATATGTTATTTTATGTGGAAAACCACATCTTTTAAACATCAGAGTTCACCTTCTCCAAACCACAAGACCACACAGCTTCTCAGTCACTAAATTATAGCTCTTTTCAACCACTAAACTACACTTCTCAATTGCTGGGCCAAGTTTATCAGATGCTAAACCACATCTGCAAACCACTATACAGAACCCTATCTTAAATAAAATCATACCTCTCAACCATATTTCTTCCCAGCAACTAGTATATACGTTTCCAAAACCACCGAACTGTATCTTCCTCAGCTGCTAGACCAGGCTTGCCCAACATACGGCCCGCCAATCTGTTTTCTGTGGCCTCAACCAAAATGTAAACACTGCACGGCAGTTTCCATCCTTCGTTTCTCCCCATAGGCTAGGGTGACCAGACGCCCTGGTTTCCCTGGGACTGTCCCAGTATTTCACCCGCCGCCCTGGGTCCCGAGAGTTTATTAAGTATACAAACCATGTCCTGGTTTTTGAATGTCGGAAAACACTGTCCCTTTTTTTTTGGTTGACGGGTTCATGGACCCTTTTGTGAGCATGTGCAGCGCTGACTTAGAGGCTCTGCGCATGCTCACAATTTCTTCCACAGTGCCCTCCATGTTTCTCGGGCATGAGAGATTGCTCCAGTTCATTTCAATTCCATGTGCACATTTTATACTTCAGCAGGACTTTAACGGGATTGTGCACTGCTCTCTTCTTCTTGTACAACCGAGGTTTCCTGGACCCAATGCATCATCACACAGCTGGACTGTCATGCTGGCTCGAGATGCTGCAGCTATGCCTCCTCAAACCCTGAACCCGGTCCCGACATTTCAAGGTAATCCCACCACTACCATTCACAGAAGCAGCAAGGTGTTTGGCACGTAGTACCTACAGTATTTCAGCCCTATGATATGCCAGCACGGGGGTGGGTGTTCTAAATATAATATATGCAAGAAATTACTATTATAGGAAGGTTTGCTTTACTTTAATCTGCAAATATTGACACTTTGAAAATAACCCAATTTGAGTGTGCTGCCAAGTACGTGCGTAGTTAGGCAAACCCTGCCCCAATTGTCCCTTTTTTATGTTGGTGGCCTGTCCCGGTTTTTTGTTTTGAAAATCTGGTCACCCTGCCATAGGCCCAAAGCAGCTTTCTATCGGCTGTTGGCATGCTGGGAAAGGAAAAGGGTGGCAGCACCTCTGACCTCATTGAGTGGCTGACTTTAGAACTCACTACGGGGTCCGATGGAGAAAGAAAAAACAGTATTTGTTTGCTGCGCAGCAGACTGCTTTACTAACGGGACTAGCAGGTAAGTGCAGGCGCGGGTCTAGAGAACATTTATGCATTGTGTTGGGAGGCGTGAGGGCGTTGGTGGGCCCCACGCTGTCATGCACTCATGCACGCCGCACTCACACAAGGAGACACGCCGGAGACGTGTTGCCAGTCAGGTCCCCGGCGCGAACTGCCGGCGGGCCGTATTTATTTTCAACAGCGCATGCGTGAGCCTCGTTCCCGCTCACGCATGCGCACAGTGGCGTATTACTACGCAACATCCCTCCTTTTTCCCCAAACCGTGAACATGAACAAACATTAGAACTAAAAGTGCTCTATTACAACTTTAACTGTCAATGCGGCACTGATTACGAGGCAGGGTCCATAATAAAATCTTGGAACCTCTGCGGCAGCTTGCGCCCTGCCCGGCTCGGGTACCTGCGTGCTTCGGCCTGCGGCACCTCGTGTGTCCCTTGAGTCTCTGGCGGTTCATCGTGTCTCAGTGGTGATCCTGCGTCCTGCTCTGGGCCTTGGGAGACGGTCTCTTCCCAGCTAGCGGCTCTGATGCGCTTGAAGAAGGAGACATTCCTCGTGACTGTTCCTCGTGCATTGGCGGCAGTGACCATGGATCCTTTGACGTGTGTCACTCCCAGTGGCTGTGTTTCGTATGGTAACGACAGCTTTCCTTCCGGTCTCCTGTTTCTCACCAGCACAGTGTCTCCCACGGCAATCTCCTTCTCTGGGAGTCCCCTCCGGGCGCTCTCTCTCTCGTTCTGAGTGGCTCTCTCTCCTCGTACCTGTTCGTCATCGATTTCCCCTGGATGTCGACCTTCAATCTACGGTAGAAACCTCCTCAGCACCCGTTTGAAGAGCGCCTCCGCCGGAGCGACCCCGGTTGACCGATGCGGGGTCGAGCGATATTCTTGCAAAAAGTCAAATAGGTTGCGTTGGAGATCTTCACCCCCATTCATTGAGATGCGGAACACTTTGTTGAGCGTTCGCATAAAACGCTCTACTTCGCCATTTGCTCGCGGCCAGAGGGGGGTGACTTTACGATGCTTTATCCCTCTTTTCTCACAATAGCGCGCAAATTGTTGTCCTTGGAACGGGGCACCGTTGTCTGAGCATATCTCCAGGGGAAACCCGTGGGTGGCGAACATCTTCTCCAAGGCCATGATGGTGTGGTCACTGGCATTGGACTCCACTAGCTCCACTTCAGGATAGCGGGACCACTGGTCTGTCACCACCAGAAAGTACATTCCACGGCCTGTGGACCCGAAGTCAGCATGTACCATCCCCCATGGCTGGTCACTTCTTACCATGGTCTGGATCGGCGGTCCTCTCTCCACCGGACTTGCGGCTTGGCAGGGAACATATTTTCTTACAAACTCTTCCACTCTGCTTTCCAACTCTGGGAACCAGACTTTCAATCTCAGGCATGCTTTCATCTTGGCCATCCCTTGGTGGCCATAGTGGGCGAGATGTAAGACCTTGTCAACCAATGTTCTTGGAACCACGATCTGGTGACCCCTCAGCAGGAGGCCGTCTTCAGCTACAGTCAACTCATGACGCGCTTTCCAGAGAGCTTGCAGGTCTTTTTGAGCCCCCAAGTTTCTCCGGGAGTTGTCTTGAAGGACTTCACGCCACTCCCTGCTGGCTATCGCCTGCCGGATCTTAATGAATGTCTCATCCATGTTGGATTCCTCCGCTATTTCCTGGCGGGCCAGGGCGACGGGCAGCGCTGCTTCGACTGCCAGGTGTACAGCCTCCACGCAATCTGCCACTTCTGAGGAGTCTCTGGACCTCCCGGCGCCCGGGTGGCGGGACAGATAGTCCGCAGGGTTGAGTGTTCCCGGCCGATACAGTAGTTTGACCCCGTACTCCATTAGTGAAAGCATCCATCGCTCTATGCGAGGTGGTGGTTTGGACGAGGTCCCTGATAGAATCGGGATGAGTGGTTTGTGGTCCGTCACTACGACGACTGGTTTCCCCAGAATGTAAATTCGGAAGTGCTTGCACCCCCATAGAATGGCCAAGGCTTCCCGCTCAATCTGGGAGTATCGCCTCTCTGTCTCGGTGAGGGCTTTACTCGCATAGGCAATGGGTCTCATGGTCCCTTGATTGTCCGCCTGCATGAGGACCGCTCCCAGGCCCACTGAGCTGGCGTCGACCACAATCTCAGACTCACGGTCAGGGCTGAAATATGCCATGGTCTCCTGTCCTGATAGGGCGTTCTTGATGTCGTCAAACGCCCTCTGTTCTTTGCCGCTCCAGTTCCATGCAACATCGTTCCTGGTGAGCGCTCTTAAGGGTTCCGACACCGAAGCTAGGTCGCGGATGAAGCGACCACAATAATTTACCATCCCCAGGAAACTTCTCATTTCCGCTGGAGACGTTGGTGGGGCGGCTTTTCGGATGTCTTTCACTTTCTCTGGATCGAGGGAGATACCCCCAGCATGGAAAATAAAACCAAAAAATTCCAATCTGTCCTTCAGGAACTCACACTTTTCTTTGTGTAGTCTTAGACCGAGATCGCGCAGCCTTTCAAGGGTGTTCTCTAGGCGCTTTAGATGTTCCGCCTCCAATCTGGCAAAGACCTGGATGTCGTCCGACATGTTAATCATCCCCTTGAGTCCTGACAGGACCCCTCTGATGGCATTTTGGAAGACCTCTGCCGCGGATGAGACCCCAAAACTGAGCCTTTTGTATTGATATAACCCCTCATGGGTCGTAAAGGTCGTAATGTATCTCGACTCGGGGTGGAGCTCTAACTGGTGATATCCAGACCTTAGGTCCAGTTTCGAGAACACTTTTGCTCCCTGGAGTTCCCCAACAATATCATCAAAGGTGGGCGTGATGTGGCGTTCCCTCTTGATTGCCACATTGGGTAGCCTCATGTCCACGCAGATACGTACAGCACCTGGTTGTTTAGGCTTTGGGCCTACCACAATTGGGGAAACCCACGGGGTGGGGCCTTCCACCCTTTCAATGATGTCTCGGTCAATCAAGGACTGCAACTCTTTCTCCACCTGTGCTTTCAAGTGGAACGGTATGCGGCGGTGTTTGAGCGCTGTGGGTCTCACCGACCCGTCTATGTGAAGACGTATCGGATCCCCTTTCAGTTTTCCAATGCCTCTAAAGATGGTCTCGAACCGTTGTAGTAGACTCTCCAGGTCGGCGCAGTAGACCGCAAATGAGAAGTGCACGAGGCTTAGCACTTCCGCCGCAGCGCAACTTAGAAGGGAATGCGGACTCACGCTAGTGACAAAGAACCTTGCTTTAATTTTGCTCTGTCCATGAATTACTGGGGCTACGAACACACCTTGGATGGGGAGAGGTGTGTGTCCTCCAAAAGCGTATATGCGTGCCGTGGACTCTGCCAATCCTGGTGGACCAGGCAGCGCATTGTAGTGTTCAGTTGCTAGCACGCAGACGGATGCCCCAGTGTCTATTAGGACTGGCGTGGGTGTTTCCCCAATGTTTACTGTGCACGTGGGGTGTCGTCTTTTCCCTGGGCCCTTGGCGATGCTGGAGATGAAGAAGATTTCGTCTTCCTCTTCCTCCGCAATGTTCAAATCTTGCATGCCTTGTTCGACGGATGACACTCCCCTTATTCTCCGAGTGTTGCCTCTGCCAACCCTCTCCGGTCCTCTCAATGCCGTAATTGGTGTCGTTGCCCTGCACACCCTGGCATAATGTCCCGGTGTGCCACACCGGCCACAGACTCTTGATTTGGCGGGACACTCACCCACGTGAGGCAGGTCATACCCGCAGTACTGGCATGCTGGGCATCGCCGCGCACTGTGGGGTTGTCTCCACTTCTTGGCACCCATCTTGCCTTCCCTGTCACGGAGCGTCCGACTGCAAAAGCCTCTTCCTCCTTTTTCAGATGCGTAGCCGCCTCCATTTTCTCCCCTCTGGCATCAGCCAGTTCGTACGCTCTTCCCGTGTCCAATATTTGTTGCAGGGTCAGTCCAGGTTCTCTCAGGACTTGTCTCTGTAGTTTCCCGGAGCTGCACCCTTGCAACAACTGGTTCCGAACCATCTCCTCTTCGTTTCTCCATCTACAGGAGCTTGCTAGATGTCGGAGTTGCGCACAAAACCTGTCCAGTGACTCATCTTCACGTTGCTTCTCCGTGCACATGACAAACCTGTCAAAGTCTACGTTTGCCATGGGAAGAAAATAGTCCTTGAGCGCTTGTTTCACTGCGTCATATGTGGCAATTGGGATGTTCAGAGAGTCATAGATCTTGAGGACCTCCGCCCCTGGCGAGTACACCATGATGGCGATCTTCTCTGCATCATCCGTGACTCCTGAGGCCATGAAGAACATTTCTAGCCTTTTCACCCACAGGAGCCATTTTGGTCCCAACTTAGATGGAGGGCCCATGGTATCAAATTCGGGCTTGGGAGCTAGTGTACTGTTCATCCTGCGTGGGATGGGGGCAATGGCGCCTTCTAGTTCATCCTCCTCCCCCATCCTGGCGTATGGTACTCACAGGAGACTGCTTGACACTTTCTGCAGCGGGTGATCTGGTCAACCGGGTCCACTTGTGACGTGGTTCTTTCTCCTTGCACCCTTTCTCTACTTTTCTTTTTCTTTCTTTTTGTGCCACAGTCCTGCAGCTGCACGGGCTGTGGGGTCCAAAAATTGATGTCAGGCTATGCAGGTGGCGCACGAGCACCCTTACGGGCCGCTACCACTGCACTTTACGTGCGACCTAAAATGGCCGCCGGCCACACGCGTTGGTCCGTGTCGACACGGAGCAACGTTCACCTCTTAGAACGCTGTCGGAGCAGAGGACTGCTCTCGCGCCGTCCTCGTCGCCAGTGTTGGGAGGCGTGAGGGCGTTGGTGGGCCCCACGCTGTCATGCACTCATGCACGCCGCACTCACACAAGGAGACACGCCGGAGACGTGTTGCCAGTCAGGTCCTCGGCGCGAACTGCCGGCGGGCCGTACTTATTTTCAACAGCGCATGCGTGAGCCTCGTTCCCGCTCACGCATGCGCACAGTGGCGTATTACTACGCAACACATTGGACGAAATGCTGATGGCATTAGGCTATGTTGAATCATGTTAAAATCCTAACTGGGCGCTGGTTTGAATATCAGTGCATGTAGTCTCTATTTCTTTCATAAACACCCTTATGTTGGACATGATCTCATTCTGTGATCTAATGCAAGCTGCCTGGGCTTCAAGAGGAACCTCAGCTGGCCGTCTGCGACTGTGTTTGGCCCTGTGCTCCTGGGGCCTTGTGTGTAGTCCTGTTTTCAATGAACCCAGTCACAGTCCTTTCCCATCTATAAACTCGCCTCCCTTGGCTCTAGCACACGCGCCGCACAGTTAAGTCATGCCGTGCTCAGCCATGAACCCATACGAGGACTGTGTTGTAAGAATATTGTCCACACACCATTTCGGGCAGACAGCAGGTCATACTGAGATTACGAGTGTGAAAAAAAGTAATCTCGCTGACCTGCTGTCTGCCCTGTCATGCAGATCCTGCTGCGGTAAATTCCCTAGCTAATGTAAGCAGCTGTTTTGGAGAATGCGAAAATGAAATATAAATCATTTACATGCTCTCGATCTCCGTGTCTTCGTTTGGTCACCACTGGTTTTATGGTACGGGGCCGGGGCCATATGGTGCAACAAATTATGAGGCTCACAGTCCAGGTGATTAAAAACCTTCTCAGCTGGATCAGCAGGGATGTTAATGGTAATGGCTTCATTTGCGACGAACGCCCCTCCTGGGCTCGTGCAGAAGTCACATGTTATGTGACTCGTGGGTGCTGTGTCATCCTGTCAATAAAGGGCCGAGCGGCTTCCCGTTCGGCAGTCAGTTATCACCATGACTCCTGCGCCTTATTTTGCATGGTGCCAGCGCTGCACATGACGCAGTAGGCCTGCCCTGCAGAGCCCTCCACCACCAGGGCCCGGGACCACTGGGCCGATTAACAACTGGCGACGAGGATGAATTCAGCGCCCCACCTATACCGAAGAAAAGGGGCTCGACCTGCCACTGCCATGCCGCCAGCATGGCCAAGCTCGCTCCTGGAGGAGCTAGAGCGGCGTGGCGAAGCAGGCCAATGGCGTGGATGATGCCATGGCATGCAGGGCACAACAGCCAAGATGGGCCTATATATATATCACCGTCGAGATGCCAGCCTCACCACTGTCCCTTTTCAACGCAGACACCATGGACATCACGGCTGCACCAGAAGGATGCCAAAACAAGAACCCCCACAATTCCTGCAAGTACCATGGCCGCCACTCCAATATGCACACAACTATGCACTTGACTGAAATTGAAACATCATCGATCTATGCAGGATGTAAGTTCACCCATCAGTGATGCCATGCCTCTCCATCCCCTACAGGCACAGATTCAGACAGCGATCCAGACCATGCCTCATCTCAGAAGAAACCACCGGCACGCATGGGCAGAAGGCACGATGACGACACCAGGCCTTCCACGTCTAGGGCCGGCCCTTGCAAGACCAGCACTCCAAGACCACAGACCAGTGGCCAACAGGGCGCACAGGCCGGAGACCAGGATGTGCAGTCATCTGCGACAGATAGCCAGGGCGCCAGGCCAGAGAAATCGCTGCTATCAAGGCCCACCTGCAAAAAGTCACACTGGCCAAACAGATCAGACCGAAGGAAAATTGGCCCCCCAGCAGACACCTCATGTAGATGAGGATGCATGCACACCGGCCAGTGATGTTGAGGGGCCGCACTCAATGGCGACAAGTGAAATGGGTGAGGCAGCAGCATCCGCACAGCACAGCGCAGAGGAGGACGAGGGGCTGGAGGATGCAGACACAGCAGGACCTTGCATGCAGGACACCCCACAGTACTCTCTTGGACACGGATCTGATGGACACAGTACTGGGGAGGAGATGTACCAACAAGTGCTCAGCCCTGTGAGGAGTAATACACCACCTCCCGTGCAACCATCCGTTGGGACATCCATACGGGACCTTGAGGGACGGCTGAGCCCTATGGAGGTGCGGCAGCAGGCTATGCGCAACATGGTAAAACCATACTTAGCCAAAGAGGAAGCCACACGGCAGACACACCAGGAGAACACCCAGGTAATTATCTGAGCCGTATATCGTGTGGCCAGGTGGGTGCGGGAGGAATGGCAGCCATGATGCAGGCTGTGAACCAGTTGGCTACCAACATGGCCCAACCACGTCCTGGCCCGACCGTACCACAAGACCCACCATCGACCAGCTCAACACCTGCGAGCTTGACGCAGACGAGCCCTGTGCGCAGGTCCCTGCGTACTATGTGCCGGTCTGAGGTACAACCCCCCCTTCTAAAAGGGGGCATCAATAGCCTGGTACACCTGGACATGCCAGTGGAACTTGCATTGGGTGGAGGGGGTGTGGGTGTGTTGGGGTTTTGGAGTATGGGGGGCGGTGGGGTTTTTGGACATGGGGTGGTGGGTGGGGGTGTGGGTGTGTGGGGGTTTTGGGGCATGGGTGGTGTTGGGCGGGGCCTGGGTGTGTGGGGGTTTTTGGGCATGGGGGTGTGGGGGTTTTGGGGTATGGGGGTGGGGGGTAGTATGTACTGTATCGAGGGTGGAGTGCAACGTTGCATCATGTACATAGTTTCATTTCATCAATACACCTGTTGTGCAAAAAAAAAAACACATGGCTGGACATTGCTTCTTGAGTGTGTGTCAATTCATTGTTCAACAGTGCCCAGTGCCCAGTGTCCCCCAATCCCAGTGACAGGTGTCCCACGTTCCCAGCGCCTTCTGTAACCCAGTACATCAGAAATATTGTGCAATCAAAGATTGGCATACAGCACGTCCCTCACGCACATCGTGACGTGCCGATGTGCAGCATCTTTGTCATCATCATCCGCCTCATCCGGTGGTATTTGGTCCATGTCAGTGGGCAGGGGTACGTAGGGCCGGATGCACATGTTGTGCAGCATGGCACATACAAATACAATCTTGCCCACCTTCTCAGGCCCGTAAATGAGTGCCCCACCAGACCTGCTGAGGCAGCGGAACCGTGCCTTCAACAGGCCAAATGTCAGCTCAATCATCACACAAGTGCGTGCATGTGCACGATTGTAGTCCTCTTCGTGCCTGTTCAATTGATGCCTGACAGGGGTGAGGAGCCTGGCCTCGGGATACCCAGCATCACCTGCATGGGAGCAAAAGTAAGTTTGATTGTGAGTATTTTTGGCCTTCCCTGTGTGTAGTGGCTGTACATTGTTCATGTTCAAATGTAAAAGATTTTCACTGCCACATTTTGCCTTTTAAGCTGAGCAATTATCAGGTCGGTGTACTATTCGTTGATCCATGGTGGGGGGGCATGGGTAACGTACACTACTCAGGGACCTTGACATCCGATACAGCACTCACACAGATGAAGTCAGAAGGTCCATGATGTACTCACATGTGACGGGTGTGTGGCAGAGGAAGAATCAGAATGCATGTTGAGCACTGTATGATGCATTAGCCGGATGTCCAACATGATACACGTAGGTTTGCCCATCATGCTTTCCACTACGTGATGACGCCATGCACATGTCCCTCAACACCTTCACCCATGTGACCATGGCAGGATGGAATTGGTGGTGTGGTCCGCCAGTGTAGGGATACGTTCCTTTGATGACGCAGGGTTTCAACTGGCATGGTCGAACCAAGGTACTGTGCATTGTTCATGCTCCACTGGCACATATGTTGGTGATGTTGACTACTTGATGGAATTTGTTTTCTACATGCATGTGACATAGGATTAATAGGTGTCCCTTCAGCTGCACGGAATTGCATGGTGTTCTGCAGCGTTTCTGTCGGGAAGGGCCAGTGACACGGGATTCCCTGAGAGGCATTTCTTTTTGCACAGTCATGGTTGCATGTCCTGTGATGTGTTTTGCTGCGCTCATGTGAATTCTGCTTTCTGACTGCAGGATGGTGCATTGTGGTACCTGTGGCTCTGGTCTGATGATATACCATGTCCATGTGCAGGGGTGGGCGCTGTGTGTAGCTACCATTTACACATTGCAGTGCGGCCATGGCACATCTGCATCCATTGTCAGTCTCATGCATTTTGTAGAATTTGTTTGGGTCACAGTGGTGTTTGCCACCCAGGACGGTGTACCCCCCCCCCCACACCCCCCCAGCAACATCCCTCATGGCCCAGACAGCAGACAGGTTGCAAATGCTTGTGATCTCCCCCCAACAACAACCCCCATGGCCCTGTGGTCAGACATACCCAGCAGCCAGGCACGTTGTGCAGCGTGTCGTTCCATGTAGCAGGGAAGCATGGAGTTCCGCAGCACCATTGCATCATGTGTGGATATCTAGCGCAGCAAAATTATCTTGCTTGCATCGCACACCATCTGGACGTTGAGGGAGTGGTATAGCTTCCGGTTATGGTAGACCACCTTCACGGCATGCCGGACTACCAGCTCCACATGGGTGCAGTCGAGGACACCAATGACGTTTGGCATGCCTGCCAGTGCATAGAATGCAATTTTGGTGGCATTCACCTCCTCAGTAGTCCGTGGTAGGGATATGTGGGCCCTTGCGTGCTTCAGGAGTACATCCAGCACCTGGTTCAACACACGGGAGAAACATGGTTGTGAGATGCCATGCAGCTGACCCACTGTGTGCTGGTAGGGTCTGTGGCCAGGAAGTGGAGCACAGACACTACTTTTAGCAGTGGGGGGATGGCAGTGGGGACGTTGATCAGGCTGACCAGGTCATCTTGGGTGAGGTCCACTATGGTGGTGATGGTGTCCCTGTTCAGACGGTACAGGGTGTGGACCTGTGCAGGGGTTAAGTCTAATGCACTGGCCCTTATGCATGGGATTTGTGGCTGCCTGCGGCAGACCACTGCCTGCACTTGTGGTATGTGCTGACCCAGTCTCACTCACCTTCTCCTCCTGCGCCTCCTCTGCATTCCATGGTTTAATGCCTGCTCAAGGAGTAGCAGTGCAGGCATGTCCTCCAGCTCCTGTATAGCAACTGCTAGTGGTATCATTTTGGACTTGGAAGGATTGTGGTGTTTGGGTGTGTTCCTTTTGTGCTGATCCAGATTCCATTGCCTTCACCTGTGCTGATTGTGTGCACCTGTGGCAGGTCTGGACACAGCAGATTGCTGTTAACGGCTGCCCTGCATTGCCAGCGTTACCGGCATTGTGGTAACCCTTCTTACCGGCAGCTGGATGCCAGTAAGTGCTCGTCCATGCAACTAGTAATGTGCCCTACATTGCGGCATGCCGTTGTTACTGGAACGGCTGCCTTGTGCCCGCGCCAATTCCGGGTTGGTGCTACCCGGTCACAATGGGTCCCTTGTGATGCCGGTAGCACCGGCATCGCGGGTCATAATACACCGGTCTGGTAATGGATGCCGGTATTGCCTTACCGGTATCGTTATTACCGGACCACCAACCTTGTAATGAGGACCAATGTCATTGAACAACCAAACCTTCCCATCTTCCCAGACCAGAGTCTTCCTGCCCACTCACTTGATCTTCTGCAGGTTCCCGAACTTGGAATGGCCTTTTCTCACTTTTCAATGTTCTCTGACACTGACCCAATCACCTTTCTTGAACACAGCATCACGGGTGGCTTTGCCACAATCATAATAATCCTTGTACTTCACCTGTTTCTCACTCTCTTGAGAATATCTTCTGTGCCCATCATCTTGACATTCCGCTTCATCAACCATGAGGAGCTTAAGCGCCTACAACGTACTCTGCCCCTCATCATGATGAAAGGTTCAATTTCAGTCGTGGAATGAGGGGTCATCCTGTATGCATCCAATGACTCCTTAAGTGTGTCTCTCCAGGGCAATGAGTTCGCCACTGCTAACGGAATCATCCCCTTCATAAAGCCATTCATGCGCTCCACTAGACCATTTGCCATGGGATTATACAATGAGGTACTCGTATGCTCAATTCCCCGATCTCGCAAACATCTTTGCATATCTTCCAAAATGAACTGCCCTCCATTATCAGTGACCAACTCCTCCGGATGCCCCTCTCTGCAGAATTCAACTTCCAAAAATCTGATTATCTTCATGGCGATTGCATTCTCTTCCATAATACACCATTCCACCCATTTTGAGGTGTACTCTATTAGAGCCACGTTGTGCATTTTCTATGTCTCCAAGCCCTCGAAAGGTCCTGCAATGTCCATCGCCAGTTTTTTCCATACTGAAACAGGAACTTGCACTGGTTGAAGAGGTGCAACATTTTTCTTTTTGGATTTGTTGCTGACGACACAGGCTTGGCACAATTCACTAGGTTTTCAGCCTCTCCCAACATCCCAGGCCACCAGTAGTTTTCCTTCCCTCTTTGTAAAGTTTCTTCCCAAATGCCCTTCATGTGCCAAACTGAGAACCTTGCTCCTCAAGGCCCTTGGTGGAATTATGTTAAATGTTAAAGGTATTTGTACCGCGCACCGTCACCAACAGAGTTGGTCCCCAGGCGCTCTGGTGGATCTGCAAATGAGAAGGTGGGATGGGTTAGTAGGTGAAGCGGGAGTAGGATAGTGAGAGGAGTGGTGTTCTGTTGGCAGCTTCAACTCGGTATACACTGGTTGCTGAGCTTCAGCGCGAGTATTGGATCGGTGTCAGTCCTCGTGTGCTGTTGGTGTTGCTTATGTGTTGTTGCGGTGTTGTGAAGTGCGTGCGGGTTGTTGTGCTAGAGATGGTTGTGTAAGATTTTGAGTGAGATAAGTCTGCAGAAATGCTGAGTTTTTTGTTAGTCGGTTGTATGAAGGTTAACAAAAGTTCAGAAATCTGTCCGAGTGTGGCATTCGCCAATACTCCCAATTTCATCGGGGTGGGCAAAAGGACTACGCCTGGCAGGGTTTTGGTTTGTGTGGGGCGCTCCCTGTGCTGTTCTAACGCACTTTGTAAGTGTTATGATTGCTCCTCACCATTCTATTCTAGCCAGCTCTGTAGGTGTTCTAGTGCCGATGGATTGATTAATGTGGGTTGGGTGTCTATTCTTCTCCTTGGGTGCTGGGCTGGTGTGGCAGAATCCTCTCAAACTTTCTATCTAAATGCGTCTGCCAGTTTGGATATGGTACGTCCGGGGGGAGTGGGTGAGTCATTTGGGGCTTTTGTCTGGGTCTGAGTATGTGATCAGTCTCTGGAGGCCTCCTTTTGTGGCTATTTCCCATGATTTCTTATGGTCTGTCGTGTGGACGGTTCTTTGGGTTCATTGTTTGTCCATTTGAGAGTGGCCGAGGTTGGTGTTATTTTCGTTGTTGTTTTAATGGGATGGGCGTTCTAGTGCATCGCTGTTGTGGTTACGCTGTGTAGAGCCATGGTTTGAGGAGTTTCCTGAATGCTAGGTGGTTTGTTGTGTTCCGTATATTCTTAGGTAGGTCATTCCAGGTTTTCGGTGCCTGATGAGAGAAAGAGGATCCTCTGAGTTTTCTTCTGTTATAGGGTTTTGGTTCCAGGTGGATGTCGGTGCTTGATCTCAGTGTTCTTGTCGGTTGATGTAGGCATAGTTTATCACTTAGGAATTCTGTGCCTTGTTTGTGTATTGCTCTGTGCGTGATGCACATGGACTTGAAATTTATTTGCTGTTTTAATGTTAGCCAGTGTAGTATTTTTAGCGCAGGTGTGATGTGTTCTCTTCTTGGTACCTTGAGGAGGAGTCTGGCTGCTGCATTTTGTATGCGTTGCAGTTTTTTAGAAGTCGTTCGGGCATGCCCAGGTATAGGCTATTGGCGTAGTCTACACTGGACATGATCAGAGTGATGATTGTAAGTGTTTTGTTGGCGAACGACAGGAACGGTAGGATCCTTTTTGCTGCACGCAGGAGGAAGAAACATTTCTTGAGTA
This sequence comes from Ambystoma mexicanum, assembly GCF_040938575.1. Lineage (NCBI taxonomy): Eukaryota > Metazoa > Chordata > Amphibia > Caudata > Ambystomatidae > Ambystoma > Ambystoma mexicanum. The sequence goes on along the minus strand of NC_090934.1, from coordinate 559,991,389 downwards.
GAGAGTTTACTTGTGGCTCTAGAGTGAGGTTGTTATCCATCAGGGCCCCTAGGTTTTTTACAGTTGATGATGGTTCTGGTGTGGTGCCGAGCTCTCTTGGCCAGGGGATGTAGCTGATGTCTCCTCCCTTCTTTGAAACAATCATTATCTCTGTTTTGCCTGGGTTGATTTTGAGGTGGTTGAGGTTCATCCAGTAGAATATCTCACAAAGGCAATTCTCTAGTGTAGTGTTTTCTTCTCGGGTGTCTTGTATGTTGAAGATTATTTGAGTATCGTCGGCGTAGTTCTAGCATGTGAGGCCATGTTTTTTGATGAGTTTGATTAATAGGTACATATAGATGTTTTGATAGAGATGCGATCCACCCTGAATACACACGCCATGCTCTTGGCAATTTCATCTTGAACTTGATCGTACTCGGGAAGAGAGTTTCCCACAGTACCCCATCCATCATGGATAGATTGTCTGAGTAGGCATTGTTCTGGGTCCTCCGCTAATTCTTTCATCCAATCTTTCTTTGCGATTCCTGGTTGAATGTCTGCAATGATGCTCTCCTCAGCATCTCCCAGTTCCGGCTCCACCAGCCCACGGAAGCCTAGAGAAACAGTCTACAATAACATTTCCCTTCCCCGGGTTATACACAACCCTGGGATTATATTGCATGATCTCTAACATCCATCTACGCATTCTTAGTAAGGCAAAATGTGGGCTCTCAGAGTTCATGATATGGATCAAAGGCATGCGATCCATTTTAACTACCACGGGTAGGACCAAATGAGAGTTCTGAAGTGCTCGAATACCCATTTTACGCTTTCTCGATGGTCAAATAGTGCAGCACTGCCTGCTTCAAGACCCGGGAGGCGAAAGCAATAGTCACTTCTCTCCCCTCCTGAATCTGCTCCAGAACTCTACCCAGACCTATGCTGCTAGCATCTACTGTGATGATATTCATAGCTGGAGTGCTGAACATTTTAAGAGTAGGCGCTCTACTGACATTCATCCTTATGCCCTCCCATTCTTTCTGACAATGTCCTGGCCATACAATTCTTCATCAGCTCCCTCATGTGCTGGGATTTTGCTGTGAAATGTGGGACAAACTTAGAATAACAGTCTGACAGTCCTAAAAAAGACCTGAGCAGTTATAACGGAGTAGGCATGCTAGTTATTCTTTCCACAAGTTCACTGTTGACCAATCCTGTAACACTCTGTATCTGAAAGGTTCTCTTGTTTCCTCAAACCAGGGGCAATGACTGCCTTCCCCTGGATCACAGTATTCTGTGGTTTGATCCTTTGATTCAACTACTCGTAGAAGAATTACTCCCTTCTCCTGGTCTCTGGCTTTCACTGTGTCTCACACAACACCAGGGGGAATGATTCCCTTCCTCAGGCTTCTTGGTTAGATTGTCCTTTATCCTGTAGATGTAGCACTACAAAGAGAATGACTCCCTTCTCCTGGTATCTTGGTGTCACAGTCACTTCACACTCAGCGGTACCCAAGGGGAATAACCCCCTTCCCCTGGTGATCCCTGTTTCAAACGTTTCTTTCTTTCCCAACAGTTCATGCGCAAGTATAATTCTTGACCCAGGTTTCTCCAGTATAGCGCACCCGGCCTTCTGGCTTGCCAAGTCCTGCCACGAGGAAGAGGGTATTTCTCGCATGCTTTCTTTATTTGTAGGTCCCAGACCCGTATTTCTCTCTTCAGCTTGTTGGACAGACCTTGTTCACTATCCTGTCAAGTACTGTCAAGAAGATGATTTACAAAGTTCTCTTGACTCTCTCAGTTTGTGGGGATGTGTCACTCCCCTTTTTGAATCACACTATGTCTCTCTTTCTCTGGGGGGCGGGAGGGGTCATTTACTACCCTTATTTTCATGTTGGGTTTCTCTGACAATTCCCCTTAAGTGCCAACACTCCCTTTGGTCCCCACCAGCCAGCCTGGTTTCTTCCCTACCTTTAGGGAATGTCTTGGCAGGCTCCGGTCTGTCCTGGGACTCGCTCTTGGGCTCTGCGCTGCCTTCACATACTTCTTTCTTCAGTAGGTGATTCCGCAGCAACTGGCTTCCTCCCGCGTTCTCGCCCGCTCTGGACCACGCGGTACCTCTGCTTTCTCTGGTCTGGCAGTTTTCCTTTGAGCCACCTGATAGGTCCTTCCACGTCGGACCCACTAGAGATGCCTGCTTCCCACTGACAGCGTCCCGGTTTGCAGCCCTTACTTTGTCCTGCGCCGAACCACCACTCGGTCCTCGGCTCCTCGAGGGATGGCTTGACAAACTCCCTAGTCCAATTTCTATTTTTATGTTGATGTTAGTAGTGATCCTTAGTGGAGAACTAGAATGCTCACACCTACCTTTGTTAGTGATCTTCATAGTTCTGCACCTCCTTCTCGTCCAAGTCTTTGTGATACAAGCCTAACTTGGGTAGTCTGGGCTCTTTTTCGTCTCAGTGTATCTTATGTCACTGGCCCTACACAGGTACATGGGGTGGTTGGGTATATTACTGGGGTGTAATGTAGGTGTAGGTTGCGGAGGGGTGGTTGGGAGATGGTCCTACCACGTTCTCCCTAGATGTCTGTCCCTATCCCCAGAGGGGTAGTGTCTCCCCATGAGATCCTCCCACTGTGCCCCACTCCCAGAGGGAATATCAGGTAGCAGCCTCACATCCCTAGCCTCATGGGAAGGGGCACCCCCTTGGGGAGAAGTGACGAAATCTAGGGATTCGTCACACAAGCCTTTACAGCGATGCTTTTACGTCAGTGCGCATTTTCAACGATGTAAAAGCATCAAAGCTGGTGCTTCGTTTAAAAAAAACAAAAGTGAATAAACTAAATAGATGTGTTGTGAGAAAGTGGAAAAATTTAAAATCAAACAGGGTCTTACGAGTGGTTTCTCCCCCAGACCAATCCCTCTACTGGGGTACTGCTGTGTTTGGAGTTGGAGGCCTGGATATTTTTAGTTTGGGCTGTTAGGGGGCACTAAAGTGCCACCAATAAGCCAAACCTATTGCATTGGATTCCAGCTAGGACGGAGATGTGATATGAGGAGGGGCAGAAAGCTTGTACGGGACACAAAGCTTGTATGTGTTGTTTGGCTATTTACCCACCCATTAACTTCCCATGCCTAACTCTATGGCCTGTTCCATTCAACACCTGCCCCTACCATCCCAAAACACATCCTCCTAGGATCTCTTTGAGATACCTTTATCTAACAGTAACATCCAGGTTTGGGCTTTAAGTGCCTGCCAGTGTTATATAAAATCAATCTTCTGAGAGTTATTAGCTTAACTGGAGCTTTAAATGATGCACTACTAGTGAAATAAAAAATAAAATGCCCCAATCAAGTATGCCTTCAGCCACTTGATTTATAAACAGTATGTGGACGTCCTGTCAAAAACAATCATTGGCAAAGGCAACAGTTTTGGCTTGTGTATAGGTATGAGGCATTTGACTGGAACTATTATTATTTGCCCAGGTACTTGGACCCTTTTGCAGCTGTTTCCACTTATGGCCACTTAGTACAAATACAAAGGTGCGTGGCAGATGCCTAGCAAATGTCTACACAAAAGCCAAAACTGTTGCCATTACCAATGCTTGTTCTCCAAAACTGCTAGTTTAGCATTTGAAGGCTCCCCAGAAGAACAAACTGTCTATGAAATGTGGGGAAACAGTAGCCGCAATTTCAAAAGCAATAGTGGACAAAGCTCCATTATACGGAAACTAATGTTGAAAACACAATTGATAAAACTTTGTCCCCCTTAATCATTAGTTGCCAAAATTAGCATGTTCTGTAACTTTCTCTGCTAAGTTTTGCAATGATTTGCTGTCTTTGCAAATTTGTAGTCAAATTACATTGTTCAAGTGACTACAATATTATTTAAGGGACCATAACATAGTTACCAGGCTTACAACAACAAGATCTGGGTTGGTAACAAAAGGTGAAACCTTTTCACAGATTATTTTGCAGTGACAGTGAATGCTGGTCTGCCTCATCTGAGTTTGGTGGTAATTCAGCAGAAAATCCACGGAATTACTGCCAAAATCGGTTACTGTTACCACCACCTGGTCCTATGGAATTTACCACAGAATTCCAAGTGGTGGTATGGCAGTGTTAATCCCCCTTTAGAGTCCAGAGGACTCCATGGGAATTTTAGTGATTTACAGCAAGCGGTCATTCCCCCACGGTAAATTGACCGATTTTTGGTGTTAAACGTTAAAGTGGAGAATTTACCGTTAGCATAATACTGGAGGTAAATCCTCTTCTTCAATGCCAATCTCGTAGTTTGGTGGTGCAGTAAAGATGGCAGTACATCCATTACGTTACTGCTAAAAAAAGTGATGGTAATGGAATTACCACCAGGTATGCCAAACTTGTAAGGAGGCCCATGTGTGTATGTGTGCCTGATCACCTAAGTTCTTTATACATGCAGTGCACCCACTCTCACCCAAGAAACCTCCTTTCAAGTACTCTAAATTATCTCATGATATACACATCCTACACGATTAAACATTTTTGCAGAAACCCACCCTTGCAGTACAGGACCCACTTACATGCACAACAGTCTTTCGACGGCCCTACACGTGGTCATTGTGGTGCCTTGACTCAACATTTTCACATTCGTTATCAGATAGCATAGCTTGCCATGCCCCGAATTTCGTGGTATCAGAACAACTACATACTGCGTTCACTGGCACGTGCATGTCTTTCCTTCTAACATTCAATGGTTAAAGTCCAACTAGGAGCAACTTACTGGCTGTCTTAGGTCCACAAGGACTGTGAAGGGCAAAGGGGGCTGATGTTGTGAACCCCAGAACCAAAATTGAGGGAGACATGTTCAGCACAGTCGGTGCTGGAGACGCCGTCCCTCAATCTGGAGCAACGGGAACTGAGTTGATGGACCTGTTAATGGAATCCATGGACCCCTACACCAGGGCGTCGCATTCAGTGTGGTTGATGCCACGTTCTGCGCAGATGGGCCAGGAGAAGCGTCTTTGTTAATCATGTAACCTCGTTCGAACAGGAAGGGGGAGGCCAACCCACAGGGGCCGAGCTCGGAAAAACAGAGTTTCACAGGAAGGCCGGCCTTGGAGATGCTAGCAATTCAAACTCTATGGCTGCACGCAACGTAACCACCATAAAACAACTCCACAACGAAACATTGTGTGCTACTAAATAGACTTACCCCATGGGGATGGAAGAGTACATGGCCCAGGGACGTGGCAGGGGCTGTGGGGAAGGTGTCATGGTGGCTTAGTCCAGCAGAAGGGTTGGTGGATAAGGGGGGCGGACTCTGTCACCCGAAGGATGGAATGACGCCCAGGGGATAACACGCAAGAATTGGTTCAGTCCAGATACTGCCTCCATAAAATCAGAAAACGTGGATACATTGGGTCCGAACTACTCTGTTCCTTCCACGAGGACGGTATCATTGGGCCTATTTCAGGGAGTTACCAGATAGAAGAGGATAGAAGGAGATATACCCACCCTTACTCTTTATCCAGGCAAAGGCTGAAGCAAACTCCTGGAGAGGGAAAGGAGTAAAGAGCTATATTTTGCAGTATTCAACAATATAAGGCATTACTTAAACTCTACTTGAGGCTGACCATCTCTAATCTTACAAAGTGGTGTGAGAAGGGGGTTTGAGAAGCGCCATGGAAAACCTCCTGAAGGCATTAACTGATGGACAACAACAACTGCAACAACTGGCGCAGATACAGAGCCAACAAGCCCAATCTTCAGACCAACAGACAGAACACAGCCCAGAAGAAACACCAAGAAGCCCTTTGGCAGCTGACGGGTGTACCGGAGTACAGCCCGTGATACTGGGCCTCATTACAAGTGGGCCGGTCCGGTAACAACAGTGCCGGTAAACTTACCAGCACCGTTGTTACCGGGCTGACACACTACAGGTCTGCTTTCCGGAGTTGCTGTGGCCGGCAGGTCGGACCATGCCGGGCACAGCTGTCACGGTAAGCAGACCAACACGGAAGCACCAGCACCATTTTTAACGGTGCCGGTGCTTCCGCATTCCCCATTTCTATTGAGTCCTATGGGACTCAAATGGGAATGGGGATTAACATTTACCGGCACCTGACTTCCCGGAATGCCTGGTTTCTAATACGCCGGTAATTCCGGCAAGCCAGGTGCCGTTAAATATTGCAAGTCCGGCAGCCACCTGCCGGTTTTACCGGCACGGCTACCGCCGGACTTGTCATGAGGCCTACTACTGTCTTCTGTGTTACCCAAATACCAGGAAGGAGATGATCCAGCATTTTTCTTTACCAATTTTGAGCAGATTGCAAGAAATGCACACTGGAGCAAAGACAGATGGGATCAATACGTAGCCTATCTCTGCAGAGGTTCTATGCAAAGAGCAAATCAAGCCCCCAATCCCACAAGGGATACGCCATACATGGACATAAAAGGGCCATACTGGAAAGGTTGGGTCTAGAAGATGAAGAAGACTACCAAATTAAGTTCAGAGAACCAGACTAAAGAACAGAGAGACCCAGACACAGCTTTTTTGTTGGGTCAAGGACATGGCGCAGAAATGGCTACAGCTGGCTATTTCCTCAATGGCGAGTATGTTAGAAAAAAAAGATGATACTGGAACAGTTCTTAGAGGCCTTGCCCAGTTCGATACGGCGGTGGGTTTGACAACACCACCATCTGAGTATAGATGAATTCATCAATATCGCTTATGCGTATCAAACAGCTGGATTTCTTAGAGTGCCAGCAATTGGAACACCACTCCGGTTGCCAATCTACCGGCTCACGCTGGATCAAAAACCCTTATTCTTTGATGGAAAACTATTGAAGAAAGACCCCATCAGATGGATGTTCGCAGCCGGCCGCGTAGATAGGACCAAGACAACCACAGTGTTTTGAGTGTGGAGAATGGGGACATATAGCTAGGATATGCCCTAGGAAAAGCAACCAGAGCCCATAGAGGTAGGGACTGTGCAGTCTCATAGGTTTTGAGCAAGAAGATACCCTTATGTGACTGACATGCACGTGGATGGAGCCCTTACACATGCCATGATGGACAGCGGGACTCAACAAACTGTCATCATACCCCAAGTAAGTGAAAAAGGGGCACACAAACACCATCCATTACAGATAAAGTGTATACATGGAGATGTAAAAATATATCCATCCAAGGTCCCGAATTTCAAAGTTAGGATAAGGAAGCCAAAATAAGGGCCACCATACTGCCTTCACTACCCGTCCCGGTGGTTATTGGGTCAGACCTAACCAAGTTTAAGGAATTGTTAACGGAAGTGAAAATCGAGTGGCTACTCGAAACCTCTTTCGATACTGAAGAACTAACCAGGCCTATAATGAGGACAAAGAAAACCCAGGAAATGGTCAGGGATGAGAAACAGGCATGGCGAAGCTCGATTAACCAGACCACTCTCATAGATTGGAACCTGGAGACAAGAGTGCCCTCACTACAATCCGACATGCTGACAGATGATACCCTTTGAGTCACCCGAAAATAGGCCAGTCAAGGGCATGAACAAGAAAGTCCTGTAGAACCGTGGTTTAAACAAAAAAACACTTGCATCATCGGGTACACTACACCAGTGATGGCCCAGAAACCGAACAGTTATTGATGCCCAAATGACATAGAGCAATCCTGTTACAGTTAGCCAAGACCATTTCTCCGGTGGACATCTAGCTCAACAGAAAACCCAACAAAACCTGTTATAAAGATTCTACTGACCCGGTATATATGAAGACAGAACAAGATATTGTATGAGTGGTCCCACCTGTCAACTAACCAGTTTACATATACCCACCTGTGCGCCTTAACAACGTATGCCTCTCATAAAAGTTGCATTTCAAAGGATAGGAATATACCTTGTGGGGCCCCTCAAACTAGCCATCAAGGACTAAAAATACATAATGGTTATCATTGTCTATGTCACTTGGTACCCCAAGGCTTTCCCAATGAGGGGCACTTCAGCCAACCAAATATGCAACTTAATGATCCTGTTTTTCACCAGTATGGGCAATCAAGGAACTAACTTCATGTCGATGTCATGAAACAAGTATGTCAGTAGTTGTAAATCCAGAAATTACCTCATCAGTATATCACCCCCAAACTGATGGTCTGGTGGAACGTTGCAACACGACAATAAAGCAAATGTTGAGACATGCGTCAGGGCCAGCCGGGAAGTACCTGGGGAAAAGCATTACCTTTGGTCTTGATGGATCTATGGGACACCTTGCAATCATCCACAGGGTTCTCCCCATTTGAGCTCCTATTCGGATGGCAACCCAGAACCATACTATATATGGTACGGAAATAGTGGAAACCAGAGGAAGAAAAACCACTAACTGAGTAGATGGATACCCTTCAAATGCATTTGGAGAATCTTACACATCTAGCAACCGCTAACCTAGGCTCGGAAGAAAACACGCAAGAAGAAAAGTACAATAAGAAAAGTCGAGTAAGGACATTTCAACCCACAGACAAGGTGTTGGTTCTTTACCTGCTTGTCAGAACAAAATGTTAGCACAGTGGCTGGGGCCCCTATTCTATAACTCGAGTCTTGGGACCAGTGAACTATATGGTTCACCAAGCCGACAGAAACCAGCCAGAAAAGAATGATAATGTAAACCTGTTAAAGAAATGGAACAAACCCACGGCTTCTGTTGTTTCATCACCACAAACCCCGGGGACTCCATAGTCCTATTCCAAACCCAAGCCAAAATAGGAATAGAAGATGTGACATTGGGACCTGAACTAACGGCCGGAGAGAAGACGGAACATATCAATTGTCCCGTCAAGCATAAGGATGTTTTTTCTAACGTGCCTGGATGGACGTCCCTGTTAGAACATGTCATAAAAACAGTCCCCAATAAAACGGTCAGTTTACAACCATATCGCATACCAGAAACCAAACGGCATCCAGTCCAACAGGAAATCAAGGAGATGATGCGTTAGAACCATCGGTGAGCCTGTGGTTTTTGCCTATTGTGTTAGTACCCAAACCCGATGGATCAACGATATTTGGTATGGTTTTTAGACAGCTCAACACCATCGAGTGCGAAGCCTTCCCCATGTCACAAGTGGACGAACTCCTCCAGAAGTTAGGAACAGTCCAATTCCTCATAGTAGAGATTTAATGAAAGGATACTCGCAGGTTCCCTTAAGAGAACGAGACAAAGAAAAACCAGCATTCGCCAGTCCACAGGGACTATATCAATTTAAGTTACTACCATTCAGCCTACACGGGGCATCAGCAACCTTTCTTGGGAAGAGCATTTGACCCATTTACAGCAGGTGGTGTGAACCTTGTAAACAGCTGTATTAAAGATAAACCCCAAAAAAACAATATTGGGTACTAACCAAACAAAGTACCTAGGTCAGACAGTCGGACAAGGTGGACAAAGTGAAAGCTATTTACTGGATATGACTACCCCCAACAGAAAAAGGTATATGTGCCTTTTTGGGCGTTGTGGAGTACTATCGTAGGTTTATACCACACTTCTCTTCGATAGCAGCACCTTTGACAGATGCCCTGAAATCACATCTCAGGACATTAGGGCTCAGCAAGCTTTTCTACAACTGAAAGAGATCAAGTAGAGACAACCCGTATAGAGATGTCTCGACTTCTCTGAATGATTTCACTCAGTGCGGTACTTCCACAGGGAATCCCGGAGGATCTCCGACCCGCTTGTTTCATAAGTCGGAAAGTGCTGCCTCATGAACTGCCTTACTCCACATTGGAAAAGGAATGCCTGGCTATCAAGTGGGTGGTCAAGTCATTGCGTTATTATATGTTGGGTCGATCATTCACCCTTTATACGGATCATGCTTTGCAGTTGTTGGCTGTTCATAAAGACCTGAATCACAGAATACCATGCTGGTTTCTTAAGTTGCAATCTTTTACATTTGTGACCTTGCACCGTCTGGCTGTCTGCCAAATGTTGGTGGACTATCTCTCCAGGGCATGTGATCAGCCTGCCCAGCAGAATCTTGATTGGGGGTGTGTGAACTGGAAAAGGGGGCTATTGTTGGGAACCCCAAAACCAAACACGAGGGATATTCATTCAGCGTGGAAACGCCAGAGATGGCATCCCTCAACTCAGAACAACAGGGGCCGATGAAGGAGTGGACGGACCCATTGTTGGAATCAATGGACCTCAAAACAAGGGCGTTGCGTTAAGTGTGGTTGATGCTGCGTTCTGCGCAGACGGCCTGGAGAAGCTGCCATTCTTTACCGTGGAACCTTATTGGAACAGGAACAGGGATGCCCACCCACAGGAGCTCAACGTGGTAAAAACGATTTTCAAAACGATTTTCAGAGGGACGTCGGCCCCGAAGACGCTGGCAATTCAAACTCTACAGCTGCACACAGATGCTGACACCAAAACCACCATACAAATGCCAGGCGAGAACGCCAGCACAACGAAACAGTGAGCCTCATTACAAGTTTGCTGGTCCGGATACAATGGTACCGGTAAGCTTGCCAGTACCGTTGTATCCAGACTGGCAAACTCTGCTCGCGGGTACCTTTCATTCTGCCAGGTCTGACCTGGTGGAATGAAAGGCACCCGCAAGCACGGCATGCCTGTAGTACAGGCACCATAATGATTGGTGCCGGTGCTACAGGCATCCCCATTCCCATTGAGCCCTATGGGGATCAAATGGGAATGGGGATCACCGGATTCCGGCACCCACGAAAGGGCAATTACCGGGTCTGGTGGAGCCGGAATACCCTGGTAATTGCCTATTCGCGGGTGCCAGATTTTTTCGCAAGTTTGGAGATAGCCTGCCTGTATTACAGGCATGGCTACCTCCAAACTTGTAATGAGGCCCAGTGTGTGCTAGTAAACCGCACGGGGATGAAAGAGTACAAAGCCCAGGGAAGCAGCAGGGACAGTGGGAAGGTCTCATGGTGGCCATGTCCGGCAGAAGTGTTGTTGGATAAGGGGGTCAGAGTCTCTCACCCGATAGGATCGATTGAGACCCAGGGGAAAACACGCAGGGACTGGTCCAGATCAGATACAGCCTCCATAAAATCAGAAAACGTGGATACATTGGGTCAGAACTACTCTCTTCCTTGCAAGAGGACGGTATCGAAGAGGGCTCCTGTTACCAGTGGACCTATTAGACAGAGTGACCAGAGAGAGGAGGATAGAAGGAGATATACCCACCCTTACTCTTCATCCAGGCAAAGGCTGAGGCAAACTCCTGGAGAGGGAAAGGAGTGAAGAGCTATAACCAGCCTATATTTTGCAGTATTCAACAATAAAAGGCATTTACTTAAACTCTACTTGAGTCTGGTCTTCTCTAATCTCACAGAACCCCAGTCTAATGTGTGGTGGCGGAGTTCCTCCCTCGAAAATACCTTCTTCCAACCTGCTCTGTTGGCCTCTCATGGGGCATCCCCTGCAAAAAAATAACTCTCCTATCTCGGTGTGGTGCTGGGCGTAAAGTGAGAAACTACCACTATACTGGCTTATAAATGCCGTGTCGGGCAAATGTCCTGGGGTGTTCTTCCCTCGTTGCCAATCCACCTATCTGGCTTCCCCCAAATGATTGACAAATCTTTTTGGCACGTCCAGGCTTTTTGGTACTCCAAATGGAGATCAGCGTTCATCTCTCTTCAAATGGTTTTTACACCATATCAAGTGCATTCATGTCCACAGTCCTCAATATGCTTGTGTTCATATCTGGCATAATATGGTGACTCAAAACTCAGATGCCTTGATGGCTAGATCTCCACCTGGCAGGACAACTAAAAGGCACTGATAGGCACTTCCATCTCATAGCTACGGTACCGGCCTGAACAAATGACATTTTTTGATAGCCAGGCTAACAGTGACAGCAAGCAAACTTCCCTCCTCATGTTTTACTTCTCTCTGCAATTTCCTTTCAAGGGCCCTTAATTCCGATGGCTCCATGCCCTCCATTGGCATCTTTCTTCATTCACGTCCTAGGCACTCTAACCCATTCTGCCTTATCACGAGTTTGGCGGTAACCCTTAAACGATACTACTGCCGCATTTAAGGGTCCACCAAACCACGGGCTTGGCGGATTTACCCCCAGCTCTGAGCTGGGGGCAAATCCACCGCGATTTTGCCGGTAATAGCGCAGAACATTCCCCATTGTGCCCAATGGGGAATCGGAAATTCCCAAATGGGCCCAATGGGGTATGGGGACTTACCATTCTGCCAAACCTATGATTCGGCGCTAATAGCGCCGGGGGGTTTGCCGGTAGGTCTAATCAGGAAATGCTGCATACTACTCTGGGGCACCAGCGCTACGACATCACTCGCCCTGCAAATGATTTGCTCCCTTTAACTGCTTGCAGACTCCCCAACAATACATTTCAGTGATTTCATCCTTTCATATTACGCTGCTCCTCCTAAAATATGTCCACAGACTCTCAAGTATTTACCTTTAAGTATTCCTTTAAGCATCTTCGCAGCCCATCAGAGTCACAATATTTGAGCTCTTACACGTTCTTAGAAAGAGCATGAGTTTGAAGTTTGAGGGGCTCATTTTTGAGTTCCCTGTAAATTGAGTGAAGGTGACCCGTTATGTTTCAACTTTTGCATAGGCAAGTTCCCACTGTGTAATGTTCCCACTTTTGCACAGTGGATTGTAAAAAAGGTGACTTACTCGCTTGTACACCACGTTTTTGCACTCCCTCATGCAAAATGAGTAAACGCTGCTTGCCATGTATGGTTCTTCTATCTCCCCACTCCAATAGAGTCCTATTGAACAGTATGGGAATGGGGACTTACGATTTCCGCCGCCTGAGATCCCGGGCCGCCGGGGCTTGTAATGTCCCGGTGGCACCGGAATCTTAAGCGGCAGAAAAGGTCTTACAGGGTTACCGCCAACCTCGTAATGAGGCCCTGAGATAATATTCTGCCTGTGTTTTTTAGGAGAGGATGGTTTTTTAGGCATGGATCTGCTGGGGAGCCCGCTTTTTGCTTTTTTTCACCAGGCTGTTGAATGTATCTGTTGAGAATGGGGGGACGAGGGTTAGACTGGTCGTCGGCTCCGGTGTTGGCTGACTGAGTTGGTAATTGGTGTTATTTGGCGTGTTTAGTATGATTTGCTGAATGTTGGTGATTTTGTTCTTAAAATGATTGGAGAGGTTGTTGCATAGTTTTTGTGTAGGGGTCGGTGAGTTGTTGCAAATGGATCGGTTTCTCATCTCGTTTATGATGCTGAACATCTCTTTTTGGGCGTTGCCTGCTCTGGCGATCCGTTCTCTGTAGTGTATTTTTTTTGCTTTGAGTATCTCTGCTTTGTATAGTCTGATCTGTCTTTGATATGTGTATTTTTGTGTTGGTTGTAGGTTTTCCTCCATTCTTGTTCTAATCTCCTGTTTGTTTTTTTTTATTGCTGTGACGTGGGGTGTGAATGATCTTGCCACTGATTTTTTGCGGGATGAAAGGTTTTTCTGGTGCGATGTCATCAATTGTTTCTGTGATCCATTTTAGGATTGCATCTGTTCTTTCTTCAATGTCTGTTACGTCTAGGGTGCTGGGCACTAGTTTTTCCGCTAGTTTGGCATTTAGGTCCAGGCTGTTAATGCTTCTCCAGTTTCTTTTCAAGGTTGGAGGATTGTTAGAGGGCTGTTTGCGTGTTCTAGACGGAGAGTGGACCACGAAGGGTATAATGAGGGTAACACTCCAAAGGATTTGCATTGGTGGTGCGATTGTGACCAGGTTTGTGTTGCTGAAGATTGCGTCTTTCCTTGTCGGTTCTTATGATTAGATCATGTTATATCCGGCTCACAGTGGCGTTAGCCCCCCTGTGGTGACTTGTTGGTTAGTTTCTTGTGGGTTCTTGTGTTGTTCCTCTGTGTTTCCTTGTGAGTCTTCTTGGTTGGGTCTTGTTATTATATCTGGTTCATAGAAGTGTTAGCCTCCCTGGTGAATTGCCGATTCTTGTATGTTCCTAGTCCTTTAGAGCTTTTGTTATTGTTTTTCCCATCCTTTGTTGACCCGAGTTTTTCCTTATCGGATCCTGAGTGTGTCACGGAGTTCCCCCCTTCTCACCTGAGACCGATCCTTGCTGGACTCCATGGGCGGTGTCTTCTTGCGGACAGACCTGGACTTGAATAAGGCTGAGCGAGTCTCTTCCGACTCCAGCGTGCATTTAAGATTCTGGGATGCAGGAAACGAAGAAGACGTGCTGATGGCGCACAAGTCCAGGAAGCAAGAGGAAAGGGAAAGGGGCAAGGAATGGAAGTAGAAAAGCTAGATACCAGGAAAGCAATACAGCGAACTACGGAGCACACGTCTGATCGCTACTTGGCAATAGCATTGAGATGCACGGAGCCGTGGGGGTGCGGTCTATTAGTAGAATACGTTACGTCCAAAGTATAGACCGCGGAAGGCGCGTCACGCTGGACGGCCAGGTTGGGCGTGTCAGGGAATGCAAGGCCCATTGCGATAAGGACCAGGAAGACCAAAAGGGGCGGGTCCTGTGGGTCATGACAGAGTGACTGTCTCCCCTTGTGACTCTCTTTGTGGTGTACTTACAGCAGGTTTCAACACAATGGCTAATTGGGAAGTGTAGTAGCGGTTTAACACAATGGTTAACTAGAAAGTACCACCAGGTTTAACACAATGGCTTAATTGGAGAGCGCAGAACATTTTAACACAATGGATAACTGGAGAGTGCATCAAGGTTTAACAAAGTAGCTAACTATAAAGTTCTGCAAGGTTCAACACTATGACTAACTATGAAGCGTTGTAATGATTTGAGACAGTTGGCTAACTGGAAAGCGCAGTAAGTTTTAACGCATTGGCTAACTGGCAATTACAGCAAGGTTTAACCCAATGGCTAACTGGAAAGCACATTAAGTTTTGACATCAGGGCTAGTTTAACGCAGTGGCTAACTAGAAAGTACAGCAAGGTTCAACACAGTGGTTAATTGGAAAGCATAGTAAGGTTTACCACAGTGGCTAACTGGGAGACGCAGCAAGGTTTAACAAAGTAGCTAACTAGAGAGCACAGCAAGGTTTAACACAATGGCTAACTGGAAAGCACAGTGAAGGTTTAACAAAATGGCTGACTGGAAAACACAGCAAGGTTCAAAACATTGGTTAACTGGAAAGCACAGCAAGGTTCAACACAGTAGTTAATTAGAAAGTAAAGCAAGGTTCAATACAATGATTAACTGGAAAGCCGGCAAGTTTCAACAAAGTGGCTAAGTGGAAAGCACAACCGTATTTATCTCAATGGATAACTGGTAAGCAAAGCAAGTTTCAACGCAGTGGCTAACTGTAAAGCACAGCAAGGTTTAACACAGTAGCTAACTAGAGAGTACAGCAGGTTCAACCTAATTGCTAACTGGCGAACGAAGTAAAGGTTTAACACAGTTGCCTAGCTGGAAAGTGCAGTACGTTTTAACACAATGGCTAACTGGAAAGTGCAGTAAAGGTTCAACACAATGGCTAACTGGAAATTACAGCAAGGTGTAACCCAATGGCTTAACTATAAAGCACGGTAAGTTTTAAGAAAATGGCTAACTGGAAAGCACAGTAAAGGTTTAACACAACGGCTAACTGGAGAGCATAGCAAGGATTAACACAATTGATAACTAAAAGGCTAGCAAGGTTCAACAGAGTAGCTAATTGAAAGGTACAGCAAGGTTCAACACAATGGTTAGTTTAAAAGCGCATTAAAGGTTTGACACAATGGCTAACTGGAAAATGCAGTAGAGGTTTAACCCAAAGGCTAGCTGCAAAGCGCAGTAGAGGTTTAACACAATGGCTAACTAGAGAGCACAACACAGTTTAACACAATGGTTTACTGGAAAGCACAGAAAAGTTTCAGTACTGTGGCTAACTGGAGGGCACCGTAAGGTTCAACACAGTAGCTAACTGGAAAGCACAGTACAGGTTTGACACATTGGTTAACTGGAAAGCACAACAATGTTTAACACAACGGATAACTGCAGAGCACATTAAGTATTAACACAGAAGCTAACTAAAAAGTACAGCAAGGTTCAACACAATGGTTAAATGGAAAGCAGAGCAGGTTTCAGCACTGTGACTAACTGGAAGGCGCAGTAAAGGTTTGGCACAATGGCTAACTGGAAAGCACAGCAAGGTTTAACACAGTAGCTTACTAGAAGGTACAGCAGGGTTCAACACAATGGCTAACTGGAAGGGTTGGTAAAGGTTTAATGCAGTTGGCTAACTGGAAAGCACAGTGGGTTTTAACACAGTGGCGGACTGGAAAGCACAGTAAAGGTTTAGCACAGTGGGCAAATAGAAAGTACACCATGGTTTGATACAAAGGCTAGCTGGAGAACTCAGTAACGGAATGGATGATTTGATACCGTAGTGAGGTTTGACCCAGAGGCTAGTTGGAAGACGTCAGATCAGATGCAAAATTAGTACACAAACCTTATCTGTAGCTATAGTCGCGGTGTGAAAGGCCGTTTCTGCAATGTTTCTGGTTTCAGGGGTGTAGCAACACCAGAGCAGTAGGACGTGCCCAAAGTGCAGTTGTGCTCAGCAGGCAGAACAGTACATGAAATGTGGTTGGATGCGAAAGAGTGCAGAGACCTTAACTGTGGTTAGGTTTAGAATGTGAGGGCAGTGCTCAAAATGCTGCTAGATTCAGAGCATACAGCAGAGTATACCTACATTCAAAACATATACAGTGAGCTAAGTGTGGAGCCCTGTGCTGCGGCCATCTTCCCCCAACCTCTCTTTCAACACCATTGCAGCGGCAGTCACATGTATCCACTGGCTGCCATGCTAGATGACAGCTAGCATAATCCACGGGAATGCTCTGACCATAGCATGCACACAACGCTATTAATAAATGATTAGTACAAAATCAAAAAAGCATTGACAATAAAAGTAGGTCCGGTTTAGGGGATGGACCAGCCCCTGCAGGGGGGTGCTCGAGGGACGTCCCACATAGCGTGGGTGCTCCTCTGGCAGCCCCCCTCCCCTCTCGGGAGGTTCCTACCCCTTCTGCTCGATCAAGAGTGGGGGAGGGGCGTCCCCAGGGCAGGCATTTCCGGCCAGCCCTGGGGTGCCCTACAAATACGGAGGAGGACTGCCGGAATGGCCTCATTTGCAGTCCTCCTCCATCGAATTTCCCACCCACCCACACCCAATGGCAGGTTAGGGAGCACAATTGGATTGAACTGGGATATTAGGAGCTGGATCGGTAAAGACAGTAAGGTAGGAATTAGGTGGGACGGAGGAGCTAGGTGTAAGTGGCGGTGTGGTAATCAGTTTCAAGGGTTGGCTTTCTCTGTGGGGTATTGGTTGACCTATTTTTATCCAGACAGCGAGGGGTCAATGGGGGTAAAGGAAAATGGTTTCAAAGGATTTCCTACTTCAAACAGTTTACATTACATTTTCAGAGTACAGCGAGAGCAAGTAAGTTCAAAGGAAAGTGAGTTAAAATGGTTTTCGGCATACGGTAGAAATTTCATTTGTTCATCAGGGGTAGGGTGTGGATAGCGAGAAGGTTTGAAAAGACCTACGGACTTCAATTCGATTCAATTTTCAGTGTTTGCAGGCATCAAATTGTATTCATTTTTACGTTTCCAGTGGACATCGAGGTGTAAGTGGGAGCAAAAGACAGTGGGCCTCATTACACGGATGGCGGTAAGGATTTACCGGTACCGGTAAAATACCGGTACCGGTAAATCCTTACCGCCTTACTACGAGGTCCCTTTGCGGGTTGGGGGATTTAACGCCTGCTTTTTGCAGGCGTTAAAAACCAACCCGCAAAGGGACCCAGGGAGCTAATTACGGTACCGCAATTTGCGGTACCGCAATTAGCGCCTTTCCCATTCCCATTATGCCCTATGGGGCAAAAATGGGAATGGGGAAGGGCAATGGTGGAAGGGGGAATTACCGCCCCGCCAACCTTGGAATGGGGCGGTAATTCCCCTTTCCGCCAAGGCGGTGCTGGTATTTTACCGGCATGAACCATGGCGCTCATAGCGCCATGGTTCTCCGCCATCCGTGTAATGAGGCCCAGTGTTTTTAAGTTCTTGTTGCAGGTGGTATAGTTGTTCCAATTTTAAGCATTAACTGGGGTGTGTGTGGGGGATAGAGGTTTCGTAAAATGTTTTCAGGATTCGATTTGTATTAATTTGACATTTTCAGCGGAGATCGAAGATCGAGGTGTAAGTGGGTGAAGGGAATTGTGTGGAATTGCTGGCTTTATTTTGTACTAATTGTTCCTTTTTGTCACAGGCGGAGTTTGGGGCAGTCCTAGCCGGAGAGGAGTTTGCCACGGCTTGAACCGTGGGCGGTTTCCCGATGGCCGTACCCGAGCCAAAGTCGGACGACGGGCATTGGATCCCTATGGACACTGGAGACTCCTCACCTTCATGTGCAGTGGCCCGAGGGAGAAGCACTCTGTGCACTAATCT
This sequence comes from Ambystoma mexicanum, assembly GCF_040938575.1. Lineage (NCBI taxonomy): Eukaryota > Metazoa > Chordata > Amphibia > Caudata > Ambystomatidae > Ambystoma > Ambystoma mexicanum. The sequence goes on along the minus strand of NC_090934.1, from coordinate 559,973,002 downwards.
GGCGCAAATGTCCGGTGCCTTGCGACATGCATGGAGGCGGCAAGGGGACACCGGAAGAGTCAGAAGTTGCTCCACTTTTTGGGGGGTAGGCATTTTTTGTGGTAAAGATGGTCATGAACCATGGTGTTTTAGGGCGGGGACTGCCCCCATTTTTGTATTATGCTCCAATAAACTGTGATGTGTGTTTCCAAAAAATGAAAAATGTTGTTGGACTATTATTCACTGACTGCTCAAGTTTGGTTTCCAAGAGATGTCATCTGCACACGACAAGGGGGTAGGGGGGCGCCAATGGGGGCTGACAACGCTATGCCTTTGAAGGCTTTTTTAAGAGCACTATGTGTAACAGGTGATTAGCACAGACAGAAACAAGTATAGCCAGGATATAAGGCTTTCCTGTTGTGCCAAATGGTGCCTTCATGACTTTGTCACGTGTCACACTGCCCTTCCTGCGAGGCCCCTTCTAATACCCTTTCCATTAGATTAGACTATCTGGAGGAGCTAAGACTCCTTCTAACAAAACCCCAAAAAGTAGGTGCTTGGGGAAACCCGTATCTTGCACAAAGTAAATATTAATCTCAATTTAGCAAAGGGTGAGGCGGTGGTCACTCAATATTGGAAACAAGCTGCACGTGTGCAACATCTAATGGAGGTCCCGTCGTGCCGACCTTTGAGAAACGTATCTGCTTCCATACAGAAATGTTTACACAATTTACTGATTGCTCACGGAAAACAACTTACAGGCCTGCTTTTAGATAGCATACGAATGTCATTGATAACACGCCAAAGGGTGCAGACATAATGGAGCTAATTAGCGTCACCGGGGCACTTATATTTAACTATTAAGAGATGATGCTTTTCCAAAGCCTTACTGCTAGGGGCCGGTGACCGTTTTCAGGATTTTCACAACAGTACGGGTAAGTCCAATTTTGCCCCAATATGCACATATTAATTATATTTCAACATTTGCATAGCTGTCGTTCTTTATTCCTTTTGTAGAGCGCTCGATTGACTTTGAGCTAGGCCGACGTCGTTAAAAAAAATGATTAATGAAGTATACCAAAATATCAACAGTATAGAATGTCCATATTATATAGTATAAGGGACTACCAAGTCTATTAAGTGCACAGAGGTAAGGATTGTAGCTCACTTTTGTTACTGACATTTTCAGCAGCAAACATGTCCCAAAAGAAACGACGCCTGGGGATTTCTGTAGTTTTCCTCAACTTAATTACTGCTTCTCTTGCTTAATAGTTGGTAAGACAGTCCTGATGTTACATGCGCCCAGTACCCGTCTTGCTTTTAACCCAATGTTGTACAATCGTCCACTGCCTCTTGAAACTGGGTTTGCGTTCAATAAACTTCTGACCCCATTGATCAATCCAGCAGTATGTCTCAGCCCTCTGACCTTATTTCTTTCAGTGGACGAACGCAATGAGATACAATGGTGGCAATAAAAATCCTGACCTCGCTGGACGATTTACAGTTCTTCTAAACGCGAACAACCTGAAATTCACCTGGGCGAACAACGGCCTGCTAAGAAGTCGCTGCTCTCCACGACAATCCCCAGACCACACACATTGGGTTGCCTTGGGAGCTGAACCTGCGAAGAATGCATATCACCAGACAGGCAAGTACTGATGTTATCCTGTCCGATAACAGTACATCATATGCATATTATGACATCAGCACACTATTAGGTCGGCACATCCAACATTAGGCTGCCTAGTCCTAATCCCTACCAAGATTTCAGAGGTATAGGCCAGTCACAAAATCTTGCCAGATCATATTTTCACAATCTGATTTCCAAAAATATCTGTCAATGCGATAAACACACTCTAATCTCAGAATGTGATCATGTTTACGGGTAGGAAAAGGATAACTATCAGGATTACTGTCACCGGTAGGTTTATGGTCACGGATAGAGTTATATTTGGAATAGAGACATGGTTAGTTAGGGTTAGGTACATGAAAACCTCGACGTACAGGTGCATACCTTAGTCTTAAGAAGTAAATAACTCATCTGTGTATTGGTAGGAGAGAGCGGGGAAGAAAGGCAACCCTGGCACTGGGTTGTATATTAAAAAGAGTAAACAAACCGATGTCCAGTCTGTGGAACACTTGCATCACCTGCACACAGATATTATTGTATAACAAACAGTAATGTTAATCGTTAATACCAAATAGTATCAAAATAAGTTCATTCATACATTGTAAGATCTAGGATGGACAAGTTATTCATAGTTCAATACATATTATTTGTACATTATAGAGAATACAAAAAGTGTTTTCCCACAAAATATAAGAAGTGAAAGTAGTAAAAGATATCTGCTCTACGCGTTTCGGGACCTACGTCCCTTCTTCAGGAGCAAACATACACACTGTATTTCCTTTGTAAACCTTCACAGCCATCTATAAACTCAGATGCAAATAGAGAATAGACTCTTTTAGTTTTGGATATCCACATATTTAAACATGCTAATTTCATCACACAGTGAATCTATCATGGCCCATCCCTTGTTCATTCACCTGGATTAAATCAGGATTGGGTAATCCAAGTGGGTATGTTCAATTCCAAAGAACTGGTCTCCAACCTGTTAAGTAGATGGGTAATAACTATAGATATCTATGCCTTGGGTTCGTTCTACATACATTCGTATGGTATGTAACTAAAAGCAAGAGCATTTTTACCTCCATATACGACTGTATGTTGTCAAAATCTACTCTTCGGTGCTAATCTTGTGCACACTTGACTTGTTATTAATATTCTCTTCATATAGGTCTGCCCAACCGATAATTTACTGCATTTTCTCATGAGTGCTCAGAGTCAAAATGGGAAAGACATTGTAACTCATCATCATACCTTGGTTTATCAAGGTTATAGTCTGTCCAGGATATGGTTATCTACAGTGAAGGCAAGAGATGCTTCTCATAACCTATGGAAATTAAATAAGACAAACAAAGTCCATATATAGCTAACAATCTTTCATGATGTCAGAAACAATATCATATTCCTTGATAGAATTCCCTGGTCTAGTGAGGCTTACCTCTAGAAAATATCTCAATTGGTGCTCTTATGTGGCACTGAATGCTTGTATACATGAAGGATCAATATCCGAGGTTTATGGCTCCTAGTAACCTATTTATGCAATGAAAAGTAAGAGGGGAAACTTAGTACTACACTGTACTGATTCCAGAGTTTAACTGTTCTAGGGTTTCTATGGCTGTGTACTTACTGCATTGCAAACATTCACCCTGTTCTTCATTCCACTCCAATTACGTGCCACGTGCCATTCTAAAATGGCCCCTATTTATAAGACGTCATTGCGGTGTAATAACATGATGACATCGTAGGTAAACAAATGACATAGAGCGTTACAGTTAACTCACGCGCTTCGCTAATTGTCATAGTTGGGTATTCTGGTTTCTATGGCCTAGCAGGCATTATTATGTGTCTTTCTGGATGCACCCAACATGAGACGAGGAAAGTAATAAAAATAAAATGCCTGGTTTTGCAAAAACTGAAAAAACATTCAGTACAAGTGTCATACTTAATTCACTTAGTGCACATTGTCAAGAACCTCCAAATCCTGTGTTCAATGCCTTCGCACTACCCCATGAGAGTGAATCTACATGTCTAACTGAATTATGCGCATTCACAATGTGGTAATGTAAGGATACAGTCAAAACTAGCAAGGATGGCTTGGCTACCAAGTAGGTTTATTAGGGGCTAGGGAGTGACTACTCCAGGTGACTGATTCAAAGGGTAGACATGCTTACAATCTAAACATAGTGACTTTCGAGAGAAATTGACAGAAAGGCTCCCAAATAAAACTCTTCATTCATGCCATTCGGGGTCAGACTGTCCAACTTATCGAGGAGAGCAGGTGAGGGAAGCCTTCTTGTGCCCCCTCCCTAAAGGCAGCCACTTGTCCACCTGAGAGGGCCCTAAGCCCTCTGAGCATCCCCCTTGCTTCTTTCTCGCTCCCCAGACCCTCTTCCCCCTCCCGAGCCCCCGCCTCCCGCCCTACCCCCCCGGCTCTGATTGGGCATCCGCCCATGGTTCCTGGGTCTATTGACCTGCGTAGTCACCCGCTCCTCTTTACATCGAGGAGAGCAGGTGAGTGAAGCCTGCTAGTGCCCCCTCCCTAAAGGCAGCCACTTGTCCACCTGAGTGGGCCCTAAGCCCTCGCTGCACCCCCCTTGCCGCTTTCCCCCTCCCAGACTCTCTTCCGCCTCCCGAGCCCTCCCGCCCCACCCCCCCAGCTCTGATTGGGTATCCGCCCGTGGTTTCTGGGTCTATCGACTCGCGTAGTCATCCGCTCCTCTTTACATCAAGGAGAGCAGGTGAGTGAAGCCTGCTGGTGCCCCCTCCCTAAAGGCAGCCACTTGTCCACCTGAGCGGGCCCTAGGCCCTCGCAGCACCCCCTTGCTGCTTTCCCCCTCCACAGACCCTCTTCCGCCTCCTGAGCCCACCCGCCTCCCGCCCCACCCCTGGCTCTGATTGGGCATCCGCCCGTGGTTCCTGGGTCTATCGACCCGCGTAGTCACCCACTCCTCTTTACATCAAGAAGAGCAGGTGAGTGAAGCCTGCTGGTGCCCCCTCCCTAAAGACAGCCACTTGTCCACCTGAGCAGGCGCTAGGCCCTCGCAGCACCCCCTTTGCCGCTTTCCCCCTCCACAGACCCTCTTCCGCCCCCCGAGCCCTCCTGCCTCCCGCCCCACCTCCCGGATCTGATTGGGCATCCCCCCCGTGATTCCTGGGTCTATCGACCTGCGTAGTCATCCGCTCCTCTTTACATCGAGGAGAGCAGGTGAGTGAAGCCTGCTGGTGCCCCCTCCCTAAAGACAGCCACTTGTCCACCTGAGCGGGCCCTAGGCCCTCACAGAACCCCCCTTGCCGCTTACCCTCTTCTGCCTCCCGAGCCCTCCCGCATCCCGCCCCACCCCTGGCTCTGATTGGGGATCCGCCCGTGGTTCCTGGGTCTATCAACCCACGTAGTCACCCGCTCCTCTTTACATCGAGGAGAGCAGGTGAGTGAAGCCTGCTGGTGCCCCCTCCCTAAAGACAGCCACTTGTCCACCTGAGCGGGCCCTAGGCCCTCGCAGCACCCACTTGCCGCTTTTCCCCTCCCAAGACCCCGGTGAGTGTTGTGCCTTTTGCAGACCCTTTGGGCCTGTATCTTCCAACTTGTTGAGCCTACTGGTGGTGCCCTTGGCCCACTAGTGCCCCGTTCAGCCCTCCCCCCAAGTCACTTCCCTTCCATGTTACCTCCTCCCCCGCCTCCCTCCCTCCCCGATTTACTGGATTTGCTTCCTGCACCGGCCCTGATTGGTGGTCCCATCTGATTCATAACTGAACCTCCCATGGCAGCCCCCTGTCCGTGCACCCCCTGCGACTAAGGGCCCCAAGACAAAGGGCAGCTCCAACAAGGCAGCTCAAGATCATATGTACAGGTATCCACAGAAGAAACAAGAAGCCAACACCCACCAACAAGTAAGTGTGGCAAGGGCGGGGACTGAAGCAAGTACTTCATGCCATACTACCCTACCACCGAATCCTACAAACCCTATGGTTAGAAACTATTGCATCTAAACTGTACCCACAACATCATTGAATGCACCTGACTCATTCTACTGAGATGAATCTCACCTCTTCATAGTGTGCAAAAACCTCACAAACCTAGAAAGTGTTCATAATAAACAAAACTGTGGTCTAGTTGCACTTAGAAGTCTGCCTATTAGCGTAACTGTGGTCTAGTTCAATTCAGAGAGTGTACCCAATAGCCTAACTGTGGCCTAATTCAATTTAGAAAGGGTGTCTAATAACGTCACTGTATCAAAGCCAAACTTAGAAGTTTGCCTAATAGCGTAACTGTGGTTTAGTTGCATTTAGAAAATATGCCTAATAGCATAATTGTGGTTTAGTTGCATGTAAAAAAGTGTGCCTAAATAGCATAACTGTGGCTTTAGTAGAATACTGAAAGTGTTCCTAATAGCATAATTGTGGTTTAGTTGCATTTGGAACATGTGCCTAATACAACAACTGTGGTTTTAGTAGACTACAGAAAGTGTGCCTAATAGCATAAGTGTGGTTTAGTTGCATTTAGAAAGTGTGCCTAATAGCATAAATGTGGTTGAGTTGCATTTAGAAAGTGTGCCTAATACAACAACTGTGGTTTTAGTAGAATACAGAAAGTGTGCCTAATACCATAAATGTGTTTTAGTTGCATTTAGAAAGTGTGCCTAATACCACAACTGTGGTTTTAGTAGAATACAGAAAGGGTGCCGAATAGCATAAATGTGGTTTAGTTGCATTTAGAAAGTGTGCCTAATGGCATAACTGTGGGTTAGTTGCATTTAGAAAGGGTGCCTAATAGCATACATGTGGTTTAGTTGCATTTAGAAAGTGTGCCAAATACAACAACCGTAGTTTTAGTAGAATACAGAAAGTGTGCCTAATACCATAAATGTGTTTTAGTTACATTTAGAAAGTGTGCGTAATAACATATCTGTGGTTTAGTTGCATTTAGAAAGTGTGCCTAATACCACAACTGTGGTTTTAGTAGAATACAGAAAGTGTGCCAAATAGCATAAATGTGGTTTAGTTGGATTTAGAAAGTGTGCCTAATGGCAAAACTGTGGGTTAGTTGCATTTAGAAAGGGTGCCTAATAGCATAAATATGGTTTAGTTGCATTTAGAAAGTGTGCCTAATACAACAACCGTGGTTTTAGTAGAATACAGAAAGTGTGCCTAATACCATAAATGTGGATTAGTTGCATTTAGAAAGTGTGCATAGTTGCATAACTTTGGTTTAGTTGCATTTAGAAAGTGTGCCTAATACCACAACTGTGGTTTTAGTAGAATACAGAAAGTATGCCTAATAGCATAACTGCGGTTTAGTTGCATTTAGAAAGTGTGCCTAATAGCATAACTGTAGTTTTGTTGCTTTTAGAATAGTGTGCCTAACAGCAGACCTGTGGTTTTAGTATAATACAGAGGCCCTCATTACGACCCAGGCGGTAAGTTACCGCCTGGGTCGTACCCTTACCACCATGGCGTAAACTACGTTTACGCCATGGTGGTTGGCGGATTTACCGCCCCATTCCAAGGTGAGTGGGGCGGTAAATCCCCATTTCCCATTTTACCCTTCCCCATTCCCATTTTTGCCCCATAGGGCATAATGGGAATGGGGAACGGTGCTAATTACGCCACCGTAAATTACGGTGGCGTAATCAGCACCAAGGTCCCTTTGCGGCATGGGTTTTAACGCCTGCAAAAAGCAGGCGTTAAAATCACCATCCCGCAAAGGGACCTTGGAATCAGGCATTAAGGGTCGGCGCCGTTTACGGCGCCGTAAACCCCTTAACGCCTGGGTCCTAATGAGGGCCAGAATGTGTGCCTGACAGAATAATTGTGGTTTAGTTGCATTTAGAAAGTGTGCCTAATACAACAACTGTGGTTTTAGTAGACTACAGAAAGTGTGCCTAATAACATAAATGTGGTTTAGTTGTATTTAGAAAGTGTGCCTAATAGTGCAACTGTGGTTTTAGTAGAATACAGAAACTGTGCCTAATAGCATAACTCCGGTTTAGTTGCATTTAGAAAGTGTGCCTAACAGTATAATTGTGGTTTAGTTGCATTTAGAAAGTGTGCCTAAATGGCATAACTGTGGTTTAGTAGAATACAGAAAGTGTGCCTAATAGCATAAATGTGGGTTAGTTGCATTTATAAAATGTGCCTAAATAGCATAACTGTGGTATAGTTGCATTTAGAAAGTGTGTATAATAACATGAATGTGGTGTAGTTGCATTTAGAAAGTGTGCGTAATAGCATAACTGTTGGTTAGTTGCATTTAGAAAGTGTGCCTACTACCACAACTGTGGTTTAGTTGCATTTAGAAAGTGTGCCTAATAACATAACTGTAGTCTAGTTGCATTTAGAATAGTGTGCCTATTGCAGATCTGTGGTTTTAGTAGAATACAGAAAGTGTGCCTAACAGCATACATGTGGTTTAGTTGCATTTAGAAAGTGTGCCTAAATAGCATAACTGTGGTTTAGTTGCATTTAGAAAGTGTGCCTAATAGCATAACTGTAATCTAGATACATTTAGAATAATGTGCCTAATAGCAGACCTGTGGTTTTAGTAGAATACAGAAAGTGTGCCTAACAGCATAATTGTGGTTTAATTGCATTTAGAAAGTGTGCCTAAATAGCATAACTGTGGTTTTAGTAGAATACAGAAAGTGCGCTTATTAGCATAAATGCGGTTTAGTTGCATTAGAAAGTGTATCTAAATAGCATAACTGTGGTTTAGTTGCATTTAGAAAGTGTGCCTAATAGCATAAATATGGTTAAGTTGCATTTAGAAAGTGTGCGTAATAGCATAATTGTTGTGCAGTTGCATCTAGAAAGTGTGCGTAATACAACAAACGTGGTTTAAATTGAATACAGAAAGTGTGCCTAATAGCATAACTGTGGTTTAGTTGCATTTAGAAAGTGTGCCTAATAGCATAACTGTCGCATAGTTGAATGTAGAAAGTGTGCCGAGTAGAGCCACAGTGGAACCTGTCAATAATCTCACCGTGTAATACAGATGATATTAGAAACTGTGAATAATCACCCTATGCTATAGTTGAACTGAGAAAGTGATAGTGGGAATGACATCATCCTGTGACAGAACTGAACTTGAAACTGTGAATAATATCACCCTGTCCTACAGCCGAATCATAAAGTGTCCATAACTGTGGCATAGATAAACGTAGAAAGTGCAAATACCATCATCCACCCAGATAATCTCACCCTGTAGTACAGATGAATTTAGACAGTATGAATAATCCCCTCCCGTGGTCCTACTGAATTTTGAAAAATATCAGTACCTGTCGTATAAAAGAACTTAGAAAGTGTGATAATATGATCCTGTGGTATTGATAAACTTGGAAACTGTGAATAACTCACCTATGATATAATTGACCTTAGAAGGTGTGAATAAAATTCATCCTGTGATAAAATTAAACTTAAAAAGCTGCCCTAACTGTGACTTAGGCAAACTTAGAAAAGGTGAATAATAGCTTCCTGTGCTATAATTCAACCTTGAAAGCGTGAATAATATCATCCTATGGTACAGTTAAACTTAACTTATAAAGTGTCAATAATCATCCTGTGACTTAGGCAAACTTAGAAAAGGTGAATAATAGCTTCCAGTGCTATAATTGAACCTAGAAAGCGTGAATAATATCACCCTATGGTATAATTAAACTTATAAAGTGTGAATAATCATCCTGTGGTTCAGTAAATCCTAGAAATATCTCCAACTGTGGTATAGGTAAACTTAAAAAGTGTGAATTATATCATCCTATGGTATAGTTGAAATCAGAAAGTGCGAATAATCATCCTGTGTTATAATAGAACCTAGAATGTGTCCGTAACTGTGGTATAACCAAACTAGAAACTGTGAATAATATCCTCAAGAGGTATAGTTGAACTCGAAAGAGTGAACAAAAAGCATCCTACGTCAACCACAGCAGTTTCAAACTCAGCCACACCATGAGTGCTCCCGGCCCACCATGGTCTGCCGAAAAAGACACACTCACGCCTACCTCCCTTGCCACCCTCCCTTGCCACCCTCCCCACTTCCCCCCACCCTCCCCAAACCGCCCTCTCCTCCACCACATCCCCAGCCCACTCCCAATCGCTGTCCACTGCGCCCCCATCCCAACCCCTAACCAAACCCCAAGCCAGAGGAGCCCGATGGCGAGCCGACCATCCTAAGACCCCTACCCTTCTCATCCCCTCCACCCACTCGCCTGCTATCAACATGCTCGCACCCACAGCCCCTCCAAAAAACAGCTCGCCCTGTCCCCAAGGCCCACCCAGCCCTGCCACCACTCCCTCCCGCTTCATCTCATCAACTCCCCTAAACATCCTCCCCCAACCCCTCTCCTTCCCCTCTCTAAAAACTGCACGTCTCGCCCTGGCAAGAACAGTAGCCGCATCCCTTTCACCCTCCGACCCCCCTACCCTCTCTCACACTCCAACTGCAAAAAAACCCTGAAAAGGAAACGTACCTGGTCTCCCTCATTCTCTCATTACTCCTCGCCACTCCTGTCTCGTCCCACCACCTCAACCTCCCACTCTCGATCCCCTCCACCCTCCCCCCATTCCTCACCCTGCCTTAATCCCCTCTACCTCGAATTCTCTCCAAACACGACTGGAACCTCCAACCCCCCACAACCCACCTTCGACTCACTTGACCCAAATCCTACCAACCTCACACCCCCGTACAACCGAAACCCCCCCACAACCACCTCCTCGACCGCCCGCCTACTCTTTTCATCAACCGTGGTCCATCCCCCCTTCGTCATCCCCCAGTTCTCTTTCCCCCCAACCTCCCTCCACCCCACCCGTTCCAACCTCCACCTCTACACCCCCCACATCATCCACCTGTCCCGAAGTAAGATGCATCCTCTTTAATGCCCGATCTGTAGCAAGAAACAGACACAGCATCTTGACCTCCTCACCTCAGACAAACCAAACCTAGTCTTTATCACAGAAACCTGGCTCTCTGACGACTTTGCCCCTATTGCCAAGGAAGCCTTCCCCCTCATCCCACTTAAACGTCCCTCTAGAGGAGGAGGAATAGCAATTGCCTTCAAGTCACACTTCTCCGCCTCAATCACTGACAGCCAACCAACCATCCCTTCCTGCGAATCGCTTCTCATCAAAATATCCCTCCCCCAACATTCTCCCACAGCTTCCTACTCATCTATAGACCTCCTCGCTATGACAGACGATTCTCGAGCAACCTCTGTGATTCGATAGCCACCATCCAATTAAACCATCCCACCCTCACTCTTCTAGGAGATTTCAACATCTGGCTCGACACCCTAACCAACCCTATGACCCACTCTCTGGTCGACTGCCTAGACGCGATTAACCTCCGTACCCAAATAAATGGGCCAACTCATTATAAAGGACACACCCTCAATGCCATCTTCAGCTCCCATGACCAGATACTTCTAAACCCCCACCACCCAGGTCATCTGGTCTGATCACTTCATTATCCCTTTCAGCATTCGCTCGCCCGCCCCCTCCCCGTACTGAAACCAGAACCTCCAATGCTACGAAAATGCTGGAAGAAACTCAAAATCCTTCCCGACCTAGCTGACACACTTTTTCAGTCTCCCCCTCTACCAGCACACGCAATCTATGCCTAACTCCCGATGCCCTTGACACATGGCTCAACACCTCATTAATCCCGCTCATGCCCACTTGCCAATCAATCGCACGCCATGGCCCTTTTCCAAGATGGTTTACACCAGAACTAAAAACTGCAAAACAACTTTATAAATCCCTCGAACGCAAATGGTGGAAAGATAAAACCACCCTGAGCAGAACCACCTTGGCCCGGCACCATCGCCACTACAAAGCCGAAATCCAAAAAGCAAAAAAAGCCCATTACAACTCTCGAATCCTCAATTGTGTAAACCCCAGCAAAGAACTCCACAAAATCATCTCTGGATTCACCAAAACATCATGTACCACCACCCAATCAACCCCTTCTCAATCACTCTGCGACTCACTCTCTTTCCACTTCTACTCCTCTGCTCTCAAAAGAACAAACTCTCTAATCAACAAACTGGCCCTCATGCACCCACCGTGCAATCCACCCACGCCACCTACCAACCCTCTGCCTGAAACTACAACCCTCCCAACCTTCAACGCATTCACACCGATATCAACGAACCAATTTACCAAACTTCTCTCTTCCCGGAAACCAGCTGGCTCCCCACTAGACCCCTGTCCAGCCTCAACCCTCAAAGAAATATTTGCATCCACCTGCGCAGGAGAATATGCGAGAGCCATCATAAACGAGTCCCTCTCCTCAGGAATTTTCCCTGATGCGTTCAAAACTGCTCACGTCAAACCTCTCCTAAAAAACCGGGCCTCGACCCTCTCGACCCCAAAAACTACCGCCCCATCTCAAACACCAGGTTCCTTGCTAAACTCATCGATCGAACTGCTTACTCCCAACTAAATGCCTTTGTTGAAGCCAACAATCTCCTTGACCCCGCTCAATCAGGTTTCAGATCCCGACACAGAACCAAAACCACCCTGACCTCAATCTGGGATGACCTTAAAAACACTGCAGACGCTGCGGGATGCGCTGCAATGATCATTCTTGACCTATCCACCGCCTTCGACATAATCAACCACTCAATCCTCCTCGACCGCCTCCACTCCCTAGGAATCCGTGGAAACGCTCTCAAGTGGATAGCATCCTTCCTTAACAATAGGAAACAAATAACCCTCCTCTCCTCCTTTTCTCCGACACATGACCAGTCAATAATGGAGTTCCACAAGGAGCATGCCTATCAGCCCTCCTGTTCAACCTCTACATGTCCACCCTCCCTCGAATAATCCGCTCACACAATATTCTGTGCTACAACTACGCCGACAACATCCTACTAATCCTAAAACTCCTTAACTCAAAAACCAACTGCCAACCCAACCTCGCTGCCTGCCTACTTGACATTGATCACTGGATGTCTACAAACCACCTCCTTTTAAACCCTGCCAAAACTGAAATCATAGTGTGTGGCAATATCGAACTTCTTCCTCACCCCCTACCCTGGCCATCAGCCATGGGCAATGCCCCGACAACCTCTACTTCAGTAGAAAACCTTGGATGCACTCTCAACTCAGACCTAACACTCTCCCACCAAGTCAACAACGTCCCTAAATCCTGCCATTACCACCTCAAAATTCTTAGGTGCATTTTTCCATACCTCTCCTTTCCCAACAGACTTGCCACAGTCCAATCAATTGTAATGTCAAGACGGGACTATGCTAACCCCCTCTACCTCGGAATCCAAGCATACCACCTGACTAAACTACAAAGAGCACAAAATGCTGCAGCCAAACTACTACTAGCACTTGGCCCAAGAGATCACACCTCCCCAGCTCTCAAAACTCTCCACTGGCTCCCGGTCGCACAAAGGGTGACTTTCAAAACCTTATGCATCTCACACCGGGCAATGCATAAAACCGGACCCCAATACCTTCAGGACAAGCTAAAACCCTACCATCCATCACGCACTCTAAGATCAAGCTCAGCCCGCTTCCTGGTGATACCAAACACCAACTCAGTCAAGTTGGGTGGATCATCATTCTCAGCCTTGGCCCCTACTCTGTGGAACTCACTTCCACCGCACATACGACTCAACGAAGACCTGCTGTCTTTCCGCAAATTACTGAAAACGTGGCTCTTCCCATAAAATCGACTCTTAGCACAAACAGAACAAACAACCAAAATTAAAAAGAAAGCAAAGTTGCTGAATCAAAAAAATAAAATAAAAAATCCTCCATAGTAACTGATAGAACAAACAGAAAACTAAATTGCCTAATGTAATTGAAACGAATAAAATTAATAGAACAGATGAAACGTATGAAGTGGATGAAACGTTTGAAGTGGATGAAACGGACGAATCGAATGAAGTGGATGGAACGGAGGAAGTGGATGGAACGGATGGAGCAGATGGAACAAATAGAATGGATGGAACGGAGGAAGGGGATGGAACGGATGAAGGGGATGGAACGGATGAAGGGGATGGGTGGAACGGATGAAGGGGATGGATGGAACAGTTGGAGTGGATAGATCAGATGGAGTGTATGGATCGGATAGACCAGGCAGAGTGAATGGGACAAGTAGTGCGGATGAAATCAGGTAGAGTGATGGAAGAGGTAGAATGGATGGAACGGATGGAGTGGAAAGAATGGATGGAGCAGATGGAGCGGATGGAGTGGATGGAGTGGATGAAGTGGATGGAGTGGATGGAACGGATGGAGTGGGTGGGACAAGTAGAGTGGACGGGACAAGTAGAGTGGATGGGACAAGCAGAGTGGGTGGGACAAGCAGAGTGGATGGGAGAAGTAGAGTGGATGGGACAAGTAGAGTGGATGAAATCAGGTAGTGTGATGGAACAGGTAGAGTAGATGGAACGGATGGAGTGAATGGAACAGATGGAATGGATGGAACAGATGGAATGGATGGAACAGATGGAGTGGACGGAACAAATGGAATGTATGCAACAGGTCGAGTGGATGGAACAAATGGAATGTATGCAACAGGTAGAGTGGATGAGAAAAGTAGAGCGGATGGAATCAGGCACAGTGATGGAACAGGTAGAGTGGATGAAACATATGGAGGCTACCAAACGTATGGAGTGGATGGAACGTATGGAACGTATGGAGTGGATGGAATGCATAGAGTGGATGGAAAGCATGGAGTGGATGGAACGCATGGAGTGGATGGAACAGATGGAGTGGATGGAACAAATGGAGTGGATGGATCAAATGGAATGGATGGATCGAATGGAGTGGATGTAACAGGTAGAGTGGATGTAACAGGTAGAGTGGATGGAATGAGTGGAGTGGACGGAACGGGTGGAGTGGATGGAGTGGATGGAATGGATGGAGTGGACGAAACGTGTAGAGTGGATGAAACAGGTAGAGTGGATGAAACTAGAAGAGTGGATGAAACTAGAAGAGTGGATGGAAACAGGTAGAGTGGATGGAAACAGGTAGAGTGGATGGAACAGGTAGAGTTTTTCGGTAAAAACGAATGTACACTACTACAAAGGAGCTCTCCTCAATACCAGATCATTGGTCGCACATGCCCTCGATATAGCAGACCTAATTATCAAAGATAAATTAGACTTTATTGCCCTAACCGAAACGTGGCTCCACAATGCAGCAGGCCCATCTCTAATGCTGGCCATCCCAGACGGCTACACTATATCTAGGCAGGACCGGGTAGGTAACCGGGGCGGTGGCATCGCCATCATATCCAAAGCAAGCTTAGCTCTCAGACTAGCCCCGACTCAAACTCTGCAGTCGTGTGAATCCCTCACTGCCAAACTCCCCATAAATCACACCCAATCCCTCACTATCCACCTGATTTACAGACCACCAGGTCCACTTGGAACATTCGAGGAAGATCTACACAACCTAATCTCTAACAACGCGAAAACCACCTCACAACTACTGCTACTAGGGGACCTCAACCTAGGGTTCAACGACCCAGCAGATTTACATGCATCTACCATAGCCAATAAGATATCCTCACTCGGACTCTCTCAAAAAGTCAACCTACCCACCCACCTGAAGGGTAGAACCCTAGACTGGGTTGCTGATGCTAATTGCTCAGCGGTCATCACCGCCACCACACCACTACCCTGGACCGACCACTCGTTGGTCTCTTTTAACCTACTGACCGCTAGATCAACTACCACAACCGTGTCATTGGCACCACCCTGCCTCACAAGAAACAAGAAAAATATCTCAACTGAAAAAATCATCCCAGCTATCCTTCCAACCTTAAACGCATTACCAGACAATCTAGATCCCAACACATTAGTTCACGAATATAATAAAATCATGCTATCTACCATGGACAAAATTGCCCCACTCAAACTTCGCACCAGCAAGCCAAAAACCCATTTAAACAAATGGTATACACCCGAACTCAAAGCCCTCCGCCTAAAAAAGCGAAAATGTGAAGCTGATTGGAAACTATGCCCCTCCAGTGAAAGGAAAGCCATCCTTGACACGATTTCTCGTCATTACAAAGCTGAAATCTGCTTAGCCAAACAGAATTCCTATAACATCCGCATTGCCAACTCCAATTCAAGCATGAAGGAGCTCTTTTCCATTATGAAGGAACTTGAGTCACCCATTGCTACACCCGACACCTGCACTAAGAACCAGACCTGGTGCACAGACATCCAACAAGCACTAGCAAATAAAATAAACACCCTACAAAACAAAATTCAACTAAAAAAAGACTCCCTAAACCTCACGAACCCTCACATATCTCCGCCCATTGCCTCACCAAGTACACACATCAACTCATTCACCTTTTCTAAAACCACCACCCTGGAGGTTGAGAAAATCATCCTTTCCCTTAAACCATCAAACTGTAAAGGCGACATCTGCCCCGCGCACATAATAAAGGACGCAGCCAGAGACCTGTCGCCCTTTATCTCTAAACTCATAAACGCCTCTTTCTCCTCAGGCAGCATCCCCGCCAACTTAAAACAATCTTGGGTGCTCCCCCTCCTCAAAAAACAGACGCTTGATCCCCTCATCCCCACTAACTACCGACCCATCACCACGGTAACCTTCCTACTGAAAATCTTGGACAAAGTTGCCTACGTCCAGATTCAAAAATACCTAGAACTGCACAAGCTACTAGGCTCCAGACAATCAGGTTTACGCCCACTTCATGGCACGGAAACAGCCCTTATCGATCTAAAAACCCAAATTGATGATCTTAGGGACAAGGGCAAGACAGCACTCCTCCTCTTACTCGACCTCTCCGCGGCCTTCGACCTCGTCGACCACAAGGTCCTCTGCAAACACCTTGACTCAGCTGCTCACTTCTCCCCAGAAGCTATCAAATGGATTGAGTCCTTTCTGAGCGAGAGAACCATGAGAGTCTTCTCCCCTTCAGCAGCAGCAGACCCCTCTCCTATTACTTGTGGAGTCCCGCAGGGCTCATGCGTCTCCCCCACACTATATAACATCTTCACCAAACCCCTGTTCGACGATCTGGACCATCTGGGTGTCACCTACACTAACTATGCTGATGACACTCAGATTCTCCTCCCACTTTCAGGGGATCACAGTAAGGACAGAGAGTTGGTGAATAGGGTATATCTCATCATTCAGGCATGGATGGCATCGCATGGTCTATGCCTGAACGATGACAAGACAGAGCTCATCATCCTAGGTTCCCCCGCTAATATCAACAAACTAGGCCTTGAATATGCCGAATTCAACATAGATGGCAATCTCATTAGAGTATCCAGGGAAGTAAAAACCCTCGGCTTTTATCTAGATGCCACTATGTCATTCACCAAACAGGTCAACTCACTAGCATCTACCATTGCGTACACCTGCAAATTAATAAGGGCAGGCAGACCATTCCTATCCAATGACAGCTGCTTGATCCTGGCAAGAGCACTCATACTATCTAGGCTCGATTATTGTAATGCCCTCTATAGTGGCGCTAACAAAGCCATTATCCACAGGCTTCAAATCCTTCAAAATAATGCCTTGAGAGCTGCCCTCGGCATTAATAAGAGAGATCATATGTCTACCACCAGACGCCAACAGAAATGGCTCTCCACAGACAACAAAATCAAACTAAAGTTGGCCTCCCTAACCCATAAAGCCCTCAACAATGCCGCCCCCAGCTACCTGATGGACAAGGTAAAGAGAAAGTCCTCCATCCGACAAACAAGAACTATCAATTCCAACCGCCTGATAATTCCAAGATTCAAACTCTCCACCATTGGTGGGAACAGTTTCCCGGTGAAAGCTGCCATGCTCTGGAATTCGCTGCCACACAACCTAAGAGCTGACCAACCATACTTACACTTTAGAAAACACCTCATCAGTCACCTTAACTCCAATAACCCTTGCATGTAGCTGCACTTTTCTATACCTAGGCATAGATAGTGATACCTTGCTCGCGACCTCGCCCTCGCCTCTAACAGCCCTTACAGCACACATCTGTACACTTTCCTCCTGTATAGATATTGACCTTTTATGTATGAAGATTTGTATACATTTCCATACCTCCTATTCCTGTAATCCTGTAATCCTGTAATCCTGTAATCCTGAATATTTTTTCTCAGGAGTACCCGCCTCTAACAGCCCTGTACATATTTGTATATTTTTATATTTACCCCTGCATAGATATTGATTTTGTATGTATGAAGTTTTGTACTTTTCTTATTCTGTAATTCTGGTTATTTCTATCACTACCTCAATGTGTATATTTCTGCAACATTGTAAGCTTCGAATTATCTTCTGCCTGCGCCCTGTTGCCCCTGGGTAAGGTGCGCCATACAAATAAATAAACAAACAAACAAACAAACAAACAAACAGTGAATTAAACGAATGCAGGCGATGAAACAAATGGAGGCGATAAAACGAATGGGGGCGATGAAACGAATGGAGTGGATGGAGTGGATGGTACAGATGGAGTGCCCAACCTCAAACGCATAACTGATAACCGCCATATCACAATATCACACCACCATGCTTACTCTCTCCTACACACCAACACTCATCTAGAACACAGCGATACTATGACACATTCGGTATAGCTGTTCTCATACTAACACCCGCCGCATACTCCCCATCATCCTGACTAAACATCAGCTGAACACACCGCTAGCTTAAGCGTGTCCTCAGGCCTAACGCAGCCACAAATCAGTCTGCGCGTCATCACCCCAGAATGAACACATATGCCTGACCTCCCAACCGCTACAATTACTGCTAAGAAGCAGCTAACACGGAACTGCCACGTCGGCTGCACACATAGCCGGTGCACACCTGCACCTTTTGACCCTTTCCCTCTCTACTGACTTCCAAGGGCGTTCAACCTACCAGCGCTTTGAGATCATACCAGTGATCCATAAGGCGCTATATAAATGCCAAGTAACATAACATAACATAACATAACATAACAATAGAGTTCTCTCTGATTCCGTTTTCTGGCTAGGTCTCCACCTTTATTGGGTTTACGTACAACCTCTAGTACCATGTATTTCAATTGGGCTAGTGTGTGCCTTTGTTCTGTAAAGTGTCTCGCAACAGGTGATTTATGTTTTTTGTTGTTATATTACTTTTATGTTTGTTGCAGCTCTCTTTCACTTTTCTTGCAGTTTGACCCACGTAAAAAATCCCACATGGGAAGCTTAGGCCATATATTACGGAGCTTGAGTTGCAAGTAGCTATGTCTCTACATTTGATTTTCGCCCCTGTGCGGGGATGTCGCACATAGCTGCCCTTTATGATGTTATTGCAGTTGTTGCAATGAAGACAGGGGAATATCCCTGTCTTCTTTGCCTGAAGCGTGATTTATGAGTTAGGTTTAGATTTGCTAGCTTTAACCAGTTAATCCCGACAGTTTCTACCCCTCTTGTATGATATGATGGGAGGTTTTGAGAAGATTTGTTGTAACTGTGTATCCGGATGTATGAGTTTCCAGTTCTTTTTAATAAGTCTAGTCACATGGTGACTTTGACTGGAATATGTAAAGAAAGAATGTGTAAAGAAAGGGGATTTCTCGGGTCTTTGGTTTGACCATTGGAAGGTCTTCCTGCTTCATGTTGCTAGCTTTGGTTTGCGCTGTCTCAATTATGGTATTAGGATAACCTCATTGGATGTATTTGGCAGTCAATTTTTCATTCTCAATTTCCAGCATATTGTCATCTGACACTATTCTTTTCAGTCTCATGAATTGACTATAGGGAAGATTATCCTTTAGGTGCCTGGGATGTTGACTAAGGTACCGTAAAGAGTTATTTACATCCGTTGGCTTGTGAAAAATGTTTGCTGTCAGGCTACCATCATGCAGTTCTAGTTCTACATCTAGATAATGCAGTGTTGCTGTACCCACTTCCACAGTGAACTGTATGCATTCATGTAAAGTTCAAATATTTCAAGAATTCATCCAATTCTCCAGATTACAAAACATCATTGTTGTACCTTTTCTATACCAAAGGTTTGGTAGACTAGTGTGGGTGTTTCAAGACAGATTGTGTTTCTAAATGATACATGAAAAGATTTGCATACACAGGGGCCATTGATGAACCCATTGATGTACCTGCTGCTTGTAAATAGAATTATTCAGTTCTTTCAGGATGTTAAGGAAATGTGTAATATCCCTAAAATGTCTTTTGTACGATAGGTTGTAAAACCTGGTCCACATAAATTGCGAGCGGGTCAAAAATACTATCATTCCCCGCTACTATGGTCTTAATGGTGGATAACTCGTGTTCCTTTGTATTTCAGCTGGAAAACTGGAGTGATTGGAATTTCTTTTGTAAGACATTTCTGAGTATCTGTATTTATTCAGCCATGGTCAAGGGCTTTGTCCAGAGTTTCATTAATTAGACCTGCTATCACCATTGTGGGGTCTTGTTCTATTTCCACATAGGTATTAGTGTTATTCAGTAGTAACATACATTGGGCCTCATTACGACCCTGGCGCTAAGTGAAAAACGATGGCGGTAAATGGTTACCGCCATCGTTTTCCGCCAGGTCCGATCATGACCCGTGACCGTTAACTACGATGCCATTAGCGGCATCGTAGTTAACGCTGCCGCTAACTGCGCTAAGGGTGCACGCACGCGACCGCCCACACCGTACATAGCGCCATGGCGGAAAGGTACGCAAATGCCGACCCAAGCGGACATGCACCTAACGCCATCACCCAGCCCGTTAAGTACCTTACCGCCATGGTGCTAATAACGCCATCGCGAACCAACCGTAAAGGGCCATGTTAAGTGAATGCAGCTGCCACAAGTGCACAGAAACAGCACAGGTGAAGGCAATACAGACTCAGGAAGTACAAAAAGAGCACACCCCACCCCTTCCCACACCCAGTCACACTCCACAATGATACCAATACGACTAGCAATGTTGGGGCTGGAGGACCTGATAGCAATGCATGTGCTACAACAGCAACTACAACAACAACAACAACAACAACAACAACAACAACAACAGGCAGCACAGAGGAGATGCAGGAGGAGAAGGAGGGCAAGGCAGGCCCAGCAAGCCCCACCAGCACAGCCAGTGCCACCACGCAGGCAGCCCCCAATCCCACGCATCAGAGCCAATCCATTCAACCTCACTGCTGAGCAGATCCACACCCTGTACCGTTTGGACCGGGACACCATCACCGCCATCGTAGACATGACACACAACGACATCGTCAGCATGATAGAAACTCCAACCGCCACCCCCCCCTACTGAAGGTAGTGTCTGTACTCCACTTCCTGGCCACAGGCACCTACCAGCACACAGTGGGGCACCTGCATGGCATTTCACAACCATTATTCTCACGAACACTCATCCAAGTGCTCGATGCCCTCCTCAAGCACACAGACGACCACATCTCATTACCACGGACTGGCCAGGAGATTGCAAACACCAAAGTGGGTTTCCATGCACTAGCCGGCATACCCGGTTGCATTGGTGCCATCGACTGCACCCATGTGGAATTGGTGGTTCCACGTGCCATGGAGGTACCGTACCGCAACCGGAAACAGTTCCACTCAATCAACGTGCAAATGGTCTGTGACTCCAACAAGATCATCACACATTGTTGTGCCCGATTCCCCGGATCAACCCATGATTCTATGGTCCTGAGGAACTCCACAATACCACGCTACATGGAGCGACATGCAGGGCCAAGATCCTGGCTACTCGGTGAGTCCAATGTCATGGAAGTGGGCAGGTGAATGACGTACCGATGCATACTCCACCTGGCAGAAAGGGGGGGGGATGCATACTCCACCTGGCAGAAAGGGGGGGGGTGCATACTCCACCTGGCTGAAAGGGGGGGGGATGCATACTCCACCTGGCTGAAAGGGGGGGGGATGCATACTCCACCTGGCTGAAAGGGGGGGGGATGCATACTCCACCTGGCTGAAAGGGGGGGGGATGCATACTCCACCTGGCTGAAAGGGGGGGGATGCATACTCCACCTGGCTGTGAGTAACACAGAGAACGGAGACAGAGGACGGGCACTCACAATGCACACAACCCCTCTGCATACATTGGGTGATGGCATGCAAAACAGGCCATGGGAGCCATGAGCATATACTGGTAGCATTGTGTGAATCAATTAGTGCATGTAGAAGTGAGCCAAAGTAACAGTTGGATGCAAGCCATGGTGGAACATCATGTTCTTGATCAGACAACATGACTGACACATACATTCTCGCCTACATACAGGTGATGCAGGCTATCCCCTGAAGAGGTGGCTCCTTACACCAGTCCGGAACCCGCAGAACCAGCACGAGGAGGACTTCAACCGTGCACATACACGTACTCGTGTGGTCATAGAGCAGACATTCGGCCTATTGAAGGCACGGTTCCGAAGCCTCAGCAGGTCTGGTGGGGCACTCCTGTATGGCCATGAGAAGGTGGCAAAGATCGTCATGGCATGTGTCATGCTACACAATATGTGCGTCAGACGGAATGTGCCCCTGCCCCCTGACGCAGAACTGCAACCACCTGACGATGAGGATGAGGAGGGTGCAGATGGGGCGGCACCCCATGGAGGAGGCGATGCACAGGAGGGGCGTGCAATGCGCCAAAGTATCATCGACCACTGCTTCTAGCACACACGGCTGGTGTGTATCACATGGTGACTGCACTTGGGGCACTGTGTGGCTCTGGGACATGCACACTGTGGACTGTACACCAATAAAGCACACATACGCAATGAAAATGTCCACACAATTCTTTTTCGGAAAGAAAAAAGTGTATTCAAACTATGAAACGTCGTGACACACCCCCTCCCACCTCCCCCCTGCACACCCCAACACACCCCCCCACCTCCCCCCTGCACACCCCAACACACCCCCCCACCTCCCCCCTGCACACCCCAACACACCCCCCCATCTCCCCCTGCACATCCCAACACACCCCCCCACCTCCCCCTTGCACACCCCAACACACCCCATGTAGGTGTCAACAGATGCCTGTGACAGTGGCCACGGGCTGTTACAAGCCCCCTCTCCCGGCCCCCGGGGCACCCCTGGCTGTGGAGCGCAGGTTACGTCCGGAACGTCGCACGGGGCTGCTCTGTGCAGAACTGGCAGTGGAGGATGTCCCTGCCTGCCCCCGTGCATGCACGTCCTGTAGGGTGTGGGTGTGCTCAGTGAGCGCACGACGCAAGCCGGCAAGTTCAGCACAGATGTCCCTGGACATGGCCTGCATGGCATCCCTCAGGGTGGCAGTGCTCTGCGCTACTTCTGCCCTTAGGGTCTCCGTGGCCTGTTCAATGGTTGCCCTAGCCCCCACACATTCCGCGGCATGCTCAGTCAGCATCGTGGACAGTTGTTGCTGCCGTTCTGTGATGTCCTCGAGGGACTGCTGCCCCTGCTGGCCCATGGCCAGTGCTGGTGGTGTGATGGAGGGGCTGCTCCCCTCCTGTGGAGTGAGGACTGGGCATGGGGTGGAAGGCCACTCCTCTACCTCTGTGTGCCCCTGTGTGTGATCCTCATGGGGGCTGGCGTCTGAGAAACAGGGGGAATGTAGTAGGTCAGTGGGGCTTCTGACCTTGTGCTCCATGTCCGAGTCTGAACATGCAGCTATTGCAGCTGTCTCACCGATGTTGCTGCTGGCCGCTGACCCGGTGCCTTCTGTGGCAGGCAATGTCGGTAGAGGTGGAGCAGCTGCTGCTGGCCTGCTGCCTACAGGGGTGCTTGCCGGTGGGACGTCCGGTATGCTCGCAGTGGGTCCTGCTTGTTGTGGGGTCTGCCTCACTGCAGCTGAGGTTGAGGGTGCGGGGACGGTATTGATGGCCTTCTTGGCTCTCTTCGTCGCAGGGGTGTCCTGGTCCTCGGGGTGTGAATCTGTGCCTGTGGTGGAGCAAAGGAGGGAGGGCGTTATTGATGGGTCTGCGGACTTTGGAATGACAATGATTGACATTATTCTGGTCAGTAGATGGGGCAGATTTCAGGCAGGGCCATGCAGGTTGTCTCCTTTTAGTGTGGAATGTGGATGCAGGTATGCGGGTGCCAGCAGTGTATACAGGGTGGTGCTCGCATGTGGCTATGGGCAGTGTTGAAATGTGTTGCATTTACACTGTAGGGCAACCTTGTGCTACACATGAATGGACTGCAGTGACTATGGCATGTCTTGTTTGAGGCACCTACCTTCATCGCCTGATGTCGGAGCTCCCCTTTCCATCCCTCCAACGCCTTCAATGGATTCCATGCCAATCGTGGTTGCACAGATCTCCTCCCACGGTTGGAGTTTTAGTGGGGATTCCGACCCTCCACCGGTACCCAGGGCAAGGTTGTGGTTTGCAGAGATGACGGCTCTGACCCGTATGCGTAGGTCATCCCAGCGCTTCCTGCACTGCTGTGGGGTGCGGGGTGCTGTCCCCACCGCGCTGACGCGCTCGGCCACCAGGGCCCAGATGGCCTTCTTCTTCGCTATCGCTGTCCTGGTCATTTCCGGGGAGAAAACGACACCTGCGTTGTCTTGCAGGGTCTCCGCAAGCATGCAGAGTTCCTCCCGGCTGAATCTCTCCTGGCGCTGGCGGTCACATGCCTTCTTTACAGCTTTTGGCATTTTCGGGTACTTGGATGGGTGGCTGATTGGTTGGGACAGGTGTCAGGGTTGGGTCTGGTGTTGTTCGGTAGGATGGCAATGGATTGTGTTTTTAAAGATGGCCGACGTGCTGTTTCCCGTTCCGGCGTGATGACGCTATTTCCGGTTCAGCTTTTTACGGCCACCGCAAATTACGGCCACCGCAAATTACGGTGGCCGCTAATTACGGTGGCCGCTAATTACGGTGGCGGAAGTGCACCTTGCTCGCTTTACGATGCCGGTAGGGGCCTTTTCCGCCATGGCGTTAATTGCATTACCGCCATGGCGTAATGCTCGTGCGCGATGGGTCGTAATGTGGCGCTCTTTACGCCATCGGCCCACGGCGTAAACGCTCATTACGCCATGGCGGTAATGACGGAAGATTACCGCCTGGGTCGTAATGAGGCCCATTGTGTGTTACTGAAGTTGGTGTCCATGATGACTATCGCACCTCCTTTGTCAGCTGGTTTTCGGTGTAAGAGTGCAGTCATCTGTGAGATCTCTAATCAGTTGACTCTGATGTTTCAATAATATCTGGTGTGCAGGGGACGCGAGTGTTCCATAAACTGTGGACACTGGTTTGTTTACTTTAGTTAGGGTTAGGTGTCACTACTAGGATTAGATTTACAATTAAGGATAGGGTTCTGCATAGTGCTAAACTTACACTTAGGGTCCCAGTTACCATTAATGTTTGGATTTTAGGATTATGGCATTAGGGTTTTAGATCGGGCTATGTTTGGGGTTATTTTTATGGCTCTTGTTCGGGTTCAGTTCAGCGTTATGGTTAGGACTGGGAATAAGGTTGGGTTAGAGCGAGATCACAGAGTTATGGTTCTGAATATAGTTGTATGTAGAGTAACGATTAGGAATAGATACCTATTACAAGTATATATAGGGTTATGTCACACATATGTACCCCTGCAACTTTGTGAGCAGGCCCATAGTACAGTGTGCCTTTATGTTTGCAGTGAAATATCCCACCTGTTAATTGTACAGGCGCCCCATGCATCTGATAACTTTTTCACAGGAAATGCCTCCTTCTGTGTCACTGGAGTTCTTGTAGAATGCTCCCTTTGGTCTGTAACCTACACTTGAATTCTAATGAACATAGATTTTAGCAGATTGATTTTTTAACGCAATTTTTAGCAGCTTTCTTGTCTTCATTTTGCTTATCTCTGTAAAATGAGGACTTGAAAGCACTTCTGAGTTCCAAATTAAGGATGCATTGAGTTCATGGTCACAGGCTTTATAGTCCACTGAAATAAAGCATTGATGGTGATTGCCTTGCTGGCAGGACAGCTAATCTGCTCGTTTAGGGCGAATGGCGTGGACGTGGCGCCAGAGGCCCGAGGTCCCCAGAACATGCACCAGGCTCCGGGCCACTTGGACGCTGATGCAAATCTTTAATGCGTTTGCCCTTTCCTTTAATCGCATCATTCTCCGGCAATCAGTTTGATGTATAAGTCGCTATCTGCGACGGACAGGCCTGCTTCAGAAAACAGAATAATTTATTTGCCACGTTGTTTCCATTATCTTTTAAACTCACGCGTAATATGCATCGGCGTAGCTTGGAAGGGCATGCCAGCGTGGCTCGGAGGGCGCAGGTCGGAAGCTGTGGGGGCCGACATGGAAGTGTTAGGGTATGGTTAGGGACGGATTTGTAGGAGGGTGCCGTTTGCCCTTTAAGGATACTTTTGCAAGCAATGTGTATAAGGGGGTCAGAAATCCACGTCTTTTCTCAAGTGTGCCTTAAAACTGCAACACCTCCGTGTCCTGACCCCCTCTCACCCACGTTCCCCCCTACCATGCAGACAACACGACCACTCCACAAGCAGAACCTACGGTGAGCTAGGGAACGCTGGAACATTCCCGAGCTATCACCCTATTATAAGCATAGGAATACAACCCTGGACAGCCAATGGCTGCCATGACATGACCTTGTCGATGGCTAAATTTCCTCTGCCCAGGGTCACCCGTCCCACCTAATTTACTAACTTTTTTTTATTCCCTCCTACATTAAATGCTCTTCTCGCAGCCAATACTGCAGCTAAACGTCAGTAACCCTCACCACTGCACACTAAAAATTATGAGGTGCCTGCAAAAAATAGAAGTGTTTGTTTATTTATTGTGCATTCGTAAGGCCCTTATACAGCAAGTAAATTGTGTTTTAAAGCGCCCACAGGGCAACAGGGAGGGAACATGGGAATGAAAGGCAAATATAACACTGAAAGATAGAGGCGGACCTACTAGGCCTTGTGAGCATTTAGAGCGTGCAAGTGCACAGAGAGAGAAAGGATGGGGTGGGGTGTAACTGCTAGGAGTACCACGGAACAAGGACGGGCCCGCCTCAACATTTCGGGGGGCTGGATGTCAGTTTTGAAAGCTGGTAGTGAGAGGGCCATTAAACCTATTGTGCTATAGACCCCGCCCCCACCCCGCCTGAGCCTAGAAGGCTGAATAGATATTATGCCTTTCTTTGGCCTAACAGATGCATTTTCACCCTCAAATCACCAGAGGCATAGCCAGGACTGTGTAACAAGTGGGGCGCGCAACTAATGTAGTAGGGCTCATCCTCGGCCCCAGCCAAATGCGCAGGAGTGACCGAGCATAGTGAGGGAGCACAAACCAATCAAAGGAGTTCTGGGGGGTTCTCCCTCTAAGAATATTTTAGAAATAATGGGTTAAAATGGTGCATTTTACAGTGCACTTTCTGTGATAAATTAGGTAACAGCCCACACAGTTTTCATTCAGTTTTGTAGAGTAAGACATGAAAAAGTCCACGGCATGTCACGAACAATGCACAGGAGCATTTTCCAAGGCATATTTTCAATACCTTTTGCACGCTATATGGTAGTAAGTGTAAAAAAAATGTTCATATTTATTTTGCCCACACATGTCCATTCTGCTGCACCCATATATGCCAGTATTCCCACTTAAGAACACCATCATGTTTGTTTTCCCCTAAATCAAAGGCAGGAGGAGGAGCAGTGTGATGTTGGATTTTGTGAGGCAGACGGGGCGGTGGGAGGAGTTGTGAGTTTATGTGAGACAAGTATTGATTGGTGGCTCTGGTGCACATCATCCTTCAGGATGGGGAAGCGCCTGCGTGGGTCCGCCCACGCCTCCGATAATTGAGAAGAAGAAGAAGAAATGGCAATAGTGATTCTATAACAAAACATGTTCATGCTGGCTCTGCCAATATATAACAGTATCCCCACCTAAGAACATGATTCTATTGTCGTTGCCTTATTGCCAGTAAAAAAATAAATCCATGCCACAGTAAGAAAACATGTCCTTGCTGGCCTGCCTGTGAAATAGCTCAGCAGGTTGAGAGCTCACTGTTGCGATCTGAGTCTGCTCTGCAGGTCACATGTTGAAATCCTGGCAAAGCCAACTCAGCCTTTCATCCTTTCGTGGTTGATAAATGAGTACCAACTTCAGTCGAGTGGTAATTGCATGTACATATGTTCTCTGTACAGCGCTTTGGCGAAAAAGTGCTATATAAATATCATAATACAAATTCCTCCATATAAGAACAGTCATGTTGTATTTACCCCATAAAGCCAGTCAAAATGTCATGTCCCCCCATGTAAGGACAGTTATTTGTATTTGACCTTAACACCAGTAAATAAAATGCCATACCACAGTAATGAAACATGCCCTACCCCATGTGAAAAGAGACGTAGCATGTTGGCTTTGATCTTATTATGAGGACAACATTTCCAGCCAGCCCCATCACATAATAATGCTCAAGGCCATGCTCCTGTCAAAAAATGTTCATGCTCCAATGCCCCATACACATAATGTGTAATTGGTTATTTGTAACGCGCTTAATAACCAGAGGTTTCTAAGTGCGGACCCAGGGATTAAAACTGTGCCGCTCTGTGACATTTTGCTTCCAAGGTGAGCGCGCTGCCCCTGAGCTATCGTCCCAGAGACCACATACACACACACACACATGCAGATAAACTCACACACATATACACATACAGATACACACACACATTCACCCACCAATCCCGCACCCATACAGCTTATCTGCCATTCACACAAGCACCCAGATCCTTCACACTGCACTAGTACCCATGTACACCATTCCCACTGCATTCATTCGTATGCGTGCACTTTCAGACAACTCTTGCATATAAACATAAATGACCTTACACACTCCCTCACATGCATACAAACCGTGCATGCACACAAATAAAACCTTTTTTAGTTTGGACTATTAGGTGGCAGAAACTATTGCATGAGAGTACAACTAGGAAGAAATGGCATATGAGATGGGGCACAACGTTTGAAGATGTTTGGTTGTCTGCCCACCATTGAGTGCCCATGGCCATGCTAATCCCTATGTCCATTCCCACCCCTCCCCTCCCATAACTGCTCCTCATGGGAACTCTTTCTGCTTTCTTTAATCAAGCATTACCATCAAACGTTGCACTAAAAGTGCCTGCCAGTAGTCTTCCGGAGCTGTAAACACAATTCTGGTTTAATAGAAATGTCTTATCTTGGTGCTCCTTCAGCCACTCGATTTATTAGCACTGTGCGTGTCCTTCACTAAAAACCTGTTAAAAAGAAGCATTGGCAAAGCCAACAGTTTTGGCTTTTGTACAGGTATTAGGCATTTGCCAGGCACTGCTAGTAGATGCCCAGGTACTCACACCATTTTGCACTGGCTACCACCAATGCCCAGTTAATACCACTACGTCAGTGCCTGACAGGTGTCTTTCCCATGCCCATACAAAAGCCCAAACTGTTGGCATTTTGCCAACGCTTGTTTTCTTACCAGTTTCCAGTTTCCCTCTGGACCGCTCAAGCCCTACCCTATCTATGCCTCTGAAACTCACAGGCCATTTAGTTAATGCTAATTACTGGAGGCGTGAGCCATCTAAAAGGTAAGCCTTTAGCATCAAAATGTCAACATAGGGGATCTACTGATATTGCCTTGGAAGTCTTTTGTCCTCTGCCTTTCTTCGTTTTCTGCTGCCAAGTCAAGTTATTGACACATTTCTCATCTCACAGAGCAATGTATTTGCTTACTTTTAAAGTTTACAAGTGAGTAAATAAACGGCTCTGAGGGGTGGGAAATTTGACAGTTTCTTGCTGTCTTGGCCCCGGACTGGCCATCAAAGCAGAATGATGTCTGCTGCTTCAAAGTGGGGGGCCTTAGCCCTCCCAACCCCATGCCTGGTGCCGCCCATGCCACTGTGAGGTGGGGTAGGGGAAGCACTAGGGAGTAAGCAGCTGTTAAGTGACTTGGTGAGAGTGATCATCTGCTAATAAATAATTCAGTGCAGGCCTGTGATAGCACGGGCCAGTGGGTGCCAAGGCAAGTAGGAGCTGGTGGAGGCTGAAGGCAATTAGGTGTGTGAGGCCAGAACCCGGGTGGACACATAAGGGCCCTGGTCACTAATCTCAGCAACTGTGGGATTTAGCAGAGGAGGGAAGACGGGAAGGAGGAGGTGAAAAGGAAGGTCTTGGGGAGCTTCTGAAATTTGAGGAAATTCGGCTCAAGACATAGAGGAAGGGGGAGGCTGTTGCATAGGGAGGAACCAGCCGAGGAAACAGATCAGCCACCAGCACGCTATTCAGTGAAGCACTTGACACACAGACAGTTGGTGCCAGAGGAACGTAAAGATCTGGAGGGAGTGTATTTAGTGAGAGACAGTTGCAGGTAGCGTGGTCCCCGGCCCCAGGCAGCCTCATGCATGATGCAGAGGGATTTGAATTTGATCCTTGCAGCTACCGGGAGCCAGTGGAGAGCTCTTAGGGCTGGAGAGATGCAGTTCCTGGGCTTGAGCCCAAGGGTAAGTCTTCCAGCCCTGTTCTGGATTAGCTGCAGGGGTCACAGAGAAGAAGAGGGTAGATTAAGGGAGAGGCTATTGCAGTAGTCTAGCCTAGAGGGAACCAGAGCTCTAGAGACATTGAGCTTCTGGGGGAAAGTGAAGACAGGAAGGATTCCTTTGAGGAGGTGGAGTTGAAAGTGGGCCTTCTTGGGAAGGTCCTGAATGTGAGGGAGGAAGGAAAGAGAGTTGTCGTAGATGACTCCAAGGTTTCTGGCTTCAAAAGAAGGAGAAGGGGGAGGGCCCATAGAGGATGGCCAGCGTGAGGGGCAGAAAGAGGGAGCTGGAGTCCCAATGGGTATGATCTCAATCTTACTGGCATTGAAGACTTGTTGGTCCATAGAGGTGCAACACATTTCTTCAAAGCACAATCATTTGTTAAACGAAGAATGTGGCATGTTGGGCATCAAAGTCTCAGCTTTTGCAGGTGCCTGATTTATGGCCTGACAAAGGCTGTAGTGGCCAACATTAATGAAGGGAAGACACTGCGAGGGCATTCTCCTTTGCAGAGCCCTCCTTTTGCATGCTTACAAAAATGTATGAGATTTTGCAGCTGGGAAGCACAATAGCTCTCCTCCAATCCTTCCACCCACCTCAGATTCGAGGTGCTGGACACTGGAGGGGAGAATGCCGGCTTTCCACTCTAGTTTTTGCCACTGCTCAGAATCGGGCCACAAGTCCAGTTGAACCCTGCAGAGCCTACCAAGCACAACTCTGCTCCACTTCACGCTACCCACCACATACACATTCCACATAATCCACCACTTGCTCCCAGGCAGACCCTTGCTGGTAGGCAGGGTCGGATTGGCCCTCAGCCTTTCGGCCCGGCCGAAATCGTCTGTGGGCCGTGGGGGGCGGTTTCTGGCCATGCTTGGGCCGGTTTGGGGAAAATAAAATGTGAAAAAATAAAAGAAATTTCAGATTTATTTTCCACATTTCTTTTTCTTTTTTCAAAAAGCCTTTCCATCCTTTTTAGGTCAATAAATGAGTACCAACACAGGTTGGGTGATATTATATGCATATTTGTTCTATAAAAAAGACCTTAAGCGTAAGTGCTATACAATAACATATTATCATTTGGCCTTGGACGTCTGCTTGGATCCACAGTAATTTAGTGTACTTAGGTACAATGCTATTTGATGCCACTTCCTGTTTTGTCAAGGGGTGAAAGGTCGTGTTTCATCGCTTCTCGGGATGTCACTTTGGGATGGGGGTCAAATGACATCACTTCTGGTGATGTCATCAGAGGCCACTTTTTTGAGGTAAGCTGTGGGCCACTTTTTTGGGGGTGACCGGGCCTATTTCTTGTTCCAGTCCGACCCTGCTGGTAGGGAAGTGATCAAGCAACCTAGTGTCATCACCAGGTCCTCATCAGGAATCGCTTAGAAACAAGCCAGCTCACAGGATACGGGCTCTTCTGACCTATACACAGTGCTTAATTGGTGGGGGTGTTTGCCAGGGCTGAGCCCCAGCACTTATTTCTGAGCACTGATACTTACTGTCTCAAACTCAGTATAATTATGATGTTATCTTTCAGCAGCTTTATTTTTTTTTTAACTTTCAGTCAGTCTTAGTCCCACGACAAGCAACAACAGTGTGCGCCACACCAGTGCTGCTGTGATAGATGGTATTATCCAAAAAACCAAATGAGAAAATAGTGAGGTGGAAAAGACAATTTTATTGGTCGAATGTTTGTGAGATTTTCACACATTTTTATTAAAAAATAGATGGGGTGGGGTATGGCTATAACTTAAGGTAGGGGGAGTGGGGAGTGTGGGGGTCTTATTCAAATTTTGTTCTAAAAAAAGAAGTCCAAAAAGCCCACATTTTTGGGGTAATTCGATTAAAAAGTCTTTTCCACCTCGTTATTTTTCTTGCGAATTTTTCACGTAGATCCGATAAAGATAACCAGTTTCATGACTAACTATTCATGCCCCGAAAGTGCTCTAGAAAGCCTGGCTCACTGGCAGCACTGCTACAGCATGGTGGGTGGCTAGGAAGTGTGGTGCGATAGCAGCCATGGCACCAGGTGCAGTTCACTATTATCGCAGGCAGGCGTGCACACACATGCGTGTGTGCAAGTGTAAGTATGACGCTGGCTTTGCTGTGCCTCTAAAGTGGGTGGCAATGCAGCACTTAGAAAATATTTAGGCCATGGCACTTATTTATTTACAAATTAAGCACTGTCTATGCCCATCTGCAACTCAGGTTTCACGCCTGCCTCTCCCTCTCCTCTCCCTCTCCTCTCACTAACCTGCCCTCTCCCTCTTTCTTCCAGAGCTCTGTGCCAAGGGGGAGCCAAAAGTTGCTCTGTATGGGATCACTTGACATGGCATTGAATGGTACCATGCTTAGAGGTATAATGAGCATTGGGACTTCATCAGCAACAATGTGGAGTTAGGGTTGCAGTTAGGGGTGAGTTTGGGAGGGAAAAGTAGTGTTTGCATCAGGGTTTGTGACAATAGAGTCATCCTAGCAGTTTGTGGCAATAAGATTAGCCTAAGAATTTGTGTTGGGGTAATGGTTAGAATTAAACATATGGTTAAGCTTTGACCAGCTGCAATGTAAACTCCTTGATTTGTACAAGCTAGAGTAGGCTTAGACTTAGGGAATGGGTGAAGGTTAGTTGAGGATGAGAGTAAGGTTTAGGATTTGTGTAATCAGGATTGTGGTTTTAGTTTGAATAAGGTTAAACCTTCAAATGTACCAGCGACTCTTTAGAAAGGGAAGCTGGGGGCATCACACAGAAGAGGGATCTGGGGGTTACCTTGGGAAATGAGCTCGACGTTTTCAAACAGTATGTCGCACAGGACAGGTAGTGAAATGCAGGGTAATGTCATGACTGATGCGGCCTCACCTAGAGTTACGTGTCTATCTAAAAAGTCGTTAGGGTAGCTCAGTGAGTTGAACAGCCGTTGATTGGATCTGTGTTTAACTTGCAGGTTACAGGTTTAAATCCCTGCAGGGTGGGCTATTCATTTCATCCTTAAACGGTCAACAAATTGAGAAAAATAAACTGGGTTAGAGTAACAACCGTTACTTACAGTACAACGACACAGCAGGGGTGCCACAAGTGCCATATAATACACAACTGGCTATTATTATTCGTCTACAGGGGTCCAAAAGAAAACAGATTGACGAGGAGAGGTCGCCTTTAATAAGTGGCCAATATTGTGCACTTTAAACCAGAGATACAGGAATGCAATCTTTATATTTAGAAGACTAGCCCATGATATCGTTACATATGGTGTGGTAGGGAGGCGCGTGAGTATGACAAGAATTGCCTATGCAGAGTGGGTGATCAAATATAACTTCCAATACTAACGCAGGGACACAGATCTGGGAGCACACAAGAGAGTAATCAGGATGAGGGCAAAGACTGAGCTGGAAATTTATAACAGAGTATGCAGTGCTGCAGCAGTCAGGACATTTCACCCCTATCTGTTGTCAATATCTGTGCCATGTAAGATGATGATCCTGGAATCCAGATGTGGGGCCTAATTACACGTGGTGTTTTACAATATCTCCTATTTTTAAAACATCATATTTACAAGTTAGGATGGCATGGGATATTTACAGTGTGGGATAGCTAGGCAATAATGCATGGGGCAAATGTAGTTGTTTTACCCCATGCACTACTTTCTATGTATCGATTCCATAATTATTTCATGCAATCCAAACCGGAAGTAATTTTTAAAAAATTGGGGTCGGGGCGGATAAACACCTTTTCTTTTTACTGTTACCATTATTGTATCTGTAATGAGGTTCAAGATTTCCTCTCTATGCCTTTTTGGGATTGCCTGATCGCTCGATTGTATCCTCATATTCTAAACGCATTCTGATCGCCGCAGCCGACCTTGCAGGAAGCAGCACGCAGGCCATTGCTATTGTGTGTATTATTAGCATTGTAGTAGCGCCACAAGAGGCTGGGTCCGCCTTTCCGCCCTTAACCCGGACCCAGGCTGGACTGGCCTACAGGGAACTCTGGAGATTTCCCAGTAGGCCTCTACACCCTGGGCCTCTTTTGTGTGGTATTTCCAAATTTTCCAACAGGAGAAGGGTTAGGCTTGCTGAAAATGTGTAACATGGGGCCACTTGGAACATTATTTCCAAGGCCTCTTTTGGAACATACACAGAACATACACAGTCGTTGCTTCTAAGGACAGCCGGCAGATGGGCCCAGCCCTTTCTGTGGTGCAAAGTGCTAATCTGCAACCTAAGGACAGGGCACACCCTACGTTTCCAGACTTAAAGGCCAATAACTGTCCTAGAAGCAGCCACTGCTTCGTGAGGGGGCAGCCCTGCTTTTATACTTTCCAAACCAACAGTTAAGGGAACTAAGAATCAGCGAGAAAAAGAAACTGGCCAACGGCCTTCGTTTGACGAGTGGCAGGAAAATAAGATAAAAACCTAAGTCTTATGATAGCACCAAAAACAGCGCCATTACTGTTATTTATTGTGGATTTATATAAAACGACCACTTCCCACCCTCACAGTCCCCCATTATATCACTTATCACTACAAATGGGTGGGAGAGGGTCTACCAAACAATAAGAAAGATACCTTGCTGGAGCAGGGGGTGGGGGGAGGGGGTGGGGTTAGGGAATAGGGTCCCAGTGGAATTGCGACATTAGACCTACAAGGGTATAAAGGGGTCAATTAATGTATTTAATGTATTTATTCCATTTATTGACCACGCCCAACTCCGTAACTATCATGGCGCTGGTACAACTTAGACAAAACAGATAGAACAGGATACATAAAGGGAGGTTACCCCAATGTCAGGTTAGTCGTATTTGTCG
The DNA here is from genome assembly GCF_040938575.1 of Ambystoma mexicanum. Classification (NCBI taxonomy): domain Eukaryota; kingdom Metazoa; phylum Chordata; class Amphibia; order Caudata; family Ambystomatidae; genus Ambystoma; species Ambystoma mexicanum. The sequence goes on along the minus strand of NC_090934.1, from coordinate 559,938,167 downwards.
AACAACCAAGTTTTTAGCTGTTTTCTGAAGATTAGGTAAGAGGCCTGCTCTTGGATGTGGGGAGGTAGGCCATTCCACAGGGTGGGGGCAATGGCCATGAAGCTAGCACCCTCGGCTCTTTTTCTTGTGAATCTAAGGATGGTTAAAGTCAGTATGCCGGTATGACGGAGTCTATATGAGCTGAGGCGGGTGTGGTACTCATTATTATGGTAAACTTAGAACGATGAAACTTTTTTTTCTTCTATGTCTTTTTTTCATCTCATGAAACATCGCTTTCTCTGATGAAGGGAGCTATGGATAAAGCCTAAGAGGGTAGCAGGTCCTTACTCCCGAAACCCCCACACAGGTTATAAGGTAAACTCTTGTGCTGAAGGTTGGAGTGAAAAGGTGGGAGGAATACCACATCTCTCCCTGGCTGAAAAACAAAATAAAATACAGGCTAGGCATGATAGTACTCAACAGGGGTTCATGAGACCACCATTCTTTGAACTCACTTCACCTACCAGAGAGATTCTGGTTTTGATGCTGAGACTATGCTTGTCGTTCCTTCCCAGATGTAACCAGCCTGTGTCCATAGGCCAGACAAACCTGCCCAACGCGCTGTCTGACAGGCGGAGAAAAAAGCATGACCAAAGCCTGCACTGTGCCCGACTCGGGGTACACATGGACGCAACCAAGCAGCAGAAGAATATATCAGGCAGAACACAGGAGGAGTGAAAATCCATGGAGAAACAGGACTAGAGATAGATCTTACAGGAGAGAAAACTAAAAACTAAGAGAAGCCAGTAGGAGAACCCCACTGGAGAAAGTCACAAGATTTCAGAGAAGTAGTCCACACATCAGTTCACTTGGTGGCGAGGCATCCAGCTTAGAAATCCAGACCCAACAAATAAAGCCATCCAATGCAAGTGCCACAGTCAAAGGATTTTCCAAAAGCAGTTGTGATAGGGTCAGGGACGTGAACCTGTCAAGAAGGGTTGGTGACCTCTCTCAGACTGGGGTGGGAGCCCTACCAGGGTTAACACTAGAGCGAGTCTTGCGCGAGAGGCAAGGTATGAGCCCCAGTTCCTGTCCCTTCCATCAGTGCCTGAATGTTTGGCATGAGTACCACTTCTTCTGCCCCCATTCCTGTACTGCACAGCTCTGGCCTGTTTCTTTTTTGTCCCACAGGACCTCCGGTATTGGCATGCACAGCGGTGGAAGAACAAGCAAGCAGCCTGTCTGGGCGACAGACCATGGAGACCCGCTGCGCCTCTGAGCAATCCACACTGTAGACTGGAACAACAGATACCCTAAGCAACATGGGTCCAGCAGCAGTGAGGACACAGCACATTCTCCTCCAGATAAAAACAAACTTAGCACACTCAACCAAACCCACAAGGATAATTATCTTACCTGCAGCAGGGCTGCAAAGTAGTCCCCCTGACCAACCAGCATCTTGCACACCCCAGGAAGCTCTCACTTGCACATTAAAATGAATTTGCACAGCAGTGGCAGGCCACTGACTTAAGCCTTCAGTCTCGTATACAAGAAAGAGATGGGGCTTAAAACCCCTTTTGTGCTTTTTCTCACCTGTAACCCCTCCCCTGGGGAAGGTAAAGCCAGCGGTTGGACATTGATCCAGGTGAGGTAGAGAGCCAATGGAGAGGAAAGGGGGAGTATAAAAAGTGGGGCGAAGAAGTGGGAGGGTGTGGGCTATTTGAGTGAGGTCAAGGTAGGAGAAGGAGGACCAACAGACCAAGCAGAGGAAGGACAGTGTAGAAGAGCGTTGATGAGGATTGTTGAAGCAGAGCGTAAGGTGAGATATTGGTTGGTGCCATAAAGTGGTACTTTGGTTTGAGTGTGAGTGCAAGATGTGTGAATTAAATGAGTAGAGAGAGCATAGGGAGTGAATGTGAAGGTGACTAAAAGTGTAAAAGGGGGTCACTGTTGGAGAATGTGTGAGTGGACAGTAGTAGTAGAAAGTAGAGGGTGAGTAGTAATAGAGCAGATAGGGTAGCAGTAGTACAGCAGAGAGGGGAGTAGTAGTAGTGTGGAGAGGGGGGAGTAGTAGAAGGTAAAATCGGAGGCTGGAAGTAGGTAACAGAGAGGTACATCGGAGGGATAGAATAGAGGGTGTGGGGGAGAGAGAGGAGAGAAGGTGGGTGGTGTATTAGTGAGGACAGTAGGAGGAGTGAAGGGAGAGAGACCGAGAGACATAGGGAGAGGAATGTAAGGGTGTGGAAGGAAAGAACCAAGTGAGGCCTGAGTATCTGGAAGGCGCCAATGTGTATCCTACGCTACACTGGGGAACTTAGATCAGGGACCAGCTAGATTGTTCCCAGTGGAAGTTAGAGAGAGTAGGCATTTGCCTTTAGGACTCACGGCTCTTCAGGCAGCTTCTAAGATAGCACAGGGCTACTTATCTCTAGATTCCAGCCTGGGGGTTGAGGACACCTGGGCTAGTGAGGGAACAGCCTGCACTAGGCGGGGGAAATAGAGGGACGACCCTTAGTGAGCCCCTTTACTATTCTGAAAATAACCCCCCTTAAATTGTCTTCAAGAGTTAGTGTTTTCTTGAGGCCACGTTTAACCCACCTGATGAAGACTGCAATCCCAGGGAAGCAGGACCAACACCCAAGGAAGACCAGGAAGGCCTCTTACGAGATATTGTCGGAGGCCAACTGGCTCTCAGCTACCAGCATTAATAGATTCTTGCAAACTTACAGGGAGCTCTCATAGACAATAGGGACCCGCCAGGAGTACCACCTGTGATCCTTCAAAAAATTGGGCAGCAGAGAACAACCTGCCACATTCTTTGTTAACTCTGAGCGGGTGGCCGAGACCACAGGTTGTCAACGAGATCGCTGGGACAGGTATATTGCCCGCTGTTAAGTTGAGAAGTGCTACAGGCAGTTTAAGCCCTTAACCGTGATGGGAAGACTCCCTACAAAGAACAAGGGATCATAGAGAGACTAGGACAGGATCTGGAACACTACCAACTGCATCTAAGGCATCTACAGTTAGAACAAGGAGACACTTCCCACAAGATGCCATACAGAGTGAGAGACCTGTTGAATGAATAGCTGAACATCAAAACCTACAATAAGGTCAAAGAAATGTTGGCCTTAGAACAATTAATTGATTCCCTACCCCCATATCTATAAAAAGACATCTGGCAGTTACACGAACCACTGTTGGAAGAAGCAATTGAGATCGGGCTCATGAACCCAGGGTTATCGACAACCCTTGAGGAGGTCCCACCAGATTGGGGGGGAAGAACATTCTGATCCTCAATATCTTGCTGATCTTTTTACTGAGGAGACAGCAGCAGAGGGACCAGACTCACACTCTTAGCCATCTACACTACAGGGGGCAGTCCAAGGAGTTCTAGTGAAAGCCCTGTTAGACCCAAGCAGCAAGTGGAAAGCATCTGGGCTGACCTAATCAGTCCTGAAGCGCTTCACCCAGGGTCCTTGTACCAGATAATTTGCATTCACAGAGATGCCAATCTATACTCCCAGGCCCCTTTCAACACCCAAGTGCTGCTGTGAAAAATAACCATGCTGATGATAACCATGCCACGTCTTCCTGAAGAAGTGATTTTGGGGACATATTTTCCCCTGTTTGATCATTATCTCAGGGATCTGAAAGGGAAGAGGGGAGTTGGCTTATATTTCACTGTATATTCAACCACCCAGAAACATAGAGGTGGAAGGGGACTTGGAAGAATGAGTAGATGTCTGTGACATGGTCAGCCATCTGATCTTAAAAAGAGGGAATGTGGACGTCTCTAAGCCTGGGGTGGGAGGCCTACCAAGGTTGTCACCAGATGTACGCCTGCCACAGAGGTGGGGTGTGGTAGTTGGGAGGGCCCCAGTCCATGTCCCTTTTACCTGTGCCTGCATGTTGGACATAAGTACCACTTCTTCTTGCCCCATGCCTGCCCTGCACAATGCAGGCAATGTTTGTTCTTGTCCTGTAGGGATCCCAGTACCAGCATGTACACTGGTGGAAGAATGAGCGAGCAGCCCGCCTGGGAGTCAGACCATGAAGAGCCACCGGGCCTCAGAGCAATCCGCACTGCAGACTAGAAAAACAGACACCTGCATGACATGGGTCAGCATGAATAAAATGGCTGCAGCAGAGAGGGCACTGAGTGTTATCCAGATATCAAGGATCTGAGCATGCTCAAACAAACCCACAAGGACAATGCTCTTAAATACAGCAGTGCCGTGGATCGGTCTCCCCGTCAAACCGGCTTCTGGCATATTCTGGGAAGCCTTCCCATGAACCTGGACATTGAAATCCATTTGTACTGCAGCGGGCTGCCATTGGCTAAAGTTGTGTAAAAGAAAAGGATGGGGCTTAATACCCCTTTTGTGCTTTTCCTTACCTGTAATAACTCCCCTGGGGAAAGGAAAGCCAGCAGATGTCCTTGGGAACCAGGTGAGGGAGAAAGCCAATGGAGTGGGAATTGGGATGATAAAAAGGGGACAGGAATAATGAGGGTGTGGCTTTTTCAGGTGAGGTCAAGGGAGGGGAAGGAGGACCAACAGACCAAGTGGAGGAAGGATGGAGTAGAAGAGCATGGAGGATTGCTGAAATAGTGTGAAATGTGAGGTATTGGTTGGTGAGGGAAAGTGGTCCTTTGGTTTGTGTGTGCATGCAAGCTGTCTTATCTTATCCAAACGTATAAAGCGCAGTGTAAGCCCAAAGGCATCATGGCGCTGAAGCTGAAAATGTAAAGCCAACCAGTGGCGAAGGAACTAGAAAAGAAAGGTTTTAAGAGCCTGACAGAAAGGCAGATGGTCCTCAATAATACGTAAAAAGAGAGGAAGAAGGTTGCAGGCCTTAGCAGCTGCCACTGAAAAGGCACAACCAACCACCCTCGCAAGTCTGGTCCTCGGAGGCTGAATGATCATCAAAGCTTGCGAGCGGAGTGACCCACCGGGTTTGTAGATGCAGAACTTTGCTTGAAGAAATTCTGCTCCGATTTTATAAAATGCTTTGTGAACCAGACACAGAGATGTACATTTGATGCACTGCTCAACTGGGAGCCAGTGAAGTTGGCGCAGAAACAGGGTCATGTGGGCACCAAACAGAGGATGGAGAACTGCTCCAGCTGCCATATTCTGCAATAACTGCAGACGTTGAAGCAGATGCCACAGGATAGATATATATAAGCATTGCAGTAATCGATATTACTGATATCCAGAGAAGATACCACCAAGGCATGGAATCTCAGAGGAATGCATGGAAGCACTTTCCGTAGGGTCCACAATTTAAAGTGCGCTTTCTGGCAGACAAGAGAGGTACCTGATCAGCCATAGATAATGAAGCAGAGATTTTGACGCCCACATCTTTCACCAAATAAACAGGAAGGGTAAAGGAGCCAAGACTCCCGGGCCAGAACTCAGGAGTCCAGAACAATGAGGGCAACATTGTGCCTACCCCCAACACCTCTGTTTACTCACGGTTCAGTTCACCAACTGACTTTAAGCAGTTCCTCAACCGCCCTCCGTCTCAGGTTGAGTTAAATCCTGCCCACAATAATTTGAGTATCGTCAGCATAGGAATAACACAAAAAGCCGTAAGCGTGGATTATGCCAAGAAGAGGTTGAATGTACAGGTTGAACAGAGTAGAAGACAAAGAGGAGCCCTGGGGGACCCCAAATAGCAGAGGAATCGGGTGAGAGCAGAAAGAAGGTAAGGACACAGATTGAGAATGCCCCACCAAAAAGGACGAGAACTAAGCAAGAACTCGAAAAGAGAGGCCTGGAGAAGAGTCCCGGGCAATCAGGGTAGGGTGGTCAAAGGTGTCAAACGCTTTGACAGATCAAGCAGAATCAGGGTCCCCACCCTGATCTACCAAACGAGCCAAGTCATCAACAACAAAAACCAGCACTGATTCCGTACCTCGGTCGAGGCAAAACCCTGATTGAAATGGATCAAAAAAGCTAGATGACTCCAAGAAAGAACTAAGAAGAAGGGAGACCAAGGACTCAAGCAATTTCATGAGACAGGGGAGCAGAGAAATGGGACGGAAATTGGATAGAACTGCAGAATCCAAGCCCAGCTTCTTCAGCAATGGGATTACAAGGGCAGGCTTGAGATTGTCAGGGATAGCCCCTGAGAAAAAAAGAGTCATTGACAGCGTTGGTGAGACATGCAGCAATGCCGTCCGAAATGTTCTTCAATATTGGAAGCGGAATAGGAGAACTAGGAGATGCTGATTTGAGACTATTAAAGGCTGCCAAAACCTCCTTATCTGTGACCACCGGAAAGGAGGATCAGAGGCCCACCGCGGAATCTATAGGGGCGGGCGGGCTGGGAAGAGGCCCGGGTCGCACCTCCTGTGGGCGAGACAAGTGAATAGCTTTGAGAATGGTGACTATCTTCTTGGCAAAAAAAGATGACAGAGAATCACAAAGTTCCTTAGAGGGAGGGATAGCAGACTGGAGAGTTAAGGATTGGACAACCGCAAATAAGGCTCTAGGTTGATTGATGGCCTGTTCAATCTTGGCGCTAAAGTGTATTTGCTTAGCTGCCACAATGGCTTTTTGATATTCTAGAGTGGCCACACAGTATGAGACTCAGTCAGAGGGTGCATAGGCTGTCCTCCATTTTCTTTCCATCTGCCTATGATGAAGTCTGAGAGTTTTTAATTCCACAGTGAACCAGGGTTCAGAACAGTGGTTCTTCAACAGGCAGCGCATGAAATGTGCAAGAATATCTGTCACTGACTTTAGTGTCTGAGAGATAGTCGTGAGAGTACAATAAGGAGCATTACTACAAGCCTTAAGAATCACAGAAGTGAGATTCAGAGGAGATTTAGAGGAGAGACAGAGTGCTTCGAGATAAACTGCCGAGAGCGGGGAGAAAGTGAGACTGCCGCCGTTAAGGAGAAGGGAACCACCAGGGAACCACCATGTGGTCAGACCAGATGATGGGAAATGCAGGAAAGACAGATAAAACTGCGGGGAAAGCAAAAATAAGGTCCAGGGTATTCCCCAGCTGATGTGTAGGACAAGTAACCAGCTCGGAGAGACCCAAGTCAGACATTGAAGCCAAATATTTTTGGCTAAGCTACAATTAGGTTTATTGGTCAGAAAATGTAAATCACCAACAATAACCAAATGAAAATATTTTTGGTGCAACATAGCAACAAGACCAGGAAACTCATTGCAGAACTTGCAATCGTAACCCGGAGGGCGATAAATCAGAAGTGCATATAAAGTATTAGTAGCCGAGAGAGGAATACGAATCAGGATCCCATCCATGTTAAGAGCATGATTGAATTGGATAGGGAGAACCTTAAAATCAGTATTAGAAATAACAGCAACCCCACCCCAAAAGGTGTGTGAATACAATTAATAGAGGGATAGCAGGGAGTGAATTTGAAGATGACTGAAAAAGTAAAAGGGTGGTGACCTAGGATGAAAGTATGGGTGGGGAGTATTAGTAGAGGGGAGAGTAGAAGTAGTAGTGTGGAGAGAGGAGAGTAGTAGTAGTTTGGAGAGTAGTAGTAGTAGTAGTAGAGGAAAGAGGGGAGTAGTAGAAGTATTGTGGAGAGGGGAGAGTAGCAGAGGGTAACATTGGAGTGTGAAGGTGGGCAGCATAGAGAATAACATTTGCGAGATAGGATAAAGTATGTGAGGGGGAGAGATATGAGAGAAGAAGCTCAGAGATAAGCAGGGTAAATGCACAACCCAAGCAAAACCACCTTAAAAACTAAATCTGAAACAAGTCCTTAAACAGGTCAAGTCAGCAAAATAATCAAGTAGATGGTTCAGGAGGGACAACCAAAGAATTAATCCAGAAAGCAGGTCAAGGATCGGAGAATGCACAATCCAATAAACCAGTAGAGCTGCTTGTTCAAAATAAGGGAGGTCGGAACCACATGAGGTTGAGAAGCACTGCAGCACCAGCTAATTGAATTTTTATAACAGGGCTTGGAGGGGGTCATGGTCTACCGACTTTGTGGCACTGTGATTGGCAGTGCATGCTATGGAGTCATGACGTCACTACACTGTACAAGGGGTCCCGCCTAGTGCAAAATCGTGTAGTTCTTTTATTGGGGTGCTCCCACAAATGCCCCACATGGTGGAGTCAATTGTGTTGTCAAAAGAGGCGCAGTCCATGAAGCCGATGAGGATAGCTCTTAACACAAGTGTCACATGAAAGGATGGTAAGGGCCACCTAGTTATGCCATTTGTACAATAGAGCTTTTGAGGCCTTCACTCACTTCTGACCCTCTCAGAAGCTTTCAGAGGGGCACACAGACAAGGAATGTGCTTGAAAGCAACCACCAGGACACATGATAGCTCTAAATGAAATAATAAAACAAACCAAACCATCATCAAATCCGTTAGACTAAATGAAGTTTTGGGGCAGTTGACAAACAACATTTTGTTTGTGCCTGGTGTTTTGCCTTTTGATGTGCAGATGTACAATGTCTACCATTGTTTACAACTGGATACAGTGAGGTGAATTCACCAAAATGCCAGGAGTAGCGGAAGTGACATTAGACGACCCTTGAACTCTGATGACATCACACTAAGTGATGTCATTTGACCTCACGCCAAAGTAGTATCACAGGAAGCGATGCAACACAGCCTTTCACCCCTTGGCAAAGCAGGAAGTGGTATCACATAGCATTGTTCCTAAGTACAGTACTAAAAATATGGTTACGATATCACCATAATGTGATATACATTTCATACAAGAATGGATCACGATATGAATTTTTATAACAGGGCTTGGAGGGGGTCATGGTCTACCGACTATGTGGCACTGTGATTGGCAGTGCATGCTATGGAGTCATGACGTCACTACACTGTACAAGGGGTCCCGCCTAGTGCAAAATCGTGTAGTTCTTTTATTGGGGTGCTCCCACAAATGCCCCACATGGTGGGAGTCAATTGCGTTGTCAAAAGAGGCGCAGTCCATGAAGCCGATGAGGATAGCTCTTAACACAAGTGTCACATGAAAGGATGGTAAGGGCCACCTAGTTATGCCATTTGTACAATAGAGCTTTTGAGGCCTTCACTCACTTCTGACCCTCTCAGAAGCTTTCAGAGGGGCACACAGACAAGGAATGTGCTTGAAAGCAACCACCAGGACACATGATAGCTCTAAATGAAATAATAAAACAAACCAAACCATCATCAAATCCGTTAGACTAAATGAAGTTTTGGGGCAGTTGACAAACAACATTTTGTTTGTGCCTGGTGTTTTGCCTTTTGATGTGCAGATGTACAATGTCTACCATTGTTTACAACTGGATACAGTGAGGTGAATTCACCAAAATGCCAGGAGTAGCGGAGTGACATTAGACGACCCTTGAACTCTGATGACATCACACTAAGTGATGTCATTTGACCTCACGCCAAAGTAGTATCACAGGAAGCGATGCAACACAGCCTTTCACCCCTTGGCAAAGCAGGAAGTGGTATCACATAGCATTGTTCCTAAGTACAGTACTAAAAATATGGTTACGATATCACCATAATGTGATATACATTTCATACAAGAATGGATCACGATATGTATCATTAAGATCAGTGTGTATAGGCCCATATTACCAAATTACTGTGAATGAAAGCAGACTTCCAAGGCCAAATGATAATGGTGTTTTATTATATAGCACTTACGCATAAGCACTTTATATTGAACAAATATACATACACTATCACCCAACTGGTGTTGGTACTCATTTATCGACCTCAGAAGGATGAAAGGCTAAGTTGAGGTATTTAAGAACAGACTACATCAGTGACTCAACCCCTGAAGTGTGCCTGAAATAAACCTTTAATAAGTCTAGCAATTCCAGAAAGACAAATTATTTGGTATTCCTATTCTTTCTTATTTAGGGTCACTGCTGAAAGTGTTAGACTTTTGGAACCCCTGCTCTTTGTTTGTCATTTTTTTTATTGTAAGAGGCCCGAACAAGAAAGCCAGCCACTCCAGAAGCAAAGGGCCACATGGTGCTGGCCACAGCCCAGGAGCTTGCATTTTTTTTAAAAAAGAAGTATTTTTTCCTGTTTTCTTTGTAGGGATAGCGAGGGAGACCACAGGGGTAGCAAAGGAGACCTCAGGGGTCACATTTGCGACCCCTGGCGACACCAAAATGACAACATCCCTGAGGATAGTTCCCTACAATAAACATCCAATAAACTAATAGGAATCAGGGGCAGGCTGCCCAGAGGAAGGTCTGATGAAGTACCTTACTTAAGATCAAAGGTAGTTGGTGAGATCGGCAAGGGGGCTGAGTACCGCCATAAGCCGCGTGACGCTGGGTCCATCCATGGAATGGCTAAGATCCCTCTGCCAACTCCCACCATGCCACAGTTGGGAGGCCGGGAATCGCCACATAGTGTCAGTATACTGTACTGTCCCTTTAAGCAATCAGGACTTGTACTGTAGAGATCTGGTACAGTCGTCTTTGTGGTGAAAAATATCTCTAGACCCCTGTAATAATAATGAACCCTCACACCAACACATAGATTGAGAGAGATTACATTAAAGGCTTGCTGTATATGAGCACTATGCCTGGGTGCAAAGAGGCCAGTGCTATAGAAAACCAAGATGGCAGCCCAGGATCTTTATACCTCAGTCTCCATGTCAGTGAGCAGAGGTCCTTCAGTCGCAGCAGAGAAAATTCTAGTTGTGAGCATAGTTAACCAATCTGGAACACTTCCTGCAAAACACATGCCAGGAAACACATACCGACATTATAGCCCCAATTACCAGCCCACCAAAGGGATAAAAGGGGCTGCCTTAGAGCTGCTAGTGTGGGTGTTTGGAGAAGGAACAGGGTGGAGGATTGGAGACAGCTGGAGAGAGGAGTGACAGCAGGAGGCATGAGACTGCTGTTATGGTATAATTGATATGCAGTAAGAATGTGTACGAGGTAGTAAACTATATCTGGATATACAAATAGGTATTTGTTAGGCATAATGCTAAGGTTACAGAACAGCCATGTCTTATTTTTCATTCATTCTGAGGTGTAACACTTGTGACGAATTGAGGGATGTAGTCATTTATCCACAGGAGGGAGCCTTTCCTTGTGAGGCTAGTGAGGTTAGCCTGCTATGCAATACCCTCCCTAGGGGTAGAGGCAAGCCGGACCTCAGTGGGAGAGATTTCCCCCATGGGGATAAGGACTCCCATTCCAATAAGGAACTCCCATTCCAATCCAACCAGGACTATTCTGTTGGAAGAGAACAAGAGAAATCTACCTACATTTGTTATTGTGGTGTCTCAGAACAAAACAAGTATCTGTTGGTTGCTGTGATGAAGAAGATCCATGGAGTCATCGAGAACAAGTACATGCTAGGTAATGAAACTAAGAAACCCAACAGAGTTATAGAGAGTATGCCACAAACACTGAGAAAGGACTCCCAAAGAACGGTGGGGAAGCCCCAGAATGGTGTCAAAAAAGTGGGAAGAGAGAGCATGGCAGAGAGAGAGAGATCCAGGAGTTTCAAACCAGCTCTAGGAGGGAGGCTGGTGAACTGGAGAGAATGCTGATATCCAGCAAGGGAAGAAACACAGAGGAACAGGTGCCTAACAAACACCTTTCCAAAGACAGCCTACCAGAAGGCTATGAAGCAGACTGCTGCCCCAGGAGGGGCATGGCAGTAAGTAGTGGTGTCCAAGCGATGGGAAGAGAGGAAACCCCTCTCCGTGCCGATACCACTTACCAGGAAGCACACCGAGATGAAAATAGAGTTGAGGACCAGACTTGTCCTGAGAGGTGGTGGCCAAGAAAGGGAGAGAGAGAGCTCGTCCCTCTCAGTGCTGATACCACTGATCTCGAAGTATGCCGAAGTGTACCTGGAGAAGCAAGAAAACCAAACATGAGAGCTGTACTGATGGAAGAGGGAGAAGTCCAGAAGGAGAACACCAACCTGGTGAGGTGGCCCCAATACAAGGAAGGTAAAGGGGAGATCAGGAGATCCAGGGAGAGAGGTGGGCATAATCCTCCTAGTCGACCTAATACCAAAAACGAATATAACAATTGGAAGAATCAAACTCGTCCCAGTGTTAGGAGGAATAACAAGAAGAGTAAGAATAGGTACTGGGTTCAGTATACTCATCCCAGTAACAAGGAGAGTGAGAATAACTACTTGACAAATCATACCCATCCCAGTAGCAAGGAGAGTGAGAATAACTACTGGGCTAATCATACTAGTCCTAGTATCAAGAAGAGTGAGAATAAATACTGGACGAATCTACTCATACCAGTATCGAAAATTGTGAAAAAAAAATGTCTGGGGTCATCCTACCCATCCCAGTGAGAGGAGCAGTAATCAAAACAGTGAGAATCACCATTGGGTTCATCCTATTCCTCCAAGTGAGAAGCCGAAGAAGAAAAATTGTGAGAAAGCCCTTAACCAAGAGAGTGAGAGCCAGTACTGGCATTGCCATTATTACCTTAGTGAGAAAGTGACTAACCAAGAAGGTGAGAGTCAACCAGAGAAAGAGAGACTTTTATCGACGCCTAAGAAAGACCAAGGGAATCCAAGACAAATACGAGGAACTTTGATCAGAGGAAATCTTCAACAACAGAGGAAGGTGAAGCCAGAGGACTGGGGAAATCCCCTTAATGAACCGAACGAACTTCTGAAGAAGATAGAACTATCTGAAGATTCATTATTAAAAAGGAACTGAACTGAGAAAGCTGATCCAGGAGAACGGAGTAATTCTTCTGGACTTCAGATTAGTTCATAATACACAAGGCTGGGTTAGCCACCCAGGAGAAAAGAGTAATTCTCCTGAACTTTAGTTTGTCTTAGTGGTAGGTTCAGGACCAATAGTTTAGTTTTGGACCAATGACAGACTTTACTTTTGGAATTCACAAACTGACGACGAGCACCCTAGTTAGTTGTATTAGATAGGGAAACACAAAGACTAGGGAAAGCTAGGGATTTTCTATTATTTGAAAGAAGTACATTAACATGGCAACTTCTTTCTTTCTTTATTGTATTAGCTGAAATCAATCAACTTTTCAATTTATAAAATAATTACAGTTTTTTTGTCTATTTCTAACATATTGATATTCATTTCTATATACAATGAGTAATATTAATTAATTAATATTAATTTGGCATTCATATAGCGCTACGAACCCTCAGGAATCTGAGCACTGCTGTGTGGTGCCCATTTATCAACCTCGGAAGGATGAAAGGCTGAGTTTGGCCCCGCCAGGATTCGAACCTGCGTTAGCAGGTTCTGCACGGATGTCAAAGCGAGCGCTCTACTCGCTGTGCCACTTGACCGACTAATTAAACTAAACAATCAAATGTCTAAAAACAAAAGAAAAACATCTTCAAAAGTGCACAAGTCCATATTTAACAGAGAGTATAACTTCATGGGCAGAACAAATCTATTCTACTGTGAGATTCAAAGCATTCAAAAAGTTCACAGTAGCAATTTGAATGGGAGTATGAGTGGTACTAGAAAGAAAAGACCAACATTGGTGTCCATCCATAGCTCCCAAGTAGCGACAATGTTTCATGAAATAGCGTTGTCTTATGTGAATCAAAGCTGGACATTGTACAATTAAATGTTCAACAGTTTCGGTAATAGCTAAATTGTTACAAAACCGACAGCTATTCTGAGTTTCTGATAAGATTTTACGAGAACATAATAAGTCTCTAGTTGGCCATAACTGAAAGCGAAACCGCATGATGGATTGTCTGTAGGCCACAGAAAGACTTTTATACAAGTACTTCTCCATATTGCCCATCGCTTTGGGTAAAAAACAATGAGAGGAGGAGCACTTGTATTTTAAACAGAGAGCACGGTTATCAATCCAATCCATGGAATAAATCTTGAGCTTTGCCTTGGCGGATTAGATACTAATAATTCAATATTCACATCAGCATGGATCAGAATTCGATAAATTGTGTTAAGCCATGTTTGCACAAAGGAATGTTGAGTAACAAACAGATACTCCGATAACATGGCAACTTTTAGTCTGTCTCCTCCTCATGATCCTCCACACACTCCAAGCCAGCCCCCACCAACCCCCACACCCTGACTGTCTTCAAGAATCTCACAAGGCCTATGTCTCCGACTGTTGCAGAATGTGCTTCATCTGCACCTTAGTAGTGTAAGGAACTCATGGTGGCAACAGTAAAGAAAGACACAGGTGATCACAGTTCAAGGGTGTTTATTAAACTGTATGCAGGTTGGAAAACACCTAATCTAAACCTAAATCTAAGATGGGAGCAAGCGTCGACCATCAAATGAAAATAAGGCAGTCCTAGTGGCGTTGTGTCAAATAAAAAGGGCCTATACTAAGAACCTATTGCCAAACCTTACAACTAATACAAAAAGGGTGTGGGATAGTTTCCAAGAAAAGAAAGAGGAGTTCACAAATAATATGTCAGGATGCGGTAGCTTGGGTCTCCCTTCCCCATGTTTTGAGCATGGGTAAGGTGCACAGCACAGTCTCAAGCTCTCCCAACACGAGACAACAGTTCTATTTGCAGCTATCATGGCCGTCAAAGGCCAAGTCTCATTTCTCTTGAAAGTCTCTTGCTTTCGAGGGCCTGACGTATTCAAAATAACAAAACAAAAGTTCCTTCAACAAAATGAAAGTTAGTTTCCTGATTTTAGTTTGGGTGAGGATTATTCACCCCTGGATCCCTCTCTTCCGGGCACTGACCCTTGTTACTCGTGGTGTTGGGCGATAGCTTTTCACCCCCTGGATCTTCCTCTTCTGGGCTTTGATCCTAAAACAGTTCCTATCGATATCAAGGCCTTCGGTAGTTGAGTTTCCTGGTTCCGGGGGCCCGTTAGGTTTACAAACACAACTAACAAAAACAAAGTTCTGTTCTACGTATTTCTCGGGTGATGGCTTCACCCCTGGGTACTCCTCTTTCGGACGCAGACCCCTCTTTGCTTTCAGCCTCCCTCCACCGGGTTCACAATGACTGTCTTTGCTTTCAGAACTCCCTACACCGGGTTCACTATGGCTTTTCCTTCAGTCACAAATCTTAATGTTTTTTAAAAAAGTTCCATTGGAAATCCCTTGGCCGAGTTCACTTTTGTCAACAAATTGTTGGAACTTTAGACTTTGTCTCTTCCTCGTCAGCGTCCCTCTTCCGGGTTCACTCTTGCCAACTTCACATTCACATTTGCTTTCATTGTTTTCGGTATTCACTTCCCTTGCTTTCTCACAGAGAGAGATTCACTTCCCTTTCAGTTTTTAGGTCAAAGGCTTTCGACTGTACAGGTATCTTGCATGACCTCTTGTATGACCACTTTGATCTATCTTGGCGGCTCTCCTATGGCCTTCTGGTATCTGTAGTTTCACTCAGACGGGGATCGACCAGAGTTTCTCGGCGCAGCACCCACGTGGTGCCGTTCCCCTTCTGCAGCTGGTTTCCCCTTTCCAATTTTACAGTTCCTTGAATCTTTCTCACTTTGCGACTTTTCTCACTTTGCGACTTTCAATCACCACAGTCCGGTTCTTATCGGTTCTCCTTCGACTCACTGGCTGTGATGAACTGCTTGGCATTCCTTTTAACTGGAGTCAAGGCCGGTACCACAGAAGCAGGAGTCTCCCTCGCTCCGGCCTATCAGCATCAATACGCTCGGTGTACCAGTGACATCTGCTGCAGGATACTTGGGTTATTGTCCTCATTCTTACGATTCCTTCTGCTGAGGTTTCGCAGTGTTTTGTCAAGAAGGGAGAGGTCGTGTCTCTCCTCATCAGCCTCTCGATCTTTGCCACTTTTCTCCTCCTTTTGAACTGGTGGGTCTGGATAGCTGTCTCGTTGTGCGGTCTGCCTTGCTTGTACTGTTCTCTCTTGCTCCACCTTTATCCCTGTGGGGAAGGGAAAGGGCTGTCAGGTGTGTGTGTCAATTGCCTGACTTTGCCTGACCCTTGTATTGGTATGCAAATATAGGTGTAGGCCCCCTGTGAAAAAAGAAATGAAGTAAAGCTCGTTCTAGAAAGCACACTACTTATATTTGGCGGGTGTCACTTTTTCAAGGTCTTCAATCAACCAGACTGGTTATTTAAAAGAGTCTATGGACATTTGAAGTTATTGGAGAGAAAATACATGCTCTATACAAGATTAAAGCAATTGTCATATGTTAAGACTGTGCAAATTAGTAAACAAATGAACAGTACAAAATCATATGGTGTTTTAATTCACATGCACTAAGAAAGAAGAAAAATGTTCGACATAACAATACAATAATTCCAAAAAGTGTCCCTAAAAGAAAAAAAAAAAACTCAAATGGTGCAATGGACAAATTAAATCATGATGCGTTTCAATGTAATCATGAACACCATAAAGGAACAAAAGAGCAACACATAACACAAAGAGTGAATCAATTAATTGACTTGGCTAATTTCCCAATTGTACACCTAAAATAAGGTGTCGTTGAGTGTCCCCTGTGTCATCAAGTATCTGTTACTTGCTTGGTGGAAAACAGAGAATACTGATTTAGGGTAATGTCCTTGGGCTAAGTTGGGCCTGTATCCGGGTCTTTGGGTAAAGGAATTCTTTGCCAAATTCAAACCCTTGTATTGGGACATGTCAGGTAAACGGCTCTGGTGTTAGTCCGTTGTCTTTGTGTGAAAGTGTTTATGTTGGAAAGGGGGGGGCAGTGTTTTTGAATGTCCTACGAAAGAGGATGGGAAAAGGTGTTGAAGGAATGGGGATACCACTTCTCACCCGTCGGTGTCCCACTCCCACTCCCTGAGGGCTCCCCATTCAGGTGATCCTTCCTCACTGGTCCACACCCAGGAACTGGATCCAACAGCGATGGCCATGTCCTGGCCACCTGGGGTTTCTCACAGTAGGCAGTTGCCTCTTGTGCTGTAAGACCATGGGAAGCCTGAGACAGGATGCAGATACATGCCTCCATTTATGTTACCCTCAGATCCTCAGTAGTGTCAAGAATTCTCTTGTTACGATTGGTTTAGCATAGGCATCAGGCTTTGAACTCTGCATTATCGCACCGGAACTGATGTCGACTGGTACCGACCCCCCTCACCTCCCAAACAATCCCTCAGTAGATAACAAGGTGCATTGAAAAGGGCAGGTGGTGTGATGTCTGGGCAGGACAGGAGTGGCCTTCTTCTCTCAAGTATGCAGCATCGAGGCATGGGTAGCTGCACAGCAGAACGCCAGTGGGGCTGGAAGTGAAGTGGCGAAGAATCAGTACATAGTCTTGTCCAGAGTCCTTCCCACTGCTCAGGTGCTTCCACAGACCCCACTAACTCACAAAGGCAGATGGTCGGGAGAGTGGCTAACACTGGCGCAGGAACTCTGTCGGTCAAAAGGCAGAACTTAAAAGACAAAGTGAGGACTTGGTGAGAAATAATGAGTCACGAAGGTGAACAGAGGTGGAGGAGGTCTTTCTCTGGGGTCACGGCAGCTGACAAGCCACCAATGAAGAAGGATGTTGCAATGTGAAAGACATGGACATAGATCCAGTATTTGTAGATGTTGCTTTAAAAAGTGGGCTGCTTCTTCTGATGAGTGTTGGGCATGCTAGAAGAAACATCAGACAAGGTTAACTTTTGCATTACTTCTGAGCACTTTGACCCGCAGAGTCAGTAGGCTGTGCAAGTCTTACCTGATTCCTGACAGCACTCATCTGCTTCCCCAAAGGACCAGGCTTTGAGGGAGGCAGGAGTCAAACTGTCACCTAACCCCTTGCAGAGAGCAAGTATTCAAGGGTGGGAACTCACATGTAGGAATCAAGGAGAGACGGAATTCCAGGCACAGCAGAATCGGAAACTATAATATCAACAGTGCTATGTGCTGGTGTGCAGGATACATGAAACACATTATGGATCTGCCAATGCTTGCGGTGTGCCAATATGGCAGCTACTGGAAAAACACATTTCAGTATCCTAAAGGGACCAAGAAAGCATGGCTGGTGCTTGAGGTGGAATTAACAGATCAGAAGTTTCTTGATCAAAAGCCAAAAACGAATGTGAACTGTACAGGCATGAGCTGTTCATCACTTGCGCGATCAAGTATATGTTTGTAGGTTTCTTTGGCCTGTTGTAGCGTTTGTCGGGCTGTGTGCTGTACAGAGACCAACATCTTGGGTAACTCTTGTGCTGCAGGGATGGAGATCGTTCTGGGTAGCACAACAGGGAGCATGTGAGGGTGGCATTTTGTCAATCAGTAGAAAGGGGACATACCAATAGTTACAGAATAATAGCTGTTGTAGGCAAATTTTTCTATGGTAGTGAAATTAATTATCCCATTGTCTGTGGCGTGAGATATAAAACAGCAGAGACATTGTTCTATGACCAGGTTAACTTGTTTTGTTTAGACATCAGCTTGCGGGTGGAAGACAGTGGAATGGTGAACTTGTTAGTTACCTGCTTGTGAAGCCCAAAGTAGAATTGGGAAACCTCTCCAGAGTCACAGACGGTCCTGAAAGTGGCAGACAAGAAGGCCTGTGAACCCCAGATGGACCACCCAAGGGAAACTCTCTGGGGAATAAAACTCTTAGAGATGATGGTCTTGACTTACAAAGAACAAGAGGGGGAGACTTGATCTTAAACAAGAAACATAGAAGGATCAGATGGGAACAGGTGGAGACTCAGGGCCAGGGCAGGATTGGAGGTCCATACGACTTGCAGGAGAAAGTAGGAACATGAAGCACAGGAAGAGGGAGGCACAGAGCAGGAACAAAGAGGATGAGAAAATTACAGGGGGCCAATGCGCTGTCACAAGAAAACAGACCTAGGCAGCCTCTGCAGCGTCTGTTCTTCTTTACCCATACCAGCGCAGCATCACTGGTTGCTAATCCTGGTGGTGCTGTTAGTGGCGGGATGGCATCATGGCAACAGCTGCCATCCTGAGCATGACTTGATGGTGAGTTGGGGATGTGAAGAAGCATCCCAATCCTCTGACGTCAAATGCAAGTAAGCCACCAATTTCTCCATAAATACCAAGGCCTTATTGAAGAGGCTGTCGAGGTCCTGACAGTATAGCCCCTCCCCAAGGACATTGGTCCCAGTTTCCAGGTGACAGAAACGGTGCACAATGACGGGAGCATGGATGTTGTCAATGGGTTCCCAGGATCTGTCACATGGGGCAAAACCCTTCCAATCCATCAAGTATTGTAATTTCTATGAAGGAAACATGAGTCACATATCTGGGAGACTTTGTATTCAGATCTGTCAGGTGTCCAAATGCGTGGCATAAGAGAAGTGGGGTGTCTGCTAAAGGGGTTTGGTAGGAAGGGGTTCAGCTGGCAGATGTGAAATACCTGGTGAATCTGAGACCAAGAAGGGGGAACATCCAGGGCCACCTTAAACACTTTTGGGGCCCAGGGCACGGACATCTTTGGGGCCCCCTCCACTGAACCAAAGGGATTGAAAGATCCAAAATATGTGGTCACGCCCCCCTCATTGTACTCACAACTCATAGCTTGATGTGCCGCTTTGCAGTGATCAGAATAATCATGGGTACTACCTTTCTGTCCCACTATCCTCTTCGTTTCTGCTGTAATCTGAATGATAAACAAGCAGCATTTCAAGGCCAACATTAGCAGTTAATGACAAGGACACTTGCGTTCTACCATAGGCAGAGGACAACTTTTCATCAATAGCAGGCACGAGGAAGGTAGACCGGCAATAGTATAAATGCTGAACACAGATTGTATGAAAAAGGTGCACGTAATGCAGAATAGACAGATGACTCAGATTAGGTGCCTAAAAGAATGCAAAAGGGCACAAAAATGGATACTGCAAACCAATTAAAAGCGAGGAGAAAGATGCAGATACTATAGCATAGCTGGCGGATGAAGATCAGAAGCTACCACGAACAAATCCATATTCAGGCATACAGACATTAGAAGAGGGACATGGATTTCAAGAAGTTTTCAATTGGAGAGCAACGTAGTTCTGGTGTGCAATATATCAATGGTCACTATTGTTACAGTAGAAGCAACACTATAACCAGTGAAACCATGAGTGAAGCTTTTTTGACTCTGAAACCCTGAGAACAAAATCCTTCTGAAGGGTGACAATTAAAGGTTTCTGGACTGGTAATTTTGACAGATTAGGCAATACAAAATTAAGTGAGATGACCAGGATCCCACATTGGTTAAGAGGTGAGGCTGGGATTTGCACCCATTCTGTAATGTACCATTTTCTTTTCCAGTTCTTACCATGTACTAAAATCATCCCATTTTATAGCAGTGACCTGAAAAGTACACAATTCACATAATTCAACGTGACAATTTCTAAAAACAAAATATTATAGAAGCATACTATGCAAAATGGGACTGATTCTAGCTTTGTCTCCATCATCAAGGGAAGTACCATCATTTTAGTTGATGTGATCCTAATAGAATTGTATCCAGGTTTCTATTTTGTATTTTAAAGCTTTGAACTCGCCAAAAGCACAGGCTTGTGAAATTGTTATTTATAGGCCTACAGAATAACCTTTGAATTGTACAAAAGGGCAAACCGTTTTTGTGTCAACTAAGCAGACCTTAAAATATGCTTGCCAGAGGCCTGTCATATCTGGTCCACTATCATCTCTCTAGAACCCTTCCACTACAGGATGGATGATACAGGAGTTTTGCTGCTTGCCAGAGGCCTGTCATATCTGGTCCACTATCATCTCTCTAGAACCCTTCCACTACAGGATGGATGATACAGGAGTTTTGCTGCAGTCAATTCACAAACTATGCATGGCAAAGTGAACACAGAAAGCCGAGCAGAATGTACCTGTCAACAACAGATACGAAATAGGTTTGGAGTCTCAGCAGCATGCCATAAAAATGCTATGTACGTTTGGTGAACAATGTAAGTGATTTCTTTCAATATGGCAGCCTTGTGGGGCCCCCCTCTAAGGTGAGGGCCCGGAGCAAGTGCCCCTTTTGCCCTCCCATAAATACGTCTCTGTGATGGGCCCCTCACAAACTATTCTTAAAGGTGGGAGAGCTTATTCCTTTAAGTGGCACCATGCAGATGACAGAGTGAACAAAATAAGGAAGTTCAAATTATAAGAGGGAGCTAGAGAGCTGATCCCGGAGGATAGCAGGAAAGAAGATGCACTAGAAACCTTAAAATCAGGCAGAGCGCCCTGTGAGGTAATGACTTCTGCTCTCCAGCAGTACAAGAGTGAGTAGTGGCTAAACTGTCTACCACACTTCTACAGACCAACAGCATTGCTAATCATAATGGTACAATAGACACAGCTAAGAGCTATTCCTCCTTTCCCTTTTGTGGTAACGTGGGCAGAGGGAAGGCTATACTCTCAGCGGGGGCAGCAGGGAGGTGAATGTGAGGCAGAAGCAACTCATACATCAACTGTACAACAGTTCCAAAATAAAATAGTGTCCAATTAAGGTTCTATAGAACTATATATACTTTAATTAAACAAATCAAATATACACCTGACTATTAAAAACATTATGAAACCCACCCTGTTAAAAGAAGGCAGAAATGCAGAAAACAAAAGTATAGGTACTCTGGATACTTTGCCAGGGAGGAAAAAGGGCAAGAAATGCAACAATGTTGTTCAAAAGGATATGTCTTGCTAGGAACATGTTCAAAAGAGAATTAGCCATTCTATAGGGCAGCAAAAGGCGGATTAGTGGGTGAGGATCACTTGAAAGTACATGATTCCAGTGTTAGACGGATCGATGGTGTTGAGCCAGGCTTCAACAGATACCCCTGGGTTAGGCGCGATATATAAGTAAATAAACTAAACTAAAATAAACTAAACTATTGAGCTTGTGATCAAACCAAGTTCAAAGCCGTTGAGTCACATTGGCCCCAGGCCCTTAGTCGGATTTTAGAAGGTGCTCCGTGTGGAATGGTATTTGTCGAATGGATCACCAGGAGTGTTTTGATTAGCTAGTGTGGTTTGAGACAATGAGTACTGCTGGTTCAGTGACACCATGGTTCTGCAGTTTGAATCAAACTTTGCTGCAAGTTCCTGGATGTTTGTTACCTGGTCCAATTTGGTGGTTCAAAGCTGTCTGCACAGTGCGCAGTGCTCAAGTCAGCCAGGTGATGAGATTCTGCTGGGGTGATACACGGTGAGCCGGTTCATTGATGCGCGCGCAGTGATTCAAGGTTCAAATGAATGCCAAAGGTGTGACTGGTGGGTCCTTCGGGTATCAATGTGGCATACACAGTTTGTATGCGGTTTGATGCAATGCGAACAGGGATCCTGCTTGTTCTGGATCTCAGGATGCTGTGAGAACCACTGCAGGGGTGTCTAGGGAAAAAGGTGAGTCCTTTCAGTCTCTGCTCTCCCACCCTAGGGAGGTTTGCAAAAAGAGTGGTAGGCTGTGGTCCTCAGCAAGAGTCACCCCCAATGTGCCCTGACAGTGATTATGGAGCAGAGCCTGCTTGTACCTGGAAGCACTTGTTCACCTCAATGGCTGAGGGCTTTGGAAAGATCAGCTCTCCTAAAAGAGCTCCAAATGAGTGCTTGAATGCCCAAAGGTGAATCCAAGAAGGGATGGGAGAGCCCTTCTTTTATAGGCAACATGCTACACGGAATTGGAAGAAAGCAAGCCTGTTTTAAGGGTTCCAATCCCTGATCATGTGACAAGTGCCCCTTGTATTCTGATATCCTACCAAAGCCTTGTCCTGCAGGAGGTGGAGGGGACAGGAAGAATAGAAAATCCCACAGAAAAGTAAGATGTAGGAACCCTTCCTCAAATCCACTGGTGATGTCCTGCCTTTGCTAACACCCCCCTTCCTCAGCCTGCAGCTTCAAAGAATCTCTGGTGTGCAGCCCCCTAATGTGAGGTAGGCCTTTCTCATGGACTTGGCTTTTTGAAGCCAGGCTCTCTGGGCATCTCCACCTGGGAGATTCCAGGCCTGGCAAGGGCGGCATTACATTCCTTCCCAGAGAATCAATAGAGGCATGCATCATGCCTTTTTGCCACATTCACGGACCTGCAGAAAGGCAGGCACCTGAAATCCAAATATCCTCCCAAGGTTGTCTAAGCTCACAGGGATGACACTGGTATGCCACGAATCAGACGTCGTTTTAATGTTTTAATAGTTATCCAAACTACAAACAACCACACCCAAATAGGTGCAGTTTATATATTTCAAGATTATCCTGCCATCAGGTGGGCAGTATATCATAATTATGATGGTTTTGGAACAGAGTTGCAGAATTAAATGCAACCTCTGCGCTGCAGTGGCTTGGCTGGCACAGCAGCTGTCAAACAGGGCACATGTGACCCCTGTACATTATGCTTTTGGCAAGGTATTTATTGAAATGGGGTCTGGGTAGCAGACCACCTTTTTTCAGATGGAATTACCTGCATCATTTTATTATTTAATACAAATAAAATAAAAGTGAGGTATTTTACACCTTTACCAGATGGTAATTCCTCCTGAGATCCCCCTTTAGAAGTACAAAAGGAAGCCCACACTGTGCTGCACCAGGCCCCAGGCATGGCTCTTTTGGTAGGAAAGTTAGGCTTCTAAGGGTAGGACAAGGTCAGACCAGGAGTCTGTGAACCATTGGAAGAGCCTGGTCCCAGGGCTCAAAAGAGGGACAATGACTAGAGGGAAAAGGCGTTCACTGACAAATGAGACAGTGTTTGGGGAGGTTCTGCCTGTATGCTTTCCCGCATACGCCTGATTGATCAGGATAGAGTGTTGGAAGGGTTGGGTTATTTCAGGCCATAGCAGAAATACCCCTTTCCCTCTTGAGGAAAGGAAAGGAAAGGAAAGAGGTGGGGTGATGTGGCCCATAGATGTACATAATAGCCCCAGTGCCTCAGAAGGAAGGAAGAGTTTACCACTGCACTTCCCGATCTGGTAACAGGGAGCCTGGTCATACAGCCAAATGCTCCTCCAAAAGGAGCCCCAATTGTTCAGTGCCCTTAGTATGCAGAATCCCCTAAAGAATCTTAAAGACTTTGGCTAGGAGGGTGGGAGGCGAGAATGTCTGCTCTGGTGCTCAGTAAAGCCCACCTTAGGGAAGGAAAGAAAGAAGGGGGCCACTGAAGCTAAGCTAACGGACAGTATTTAACAGATGTTTATATATATATATATATATATATATATATATATATATATATATATATATATATATATATATATATATATATATGTATTTGTTTTCACAAGATAAACAACCAATAAGAACAGAGCCATAGCATAGCAACAATATCCCCAAGTCCCCACCCACCGGAGGACAAACCCCTAGTTCCTGTGGAGATTCTCAAGCTTGGAAAAGTTCCAGTATCCTGATTTTGTGGGGGCGCCATTGCATCATATAGTCTGAGTGGAGATAGTCCAGCATCACCCCCCACTCTTTCAAGAAGGACCCATTTGAACCTTGTACATTATGAGATCATTTTTCCATTGCGACCAGTGTCCACACCTTCTGCAGCCAGCTAAACATTCCCGGAGGGTCGCATTGCTTCCAGTTCTGGGCTATCACTGCCCATGCCGCAATGACCAGGCCCATAAAACTTCTCCATTGCGCTGTCGAGTACCTCTTGGCTATTTGGTCCCTCAACCCACACATCCTGACCTTCGCCCCCAGTTGGTCCATGTGAGGGAACATCTCCTTCATTTGGGTCTTCCCTCCCGCCCAAAAGACCTGAATCCGTTTACAGCCCCACCGGATATGCCTCCAACTGCCCTCCCTCCTGCAGCCCCTCCAGCATAACTTGGACGAGGGCGGGTACATCGCTCTGGTGTGTAGTGCCATTGCAGTACAATCTTAACCCACATTTCCTTTGTTTGGCTGGATCGGGTCAGTTTAAGGATACTCCCCACAGCTCTCGCCACTGTGGTTTACTGATGGATTCCCCCAGTGTTCCTTCCCATTTTAACATGTAATTCCATTTGATATCCTCTGTCTGCACATTTATAAATGTATACAGTGTCAACACTAATTTCTTAGACCCTGAGTTGGTTAAGGTGTTCTTTTTAAAGGGGGTGAGATCCATCAAGGCTGTCCGTTTGACTGGTGGCACGCTAGCCAGTGTCGGAGCTGCTCTTATTTGTATCTGTCTGACTCTTTAAGCTTTAGATGCCTGGTGCAGTCCTCAAACGATTTGACCTCCTGGTCCTGATACATTTCTCCTATTTGTATCCACCCTGCTTGCTCCCATTTCCTAAATGCCCCTTTCTCCATCCTGGGGGAAAATCCGAGTTCCCAAACATAGGAGTGAACGGGACCGGCACACCTGTCATGACGCCCTTTCGCATTTGATCATCCCATGCATCGAGAGTAGCCCCCATGACTTTACTTATGCGTAAGTTAGGGTGTCTACAGTGTATCCCTTTCCATAAGAGCTCCACTAATGGGGATCTTGCTACCGCTCTATCTTGCTCCGGCCAGATTTTATACCCTCCCCCCATCCATTCCTTTAAGACCCACAGTTGCGCCGCTTGATAATACCTACGGAAATGCGGGAGTGCTAGACCCCTGTCCTGATGCTGTGCTGAAAGCACTCCTCTAGCCACCCTGGGCGGTTTCTTCTTCCAGACAAAGGAATAGACTATCTTAGTTAGCACTCTAAAGAATTAATTGGGGACTCTAATCGGGATAGCCTGAAAGTAGTATAACAGCTTTGGAAGGACGGACATCTTAATCGAGACCATGCGCCCCCACCAGGAAATCGCCAATGGGTTCCAGCGCTCCAGATCCCTCTTAACTTTTGCCAAGAGACCCGTGTAGTTCTCTCCATAAAGGCCCTCTATCCTGCCCATAAGGGTTACACCCAAATATTTTAACCGTATGCCTGCTACTTTCAGGTTTAAAGATGTCACCACTTGTTTGATCGCATCATCATCACCTGCCAAAGTTAATACTTCCGATTTATTTCTATTTATCTTCAAACCTGATAGCACCCCAAACTGTTCAAGTTCCTGACAGACCACTGGGAGGGATTGAGTCGGGTCTGACAGGAGAACTAGCATATCGTTTGCATACGCCATCACCCTATGCTGCATGCCTGCCATCTCTATCCCTACAATCAATGGTAGTCTCTGATCCTTATCAGCAATGGCTCGAGGAAAACAGCATATAGAAGAGACGAAAGCAGACATCCCGGTTTGATGCCCCTCAACAATTCCACCCTACCTGTGACTTCCCCGTTCAAAGCTATCCTGATTGCGTGGGTGTTATAGTTGGCTGTAATCATTTTCAAAAATGTATCTCCAAATCCCATAGCCCTTAGGGTCTGAAACAGCATGGACCATTGTACCCAGTCAAATGCTTTTTCGGCATCTAGTGCCAGGAGAACTGCTGGGGTTTGCTTAATCCCTATCTTTTCTACCAGATGAATGATTCGCCTAATATTATCATGGGTTTGACTGGTCTTTATTAATCAGTTTGGGGAGAAATGGGGTCAGCCTTGCCACTAATATTTATGTGTACATTTTGGAGTCTAAATCCATTAGGGCTATAGGGCGGTATGAGCTCGAAAGCATCGGGTCCTTGCCTGCTTTATGAAAGACCAGCACTTTGGCCTCTTTCATCGACTGTGTCATGTTCCCCTCTTCCTTGAAGGTGTTATATAATTTAGCTAGAAAGGGAGATAGAGTGTCCGCATATTTCTTGTAGAAGGCCCCCGTAAACCCGTCAGGGCCCGGAGCTTTGTTTACCTGGAGCTCTCTTATAGCCTTCCGAACTTCGTCCTCCCTTATTTCTCCTTCCTTAGTCTGTTATTCGAAAGTTCCTGCTGCTTTGCTCTCAACTGCCTAGCCAGGTACGTATCGGCTTTATTCGCCTTCATATAGTAATAGTGACGGAGATTTATAAGACTTCTCTCTGCTTTTTTTGTGCATAGCACATCTAGTTGGCCCTCTATGTGCCTTAACGCTCTTTTCGGGGGGAGGGTGGGATTCCGTGAGAGTTCCCCTCGAATGTCCGCCATCTTCAATTCCAGTTCCTTCTCCCACGCATACCACTGCTTGTATTTAAAGGCCTTCAGGGCAATCAAGTGCCCCCTCATAATGGCTTTAAAGGCCTCCCACGCTGTACCCATTCTAACATCGCCCGTATCATTGAGGGCCCAAAATTCCTCTATCTTTTCCCTAATTGAGTTCCATAGCTCTGGGTCCTGGAGTATTCCCTGAGGGAGCCTCTGTCTCCAGAGCCCCGACTTCCTCTCCGGAGTTTGTATTTCAAACCATAGCGACGCATGATCGGACAGAGAAATGGGGCCTACATCCATCCCTTGAACCTCCCCCAATAACCCCACTGTAACCCACAAATAATATATCCTGCACATTGAATTGTATACATGACAGTAGTATGTGAGTCCCCTTTGCTGTCTGTTAATTTCCCACCACACATCGCACAGCGCAAGTTGGTTCATTTTTTGGGAAGACGTTTTGATGGAGCCCCCGGTCCTTGGTGGCTCCCTGTGCTCTGGTCCACTGCGGGGAACCACGCCAGATTCAAATCGCCCCCCAGGATTATCTCCCCCTCTGCAAGGGCCTCTAGCTTCCCCATCATCTCTCTCATAAAGCTATCTTGCCCCTTATTTGGAGCATATACCGAGACCAAAGTGAAGTTTCGCCCTTCTGTTGTGACATTGGCAAATACAAAGCGCCCCATTTTGTCCACCTGGGTATTGTGAAGCTGTACATTCATCCCATCGTGGAATGCGATCAGGGCCTCAGCCTTTTTGTCTGCCGCATTGGATTGCACTATCCGCTTGTACCCCCTTAGACACATCTTTGCTTTATCCTGGTGTCTGATATGCGTTTCCTGTAACAACAGGATGTCCCCTCTCTCCCTTCTCAGAAATTCTTCAACTTTCTTCCTCTTAACTGGGGCATTTAGGCACCCAGACATTATGTGTTAAAATTCTCAGCTTCCCCATTGGCAATGCCCCCCCACAATGCGCAAGCCCCCCTTAAATGTCCACATACCTTCTGCCCTCCGGGCCCCCTCCACCTCTTATGCCCACCTCCCTCCCCCCTGAACTTGAACTCCCCCCAACACCCCACAACTGTCCCGAGGAGGGCCCAGGGACCTATGATTGCTAGGACGCACAGTCCGTTGCACCTGTCCTTCAGAAAACTCGGGAATAACACCCCGGGAAGTCCTAAACCCCGCATTACCTTCTGTCTCGTGTGATTCCGGCGTTAAAGCCCTCGCTGGGCCGCATTCCTTAATACCATTGGAACGCCTGAGTCCTCAGTCTTTTCCAGGGCTAGGTGATCGCCCTCCCCTACGGGGCCACACGCCCCTTGATTGCCCTGCGCCCGCCACCCTCAAGGCTTCCCTTCCCCCGACTGCTTCCTCTTGCCATGTGCCTCTTTCCATTCCCATAGTTTTGTGCGGGGTTCCTCCCTGGGCCGCTGGCGCTTTTCGACTTCATCGTCCTACTGGATGCCCATCTCCTCTTCTGAAGGGTCACTTGAGCCAAATCCTGATACAAGTGAATTTCCACCCCATTCATCTTTATGTGGTCCATTCCCCTGGCTTTTCTCAGACTTTCCTCTTTCTGTGGATTGGAAGACATTGCCACCAACACGTCTCTGGGCCGTTCCCCCGGCTCGCCCGTCCTCTTGGGGCCCACCCGGTGGACTCTTTCAATTTTAACGATTTCAGCATCCTCCTCTGCCAGTATGTCTCTGAAAACTTCTTGTACCGCTTTTCTTAAGTCTTTTTCTTCCAACGTCTCCACCATATTCTTAGTACGAATATTCGACCTGCGGGACCGATTTTTTAGGTCCTCGCATTGGAGCTCTAGATTATGTGTCAGGCGCATCAGCTGTTCCTGTGTTTCGCTGTATTGCTGCACTTCGTCTTCCACGTTTTGCACAATCTTTTCCAAAATATCGGTCCACTTCTCAAGCTTTGAGACGTCCAGCCGAAGTTCCTGGACCGCCTGCTTCCTATCCTCTCTCATGTTGGCGAACTGATCCTGTACCGTGGACATGAATTTGTCTTGCAGGTCCCTGGACCATACCTGCATGTCCTCCTATGAGATCTGCGTTTCCTGCCGGGGGGGTGGGGGAGGTCGGCCTGGATCTGAGCCTTGGAAGCATCCGCCTGAATTCTCCCTCGGGTGCTGCCCGCAGTTCCGGCCGACCACATCTGGACTAAGTTAGCATCCTGTTTAGAAGAGGGAGTCTGCCTTTCCCTTTCCTTTGTTCTTGGACATCTGGGTTCCAGCTGCTTATTCCTCCGACCACCTCCAAGATACGCCTCTTCTGTTGGCGCACTCCCTAGGGACTCTGCCTGCCGAGGTAGACCGCGGTCCCCTCCCATCTTCAACTCACTGCCGAGGTGCCCCTCCCGGGGTGGGCCCGACTTACTGTGGCCCCACTTGCTCTAAGTCTCTGCTGTATGTCCCCCAACCAGGCCTTCTCCTCCACACCTGTGGCCCCACACTTAACCAATGGGGCCTCCGGACTGCACCCCCTTTGTTGGCAATTCACCTCTGGGGCCTCCGCCCTCCAAACGTCCAGCGCCGACACACACCTTCTGCCCTGGCCGGTAGTAGTTAGCCGCTCCTCCTCTGTCATGGCCTCTGAGACACGGGGTCCGCCTCAGGGTAGTGGCAGGTGTACTTGACAGTTCCCCCTGTCCGGGACTTTACTGATTTGGGCTTCCCGCCCGTGTCTTGTCTCTTCCGGATGTCTCTCCGCTGCTGATCATGGGGTGTTCGGGGACGTTGTAGACACCTCTCTGGTGCCTGCCTGTGCGCTCCTCCGGGCTTTTCCCTCTGGCAATACTGGGCCTCCTCCGAAACCCCCTAGACGCGGCAGCTCACCGTGGCTGTCGGCCCACCCGTTCCCGATCATGGGGGGAGGGCGGCTCACCCCCGACCACCGTCAGGCCGCCTGTCGACGCCGGGGTCACCCGGTCGGCGCTCTCCTCCGGCTGAATTTCCCTTTGGGCTAATTGCCCACTACTAAAGATGGGTAAGAGGAGGCTCTAACTGCTATAACTTCAAAGGAGTCATTATTGTCGTAGTTAGGCATCCCAACAGGTATGGGAAATGCAAAAGAGCTTCAGGTATCAGCTGCTGCGATCCACGCCTACTTACCAAAACGGATATAGTACCCTACACCAGAATAAAAGATTACAGAAACCCATTGATTATAAAAAAATATTTTCCACAATTGTATCCAGGAAAAAAAAATATCTAATAACTCCTCTAACCCCAAAAAGCACCAAATCAAAATCCCCATCACATCCTTCTCTCTCCCCCCTTCACCCAAAAATCAACTCTCATCAGAGTACGACTTGCACTTCTGACAGGATAAGTAAACTTGAACATGGACATTTCTGAATGTCTCCTCAGAATGGGGAGGGACTCCTTTAGGAGGAAAGGGTGATGGGCAATAGCCCACCACAACGTTCCTTCTACTTTGTGCTGTCTGCTGTTGGCCAGGCTCCATGGCTTGAACCCTTGCCAGGAGCATGGCCAGTACATGACCAGAAGATTAATGATTGGGAGGAGAGGTGGGTGGTAGTGCCTTGACCTTCCCCCACATGTGTCCAGTTTGTCTGGGGGAACTCTGCCCCCTCACCTTTCAAGGCTGGCATCCTCTAATGGCCTTTCATTAACCCCCAGGAACAACATCCTCAATACACCCTCCAACCTTAGCCTTTGCTAGAGTTTTGATAGGTTATGTGAGCTGCTGGTGCAGTTATGGGAGGCTGGCTCCTTGTCTGCAGATGGTATAGCAGTTCAACAAGGTTCTCATCCTCGTCACTGCCCAGCCTGGCACATACAAGCGGGAGTAGGGTGTTAGTGTGCCTCACCCTTGATTTATGAATGGTTATGCGAGTACATAGTCTTAAGAGTTTTCCTTCCGTCAACCTGTGATTCACAATGATATGAAGATGTGGCAGGTGGCAATAATTTGGTCCTTTGGTTGCTGGGAGCACCTTTCAGGCCCTTCCCAGAGAAATTACCCCAAAAACTAAAGCCTTTAGATCTCCATTTGGGAAATGGAAATGCTAGTGTGACAACAGCGGTTTAACCAGAGGCTGTCTCACTTCAAAAACAAATCATGCTAGGGTCCGAAATGACCCTGCCATGATTTTCGCCTTCACCTGTGCCTGTTCTGAACAGCCGCAGGGGGAGACTCGTTTCTGAGCATTGAAAAGCGCATTCCGTTTGTGAATTCAGGATATTTTTTAAAATGCCCAGAAATGCCCCCTTAGTTATGCAAATACACAAAGGGGGTGAGAGGCACGGGGGTGACATCTGAATGAGTACATCTAAGATGTGCTCATTCAGATGACCTTTGTGAATTGGGCTGCCAACTTTTTGGGTACAAGTGAGGAGATGCGCCAGCACCCACAAACGTTTTGAGATTCTGGACATCAGAGTTGTAATTGGCTCCCGAAGTCCTTGAAATACTATGCCTTGTATCTACTGTTCTGTGAATTAACATCCACTAATCTGTGAGAAGGGCACACAAAGGGGCATAGAAAGGGTGTCTATGGAACTAGAAGCTGGAAGATGGACCTTCTATTTTCCTTTACATTTCTGCATTAATACTTATCAAGGTGATACTCTTTCTCCAGTCAACCACGTGCTAGTTATTTTGTACATGGATGACACTGCTTTTAATACAACTGATCTCATGGGTTAAGGATGCAGCACTTTAGTGATTTTTCGAAAAAAACAAAGATGCTGACATGTTATGCAATATATGGACACAAAGCACAAACGTGTTATAAAACTGAAATAATGTATGTTTTCTTTAAATACATTGAATATACACGTAAACGGGAGCCTGGTGGTTGTGGCACTCACTACTGTATTACATTGGGTTGAGCTGAGATGGGTTGTGCCAGTAGCAAACTCCCCATGCTTTGCCTCTTTTCCGCTCCAGAATTGTGCTTTATTCTAAGCCCTTGGCATCAACAAAACCCTTTGGTATGGCCCAAAAAGCATGCATTAACAAAGGGAGCCGGTGACCAAGCCATCAGGGGCACACATACTGATGTTTTTGGGAATGCCCTGGGGTTCTTTTGCCGCTGCATTGGCTCACAGTACAGTCTCAACTTCCTGAAAGTGGCACTTCCTGCAGGGCTCAACTGCAAAGGACACGCTGATAGGCCGTATGTGTACAGATGGCTTCCTGAGATAGGCTGACCGGTCACCACAGCCTGCTGGCTACACGCTCTAGTCAGGAGACCGCTCATAAATCTTAAAAAGGAGAAAAGAAAAATCACACGGTACTGTGCGCTGTGAACAGTAATCTATTTAGAATCTAGATGCTTCTCCACTGAAATGGGGACATTTCACGTTGACTACATTTCTCACATGTTCTTCAGTGACTACCTGCCAACCCTACTGATTTAGGCAGTAGGCTTCTGCTTTTTAAGCAGTCCTACCACCTACAGATTTGGGTGACAGATCCTACTGCTTTTTACAGTTGCATGTCATTTATGTGACTCTAAGGCATTTAATCTTTCTGTGTGGTGGGCGGGTAAGCGATAAATTTGAGTGATGGGCTCAGATCAATCCACTGGCCTGACAGCTACATGACTCTGCCCTGCACTCTTGCTGGGAGAGACCTTAGGTGAACCACCAGTGAAGGCAAGTGGCAGAGCTTACCACCATCACACAGCATCTGCCTATCAGACTGAGGAGGGTATCAGTATCCATGTAGTTCAGTGTTCAACCTGAACTGCAGGAAAATATTTGTACTGGCCGGGCTGCTGCTACAGAGCATTAGCAAACGTTGCCTACCAGCTCTGTGTGATTATTTTCTGTGAAGTTAGGTAATTGAATTTGGTGTTAAAATACCATTCAGAATTATACATTTTAAACATTTGAGCATCTTTCCATGTGCTGTTTGATGAGTTGTGTATTTTAGAATGCTCCAGTGGTGCCAACAATGTATGTTTTAACATTTCCCGTGATGTCATTGTTATGCTAAGTATTATATTTGAAACTTGAAAAATCCTACATCTTTCTGTCCACAGAATGTTGGCAAGTATGCGGTGAGTGATCTAGTCAATTTTTTTTAAAAGCACCAAACATGGTTTCTTACATCCACTTCAGAACGCTCTGGAACAAATGAAATGGGCACTCATATAAGTTAAGCAACTGATCTGGTGGACATTTTTGCAGACCAGTCACAAATGGTTTCTGGTAATTTCACTTGCAGGATATTGGACATCTGTTGAACAGCTAGTGAGAACAAATCCACCTGAGCCCTGGATATTGGTGTCTAACAGTATCTGCAGGTTTCAGGTGATATATTTGCAACCAGTAGACATGCAATTTGTTGTTTCTGCTGGACATATATAGCACTCAAGGGTAACAAAACAAAAAAAAGTGGTCAAGGGTGTGCTCGAGTGAAGGGACCTACATCGTGAGAGCCCCACTTCCAACACTGTGTTTGCTATGCTAACAAGCATTGGCAAAGCCAAATGTTTAGGCGTTTATTGCTGCTTTCTGCATTTATAGGCACCATGGTGCAAGGTGGAGAGTGCAAAGTTTCAAAGGAGGATGCGACAAGGGTCCATGTCTGTGAGTGAGAAGGAAGGAGAATAGAGCAAGGGAGGAAATGATTGAGAGAGTGAGCCATGAATGATGATCAAGAGGAAATCTGAGGTAAAAAGGTTGAGAGTGAGAGGGGAGGAAATAAAGCGAGAATGAGAGAGAACGGATGAGCGGGGTAGAGAGTGGGGTGCGTGGGGGTAAAGGTGGCAAAGAGAGTGGGGGTAGAGTGGATGGGTGGGAGCAGAGAGAGTGGAGGGGAAAGTGGGTGGGGTATAGAGCGTGGTGGTAGAGGGGTGGGGCTAGTGAGGGCAGGGGTTGTGTGTGTAGAGAGAGAGTGGGAATAGGTTGGTTGGGGATAGAGAGGGGACTTGGTGTGGGTAGAGAGAGTTGGGGTGGGTAGAGAGAATGGGGTTGAGTGGGTGGGTGTTGAGAGAGAGTGGGGACTAGGAGAGTGGGGGTAGGGTAGAGAGAGTGGCGGTTGGGTGGGTAGGGGTAGAGAGAGTGGGGGTTGGGTGGGTGGTGGTAGAGAGAGTGGGGGTTCGGTGGGTGATTGTGGTGGGGTAGAGAGAGTGGGGGTTGGGTAGGTGGGGGTAGAGGGAGGGTGCGTGGGTAGGTGGGGGTAGAGAGAGAGTGGGGGTTAGGAGAGTGGGGTTAGGGTAGAGAGAGTGGGGGTTGGGTGGGTGGGTGTAGAGAGTGGGGGTTGGGTGGGTGATTGTGGTGGAGTAGGGAGAGTGGGGGTTGGGTGGGTAGGGATAGAGAGAGGGTGGCATGGTAGAGAGAGTGGGGGTCGGGTGGGTGGGTGTAGTAGAGTGGGGGTAGAGAGAGTGGGTGATTGTAGCAAGAGTGTGGGTCAGGTGGGCAGGTTGGTTTAAGGGTGTGTGGGATAAAGAGAGTGGGGGTTGGGTGGATGGATGGGGGTTAGAGAGAGTGGGGATAGTGAGGGTAGGAGAATGGTGGATGGGGTAGAGAGAGCAGGGTTAGGGTGGGTTGTTGGGGTAGAGAGAGTGGGCGTCAGGTAGGTGAGGTAGAGAGGGGGGCTAGAGAGAGCAGGGGCGGGTGGGGGTGGAGAGAGCAAGGGTAGGATGGGTGGTGGTAGAAAGCAGGGTGTAGGGATAGAAAGCTCGGGTAGGGTGGGTGGTGTTGTAGAGGGTGGGGTAGGTTGGGTGGCGATAGAGAGAGAGGGGGTCGGGTGGGTGGGTGTAGTAGAGTGGGGGTAGAGAGAGTGGGTGATTTTAGCGAGAGTGTGGGCCAGGTGGATGGGTTGGTTTAAGGGTGTGTGGGATAAAGAGAGTGGGGTTTGGGTGGATGGATGGGGGTTAGAGAGAGTGGTGGTAGTGAGTGTAGGAGAATGGTGGATGGGGTAGAGAGAGCGGGGTTAGGGTGGGTGGTTGGGGTCGAGAGAGTGGGCGTCAGGTAGGTGAGGTGGAGAGGGGGCTAGAGAGAGCAGGGGTGGGTGAGGCTGGAGAGAGCAAGGGTAGGATGGGTGGTGGTAGAAAGTAGGGTGTAGGGTGGGTGGTGGATAGAAAGCTGGGGTAGGGTGGGTGGGGTCGTTTGGGTGGTGTAGAGAGAGTGTGGGTGTGTGGTAAGAGAGAGCAGGGGCAGGGTAGGTAGCTGTAGAGGGAGCCTGAGTAGGGAGGGTGAGGGTAAAGGGAGTGGGGGTAGGGGGAGTGGAGTAGGGTGGGTCCGTGGGGATATAGAGAGCTGGGGTAGGTTGGGTGATTGGGGGTAGAGAGAGTGGGGTAGGGTGGGTGGTGTAGAGAGAGCGTGGGTGTGTGGGGTAAGAGAGATCAGCAGCCGGGTGGGTGCCTGTAGAGAGAGCCTGGGTAGGGCGGGTGAGGGTAGAGAGAGCGGGGTAGGGTGGGTCGGTGGGGATAGAGAGAGCAGGGGTAGGTTGGGTGATTGGGGTAGAGAGAGCAGTGGTAGGGTGAGTGGGTGGGGGTAGGGAGAGCGGGATAAGGTGGATGGGGTAGAGAGAGTGGGGGTATGGCACATGGGGGTAGAGAGAGTGGAGTAGGGTGGGTGTTTGGGGGTTGGTAGAGAGAGTGCAGTTTGGTAGAGAGAGTGGGGCTTCGGTAGAGAGAGTGTGTGTAGGGTTGGTGGCTAGGGGTACAGCGAGTGGGGGTAGGGTGGGAAGGTGGGTGTAGAGAGGGTGGGTGAGTTTAGAGGGAAATGAATTGGGGACAAAAACATGAAGAACAAAGCTGACTCAGAAGGACTTGTCAAAAGTAGCCCAAAATAGCCCAAACAAAACCCAACCAGCTTAAATAATGGGGTGGGGTGGGTGGGTAGAGGTAGAGAGTAGGGTGGAGGCTGTAGCACCTTTACAGCTCCAATTAAGTCATTAACTGTCAGAGGACATTCTAGCAGGCACTTTGAGCTCGAAGTTTGATCATAAGTCTTGATCATAAGATCACCAGCTTTACTTAGCTATCCTCAATTCATGCTCTGCTATTAAACACTCCTCTGACATTTGTCACCTCCTTGAAGACCTTGATGTCCTCACCCTCACTGAGACATGATTCAAGGCCAGCTCTGTTGCTGCTTTTGACACTCTTCTTTCTGATGGCTATAAGATCATGTCCAATCCCAGACCCTCCCGTCTGGTGGTGGAGTGGCCCTGATCTTCCCTGAGTGGGTTCCTGCCTCCATCATCACCACTTAATCCTACTCTTCCTTTGAAAGCCTAGTCTGCAGGTTGTCCATCTGCCCTTCTTTCTCTTTGAATCTCGCTACCATCTACAGACCCCCCAGTCCGACCTCCCTCTTCCTCTCTGAATGGGCCGGCCTTCCCTCCTCTCTCTTGCCTCTTCCTCCAAACTTATTTCCCTGGGGGACTTAAACATCCATCTCGACTCCCCTGATGTGGCCATCGTTCTCTTCTGTGGCCTCTGCAATACTCTCTGCCTCACTATCCTCCCTTCTGGCCCAACCCACTTTGCAGGGCACACGCTGGATGCCCTCATCTCGACAGACATCCCTCTTTCCAACCACGTCATTACCCCTCTGTCCTGGTCCGACCACTCTCTCTTCCCAACTTGACCTCCCCAGTCCCCAGTCTCCTTCCCCCGCACTGCCAGTCTCCTTCTCCGCCATTCGACCGATGAAGCATATATCAGTCTCTGCCTTTGCTTCCTCCTTCATCTCTACCCCACCCTGTCTTTGGTCTCTCCTTCTGACTTTGGCCTAACTAACCTCCATCTCTCTGTCACTAACACCATGGACATCCTTGCCCCTGTCATGAGGATCCACATGAAGCCTGTCTCCAAATGCAACTCTTGACTGACTCTGATTTAGCCGCTTTGAAAGGAAAATGCAAAGCGGCAGAGCGTAAATGGCAGACATCTAGCTCATCCCCTGACAAACTGGCCTGCCATCTACTCCAAAGGCAATACCGTCTTTCCATCTGCTCCAAGAAAAGATCTCATGTCCAAGCACGCATCTCTGTAGCCACAAATAACACGGCTGAACTTTTTAAAACTTGCAAGGAACTTGCCAATCCTACTACAGTCTCCTCTTCTCCTCCCTCCCAGCCCTTATGCTCTGTACTGACCTCCTACCTTTACTCCAAATCCCTTGACATCCTGTCCTCTCTATCATCAGCACCCCCACCTCCCTCCTTCTTTCACCTCTGCAGACCCCACTGACCCCCCCATACTCTCGTACCTCTCTCCCATTGCACCTGGTGAGATCTCTAGATTTGTCCACTCTAAGAAATGCTCCTCTAAAAAGGTGCTAC
The DNA here is from genome assembly GCF_040938575.1 of Ambystoma mexicanum. Classification (NCBI taxonomy): domain Eukaryota; kingdom Metazoa; phylum Chordata; class Amphibia; order Caudata; family Ambystomatidae; genus Ambystoma; species Ambystoma mexicanum. The sequence continues at coordinate 559,901,014 of NC_090934.1, read as the reverse complement.
CCTGTTTCTCCAGAACCACCAAGGACAACATCAACACTCTCGCCCCTGCCTTGGCTGACCTCTAAAACCACTCTTTTGCACATGCTCTTTCCCTAAACCCCTCAAGCACTCTCTTGTGCATCCTCTCCTAAAAAACAGTCTGCTGACCCCTCTTGCCCGGCTAATTATCACCCTATCTCTATCACCCCTTTCCTGGGTAAAACTTATGGAGAAGCTGGTCATCTCCCAACTGATCCTCCACACTGAAATGACTGACTGCCTCTAGATCAGCAGTCCAGTTTCAGGGCAATGAAACTGGCCTCCTGAATACCCGAGAACACCTAATCTCTAATCTGGACTATAACACTAATTCTGTTCTTACCCTCCTCGATCTTTCCTCTGCCTTTGGCACTGTCAACCACGCCATCCTCATAAACGGTCTCTGTGATACCCTAGGAATCTCAGACAGGGCACTGGCATGGCTTACCTCTTTCCTCTCTAACAGCCCCTTCCAAGTCCAAATGGGTCATTTTCTCTCCTCCACCTCGCCCTCTACCGGTGTGCCCCTCGGGGATCTATCCTATCGCCATTGCTCTTCAGCATCTACCTGGCCCCTCTGGCCCACCTGATCTCCACCTACTCCCCCCATTTCCAGTGTTACTCAGACGACAATTAGCTCTCTTTCCAGGGTGCCTTGCCCTACCTCCTCCTCTTCCTGCCTTATAACTGACTGCTATTCAGGCATGGTTCTCTGTCTCAATGCCAGCAAGACAGAGGGCCTCATTACGATGTGGGCACAAAGGGATTACCGGCACCGGTGAGGACACCAGTGCCGGTAATCCCTTTGCACCCTATTCCGAGTTCCCTTAGCGGGTCCCTCCCTTAACGCCTGCTTTTACCAGGCGTTATGGACGGGAACCGTTAAGGGAATCAGGGGTCAATAACGGTACCACAATTTGCGGTACCGTTATTGCCGCCTTCCCATTGAGCCCTATGGGGGCTCAAATGGGAATGGGGAATGGCTCTGGTGAATGGAGAATTACCGGTCCCGCCAACCTCGGACTGGACCGGTAATTACTCCCTTCACCAGACCGCAGTCGGACCGATTTTGGAGGCAGCCATGGCGCTAATAGCGCCATGGCTGCCTCCAAACTCGGAATGAGGCCCAGAATCCTTCTCATTGGGACGCCTGCTACTAGTTTCCCCATCACTCTCTGGCCAAACTTCCTGGGTCCCCTCACCTACTTGTGAGGCAAAAAAACAATGGATCATCTTTGACTCCTCTCTCTCCTTCTCCCCACATATCACAAACCTTGCCAACAAGTCCAGTTTTCAGCTTCATCTCCTCAGGGGCATTCTACCTTTCCTGGCCTTCCCCCAGGAGCTCAATGAATCCAGAGCACTGGTTCTTTCTAGGCTTGACTACTGCAATAGCCTCTTCCTCAACCTTCCTCTTTCCTCACTTTGCCCACTTCAACTAATCCAGAATAGGACTGCAAGGCTTATCCCTGGCCTCGAACCAGGGGCCACATCTCTCCAGCCCTAAAATCTCTCCACTGGCTCCCAGTGACTCAAGGATCAAATTTAAAACACTTTGCATCATCCAAAAGGCTATCTGGGACCTGGGACCTCTCTATATCAGCTTTCTCTCCCGAAATACCTCCCAGCCAGAATCCTTCGATCTTCTGGCTCCAACTCTCTGCAGGTCAAACGTTTCTCCAAGCAGAGAGTGGGAGGTAGATCCCTCTCCTCGGCTGGTGCCTCGCTTTGGAACAGCCTCCCTCACCCCCTCACACTTGAGCCAGATCGTCTTAAATTCCGGAAACCTCTCAAGACCTTCCTTTTCTCCTCTTCCTTCCCTCTCTTCTTCCCGTGCCAAACCCTACACCTGTCGCTGGACTGGGGTTTGGTCCCCTCAGAGTCATACATGGACCAGACCACCCCCATCCCCCACCATTCCCTCTCACCATCCTTTGCCAGCACTTGCCCTCGGTCTCCCTTTCCAGGACTATTCCCAACCCAGTCCTCCTGTCTACTGCACCCACCCTTCTTTCCCTCTGCACTTGCTGCCTTGGCCTGACCAGCACTTGCCCACCCCATTGTGGCACCGCTATCCTGCAATTCTCCCTCTACCCACCCACCCTCTTGAACTTATCACCTTGTCATGCACTTGCACGGTAGGATTGTCATAAGGCCAATATAACTGTTTTGTTGTTCTTTGTTGTTGTAGTCTTATGAATCCCATGTTCCCTTCACACTCTCCTCGTGTCTTGTGTGCCTAGAACACTTGTGTATAGGTGCCTTACAAATGCCCATTAAACAAATAAAATAAATTGATAAGCCTAACTCAAAGTGATCCTAGGAGGATGCATTTTGGGCTATAACCACCAGATGGGTGGGAATGACCATAGGGATTAACATGGCTATGAGCAGCCAATTGGTGGGTTGATAACCAAACAAAACCTACAAGCTTTGTATTCATACTCATATACCATTTGTCCCGAGCTGTACTATAATGCAATAGTTCTGGCTGAAGCAACACCCAATAGCCAAAAATAATGAGTAGGCTTTTTGCCTTCCCCGAGCTCTCAAAACACACAACACATGCACTTCTCCTGGGAACCCAGAAAGTGACATCAAGAGCACCTGTCAACTGAACAATAGTTTTCAGAGCCTGCACCACAGCACGCAGCAGTGAACCACACACGTAGCTTGTGGCGGGACTGGAATGGTGTGCAGTGCGGCACGCAGTAGCACCAGAATATAAAATATGATCCACCCAGGTGGACCCAATGTCTTTTTTTACCAAAATAAGTGCAGTTGTGTAGATTGTATGACAACAAAACTGGTGCCAATAACAGACCTAGGCTCCCTAACAAATGTAGGCATATTTGGTTAGTGGCTTTTCATAACAAACAGTTTGAATTGTATGCATAGCCCCATTGTGGGGAAGAATTGTGGACAGCACTTCATATTAAAATAGATTGGATCAGAAAGAAATAATGTTCTGCAGCTAGTAGATTTGGAGTAAAACTAGCTGACAAAACCTTTTTACACTACATTATAGGGCATTTTGAACCTGTATGTGCAAAAGCCCAATCTGTGTGTACTGCTTTCAGGCTCTCAGCAGTTACTGTAAACACTTTCCGTTAAGATCCTCAGTGGAGATTTTGTGGGAGACATGCAGCATCCCTATTGATTAGTGCCCATATCAAACACGGCAGCTAGTCTACATCTACAGAAACGACATGGTTGACACATTTGTGAAAGATACTACACAGACTGCTCTATGCATCAGTAGGCGCAAATGCCTATTCACCAAAGGGCTGAAGAGCAGGGCAGGGCCAGGACCTTTTTGTGGAGGGTGGCTGGATTATAAAGCATAGAGCAATGTAGTTCTCGTTGGGGGCAAAGGAGGACACTCTGCTGTTTAATGCTGGCTAAAAAGAATTTAGGAGAGCCTCTCAATTAGCAATATATGGAGAAGTTATTTTGGTAGGGCTTTTGATAAAATGCACTAAGATGAAGTCCGCAATCAGCTGCATTACTAGAGGTTATCAATGTTTGGTAGTGTTTGTCGCAGCATGGGCTAGGCCTGGGTGCATGCGCATAGCACAGTAATGATCACCAGGAGTTGGAGAGATGCTGGAACACGTCTTCTCTTTATTAACATACAAACTGGTCTGCCCTTGCCCAGCCTCCCCCCTCCCGTCACTTGCATTTCCCAAACTCCCGCCCCCACGTAACTATGGGAACATCAATATGACATCTCCCCCCTTTTTAAACAGTACCTAGGACCCTCACAACGGGTGAGTGTCTAGGAGGATTATCAAACCATTTCCTCAATCCACCGACGTGGCTTGTTCCTGGCCCTTTGAGGACGGGCACTCAGAAGTTCATGAGTGTTTCCATAAGCTTCACTCTGAGGAGCCTTTCCAGGTCCGAATCATCCATTTTGCCTTGGTCTCCGAGATAAGCGTCATCAGAATCATAGTCAATGGGGATAACCACTCGCCCACTCAGTCGACGAGATCCCAGGGACGGAATTCACTAGAAATGTGAAGAGTTCAGAGTAACAGATCCTTCCATGCCCTGTGCAGTGATCATGGATCCCTTCTTCTGCGTGACAAGTAGTGGCTCTTCTTGGAAAGCCGACGTGTGTTTGTGAGCCTGGGGTTGTTTTACGGCAACAATGTCAACTACTTCAATCCGGGGTTCTCTTGCCCCGCGAGGCTGGTCCACATACTCTTTCATATGCTCTTTGGCAGTTCCATCACGCTCTCTCATGTCTCTGTCATGGTTTTCACATGGCTCATTCGGCCGGGCTTGCAGAATCCTCGTTTGAATGTTTTTTCCGAACATTACTTCCGCAGGGGTTTTCCCCGTGGTACTGTGAGGCGTCCCTTGGTAGTCTTGCATCAGCTGATTAAGCACCTGCTTGAATGGCTGTCCCGTGAGCTTGGCGACCTGAAGAGCTTGTTTCAGGTTGGCCATGAACCTCTCTATCATGCCATTTGCCTGGGGCCATAAGGGCATGATCCTATGGTGATGGAACCCCAGGTATTCTGCAAACTGTGCAAACTGGGGAGCCCGTTGTCTGTCTTAAGCACCCTTGGAATGCCATAAGCAGAGAAGTTGCGGTCCAGTGCTGTTCTGAGGTGATGAGCTGCAGTTGAGGATATGAGCTGTACCTCTGGGTACCTGGAGTATTCGTCCATTACTGCCAGCACATACTTCCCTCCTTCAATGGGCCCAAAGAAGTCAGCAGCGACGGCCTCCCATATTCCCTGGGGAAGTTCTGACATCTTCAAAGGTTCCGGATGGCGGTTGGGTGTGATGAGGCTGCACGTGGGGCACAATTTCAAAGCCTCCTCTACCAGGGAGTCCATGCCGTGAAACCAGACCTTCTAGCGTAACATGCGTTTGGTTGACACCATCCTTCGATGATTCTCATGGGCTATCTCGATGACCTTGGCTCGTAAAGAGGGTGGGATGACCAACTTGCAGTCTTTCAGCAGCAGATGCGCAACTGATAGGACGAGTTCGCCTTTCACCTGTACCAGTCGTTCCACTTCTCCCTGTACGGCATCGCCTGTGGCTCGCTCTCTCTCTCTGGCTCTCCTCTACATGCCCGATCGGAGGCCCTCACAGATGATTTGACATGCAGGATCATCCTCTGTTTCTCAAGCTATTGTCCCAATGTCAAGTCCCTCGGGGTGGTCTGGTGTATCAGGTATCGGAGGTATCTGTCCGCTACTGAGGGTTCTGGTTTACACCCCTCCTGGGGCCTTCTGGACAAGAAGTCTGCCAGATTTTCCCCTTTTTCTGGTCGGTGTACGATCTCGAAAGTGTAGTCTTGTAGCCGCAGACCGCAGCGGGCTATCCGTGGGGGCATCTTCGCTCTTCCAAAACTCGCATTTGTTCTTGTTAAGCGTGAGATTTGCCGCCTCCAACGCTTTGCACACTTTCATTAGCGCTTCATCATGCTTGTTGGCATCCGCCCCAAAGACCAGGATGTCGTTGCTATAGTTGAGACTGTTTGGTATGTGCTTAATGATGTTGTGCACCTCGGCCTGGAATGTTTCTGTGGCTGAAGACACACCGAAACTCAGCCTTTTGTAGCAAAATAGGCCCAGATGCGTGACAAAGGTGGTGATGTTCCTGCTCTCTGGGTTTAGGATGAGCTGGTGATATCCTTTCTGCAGATCCAACATGGAGAACACTTTGGCCCCGTTCAGAAGGTGAATCATGTCTGATATACGGGGGGCCATGTGCCTCTCTCTCCGTATGGCTTGGTTTGGGCGTCGCATGTCGACACACAGTCTGATGGCATCCAACCCCTTTTTGGGCATTGGCACTGTAGGGGACACCCATGTGGTGCGCCCATTGGCTGTCTCGATGATGTCTTGCTCGAGTAGCTTGTGTAGCTCGTCTTCCACCTTCTTTTGGATGTTGACTGGCTACGGGACGGATGGAGTCGTCTATGTGCAGCTTTATCAGTCGATTCTTCAGTTTTCCTATGCCTCTGAATATCCGTGGGTAGAGGTTGTCGATCATGTCCGCCGGGTCGATGTACTTGTGGACCATGATGTTATATAGTATGTGGATGAGCCCCATGTCAGCGGCTGTCTTGAAGCTCAGGACACATCCGCTGTCTGTTTCTGTGGCCAGGACGTGGATGGGGATCCTTTTCTCATGTCCCTTGTATCTGCACATTCCCTCGAATTGTCCCAGGCATTTGAGGGTTGTCTTGGCCCCATAGGCATATATGTCTACCGTGGCCTGGTACAGCTTTTGCGGGTGTGGGTAGCTCTTTAAAGACAGTCTCAGAGATTACATTGACTGTATCCCTGGTTTCAATGAGGAACTCCGTGGGCTGCTCATTCAGTTTAATGATGAGGGTTGGACTATTTGCTGTGGCGGTGGGGTTACCTAACGCATACACATAGGCCTTTTTCTTGTGATCACTTCCCGACGAGCTAGGATCAGAGTCAAATGGTGACTGTTCGACCAAATAGCGCACGTGGCACCTTGACCTGCGCCCTGGTTTTGCACTCATCACGTATCTCCTTCTGTCCCTCCTGTCTCTTTGTTGTCTGTCCTCACCGGAGTCTCTTTCCCTTGGGTCCGGAGGTGCTTGGTTTGTTGATGTTTGAGGAGACATGTTAGGCTGGTTCCCCCCCGAGGGGTTGGCCCTTGATTTGGGTCGGGACTGTGACTCTCTGGCCCCTCCCCCTGCCTTTGTCCCGAAATAGTCTGCAGACTGCCTTAAAATGACCCTCTTCGCCACACGAAGCACACCGCTGACCAATGACTGGGCAGGTCCCTTCATGGGGGTATTCAAACCCGCACTTATAGAAAAAGAGTTCCTCCGTCCTTCTCTCTTGTTGCAGTCGGTGGACGCTTTCTTCTGGGGTTGGATTGTTGAAGCTGTCAACTTGGGAGTCTATGGCCCTTTCAGCTCTAGCCAGCGCGAGGATCTCATCCAGAGTTCTTTGTTTTTGTAGCAATTTTCTCCAAAATGTCTGTGACTAGCATCCCGTTATAATCTGGGATCTGAGTGCCTTCGTGTTGGAATAATTGGCGAAATTGCAGTGTTTCATCTTGGTACAGAGCCGCATGATGTAGATGTCCATGGTCTCACCTTTGCATTGCTTGGTACTGTGGAAGAGATGCCTCTCGTAGTACACGTTGGTGTGGGGAGTGAAGTATGCAGCCAGCGCGTCCTTCAAGTCTTGAAGGGAGTCGATGGAGTCAGGGGGCAGCTCATCGATGGTGTCGCGTGTCGCAGAGCCCACTGCTAGCTTCAGCAGACACTTTTGTCGCTCATCTTCTATTGGCCCTGTGGCCCCCATGTATAGTTCAAAGTCTCTGATCCATTTGGTCCACCTGGGACCCATGTTACTTGTGTCAGAGATGTCAAAAGCCCCAGGCACTTGTGCCGCTAGTGTGTCGGGGAGCCTGTATGGGACTTGATCCACCACCTGAGGGCCTTGCCCCTGCTGTCCTTGACCCTGTGCCTGTGCACCTTGGTCTTTGTCTTGGCCCGACATTGTCCAGAATAACTACAGGTTTCTGATCCCTGCAGTGGGCGTAATGTGAACCACCTCCTGGCCTTTCTCAGCGTTGGATGGCCGCCTTCCTTGGCATGAGCAGCGTCAGCGTTATGCAGGGTCCTTCCTTAATCTCCTTTGCCCTTCTGGGACTTGGGCAGGGTCTTTCTTTTGTCCCCACTACCCCTTCTGGGGCATGGATGGCCGTCTCCTGTGGGCACGAGCACCATCCGTTGTGTGCACTGTCCCTGGGCCTTCCTACATTGGGATGCCCTGGATGGTGGTTTCTTCCTGTGTAACCACGTGATCCAGGCTCCCTCCGGAGTGTTGGGGCACCAGCTGATTATCCGCACCTGCTGTTTTATATTCTTGGCCACACGGCCCGCGCTCTCAGTGGCGTATGAGTTCTGCCCCCTGGGCTCCTCCTCACCACGTGGAGCTGCAGTGTACCGTCGCGCGCTCCCGCGCCACACGTGATCGGGCCTCCACTCCATGTTTTGAGGCTCCTCCTCCTCACATGGAGCTACCTTGCTTTCCCGGGCGCTCCTGCGCCACACGTGAGCGGCTTCTCCGCTCTGTGGCCTCCTTCCGCACTGAACCTTCACAGAAGGCCACCCGCCTCATCGCCAGTGTCGCAGCGTGGGCTGGGTGCATGCGCGTAGTGCAGTAATGATCACCAGGAGTCGGAGAGATGCTGGAACACGTCTTCTCTTTATTAACATACAAACTGGTCTACCCTCACCCCGCCTCCCGCTCCCGTCACTTCCCATTCCTCCCAACGTCATTCCCCTTCCCCGAACTCCCACCCCCACGTAACTATGGGAACATCAACATGACAGTGTTGTCGGTATTTAGGGGAAATTTTCCAACAGTGACATGGTGAACGCCCTTTAATGAATGTCACGGGAGGAGGTGCTTGATCAGCAGTATGCAAAGGGTCATTTATGTTATTGGGACATGGTTCTTGATCAGTGGCATTACAGGGGGCTCCCGACAGGATGAATGTTGCCCAACTGCATATGTGGGGGGTCTAAATCAGTGGAAGAGAGGTGGGGATATTCCAATGAACAGATGGACCCTCCACATCATCGGTGTGGGAGTGGGGCATTTAAAGGAATGGTTCGCCCAAAATTTTTTATTTCAAAAATAGATAGGCAACATAAAAAAATTAAATGATTGGCATTTTTTTTTTCGAAGTCCCTATGTAAAATTTTGAGCAATTCAAGCTCAAAAATTGAAAAAGCAAGCACATGGGCGCATCCATTTTGTGAAATGGCTGCTCGCCTGTGCTGGCTTTTGCGGCACTAATGAAGGAAAAGCCAGCCAGCTGTAGTAAACAAAAGCTACCACTGGGTGGCTTTTCCTTCATTGGTGCAGGGACTCGGAGGATGCGGACCAGAGACTACAGGCAGAAAAGCTGCAGCTGCATCTCGGTAAGTGCTGTTTATTTTTTTTTTTTAAAATAAGCACTAGCTGCGTTTTCTTTTCTAAGTTTTCCGGGCTGGAGGAGCCCGGAAAACTTAGAAATAAAACCGCAGCTTTAAAAACATTGTATTTATGTTTGCGGTCGCTTTTGTAGCGACCGCAAACATAAATACAACGTTGTTGTGTTTGAAAACGCTGCAGTTTTTCTTTCTAAGTTTCTCAGGCTCCTCTGAGCCTGAGAAACTTAGAAAGAAAAACCGCAGCGTTTTCAAACATAACCGTGTTGTGTTGAAGCCTAAATCTGCTTTCCCATTTGGGGCTCTAGGGCTCCCCACGGGGAGCCCTAGAGCCCCAAATGGGAAAGTAGATTTAGGGAGAAACACAGCGGCATGTAAACACAACCGTGTTGTGTTTCTGCCTGCCTTTGCTTTCACTTTGGGTCTCCGGTGCTCTCCTGGGGGAGCACTGGAGACCCAAAGTGATAGCCACGGCAGGCAGAAACACAATGCGGTTGTGTTTGAAAACGCTGCGGTTTTTCTTTCTGAGTTTTTCAGGCTCCTGCCTATCTATTATTGAAATAACATTTTTTGGGTGAACCATTCCTTTAAGGATATTAGGGGAGACTTTCCATCATCCGTATGGTATGGGCTCTACATATGGGTATGGGCGATCCTTGGCTCATCTGGCCAAGGATCGGTTTTAAAAAATATGGTTCACCCTTTATTTTGCCCTGTTTTTTTGTCAAATAACACACGTTCCTGCACATTATGTATTCAATCACTTGAATGGAAAGATCAAGTTGGAACATTATGTCGATATTAGGACCCCCATAGCATTTTGACAGGCTCACCCAGCGGTAGGAGGGAGTGGAGCAAGCAAGTGGCCGCCGCACGCCGTAGGTGGTATTGCACAAATGCAAGGTCTTAAGACCCCAACCACTGTGACAGTATGCTTTGCACGTTGATGCCCACAGCGTGAAACTCATTGGGGGTGAATAATAATAATTTGTTTTTTAGATAGTTTTTTATATAGCGCTTTATATAGCGCTAATCTAAAGCGCTTTACATAGAACATATTTACTTGCATGACTATTATTACCCAATCAAAACTGGTACTCATTTATCAGCCTTGGAATGATGAAATGCTGAGATGGCCTTGCCAGGATTCAAACCTGCACATGCAGATCAAACACAGGTCACAGCAACATGTGTCTAAACCTTTGAGCTATTTTACCGACATAACACGTAAACCACAGTGAAGGTAACTTCTGGACTCCATTGTTGCAGCCACACAACTGCACTTCCAGCTAATAGGTCCTGTTGTTAACTGAGAAACATAGTGTGTTCTTCCTGTATGATGGGTTGTGGGTAATGAGACTATTCATACCTCTAACATTTAGAGGCAAGCTATAATGTCTCACCACAACACTGCACTGTTAAATGTGATGTCAGCACCCAACGAGCGTGAGACGTGCAGACCAAATTGGAACAGGCAGACTTCCCATTAAATACCCCGACAGCTCTCCTCAACCGCCCCTCTCTATGCATGCATAGTGCTGCACCGTACCATCCTGGGCATGCAGAAGAGCATGTCTCTAGGCACTCGGTGGGTGTGCATGTCTGCGGTGCCTGTCTCTCTGTGAGCGCAGTATAAATAGTGTCTCCAGGAGCCGGGCTTGGAGCAACCCTCTCTGACTGTCACTGGGTGGGTGCAGCTGCAGAATTAGCAGCACTCTACAGGGGCACCACAGCATCGCCCTGAGCCCCTTGATCTGTGCCTGCTCATGCTTTATCACAACACCTCTTCACTGGTCCTCCTTCGCAGTGTCAGCATTTGGACCCTTTTATATGTTTTTGTTTATTGGATGTGGCTGCACACTTCTGCCAGTCCTTACCCTGGAAGATACTGTGCACTGACTGTGGCATTATTAATGGGCTGGACTAAGCTCTGGGACCTGTGGGAAGGCAGAGTCTCCTGAGAACCAGGGGTTGGAGGAAAGCCAGAGGACTGTGCCCATTGCCTTCCATGCACAAAGAAGCACAGATGTGCGGGATGGGACCTTTACAGCATAGGCAGTTCTGCCAGAGAGTGGAGTCATGATTTGGGACTGTAGAGCCAGGGCAGCTGTGCTTCTTGTGGGGGTTGTCTGCTCCAGTAGAGGCACATTTAAGCACCTCAGTTACAGGCACACATACTTTATAGCTGCTAAGGCACCACAGAGCACATTAGCAGTGCACATTGTTTAACAAAATACAAAATAAAAATCCTAACCTCTCTCTTTCAATGCTGAAAGAAAATGGCTGCCTTGGGGAAACAAACAAATACTGTACACCCAATCACATCCTACTGACATCACAAAACTGCACATCTAATCAGGAACTGCTTCCATCACAAGACACTAGAAGAACACCTACAAATAACTACATGGACAGTTTCAGAGACATTTTGCAACAAAACATCGATATAACAGTAACTTGTTCATTTTGCATGAAATAAAAAAATATAGTACATAATTTATAAGCTTCAGCACATATTTTTTAAAGCGTCAAACAAGTCAAATACATTTTCTAGAAACATTAACATATGGCGGCCACCAATTTGGAAGTAGAAATGGTTGCCAAATTCAGCACACAATACAAATGCAGGGAAAGAGTGCAAAAGGGGTGTCGTTTTGGAGGGGGATGGGTGGGAATGGGTGGAAAATCATATATATATTTGACTTAGAGGTGGGCATTAAATGGGTGGACACATAGTCAAGCAACGCACAAAACCTATGTATGCATCTTCATAAGTCATCTCCATTGAAACTCATTATAGACCCTCATTCAAAGTCCCTATTTGAAGCTCTTATTTTGAAGCTCTTATTTTAATGAGAATAGTTTCTGCTTAAAGGTTGCGCTTTCAGCGCCACCTAATAGCCAAAACTTAAAATGAAGACCTGCAAATGTAACTGTATTAAGAAAACAGGTGGTTTTGTTGGACTTTACAGGACTTAGTTGTATTACACTTTTTTTTAAATAACCAGTAAAAAGGTGCCTTACTGGACCACAATACAGCTCATAAACTCATTGCATAACTATATTCTTATTTTGCCATTAGAAACTGTCTCTCAGTGTAACTGTTTTGGGGACTTGAAAGCTGGCTTCACCAATGTAATTAATCTTCTACCCTGCCCAGATTATGCAGCTGAAGCCTCAGAACCGGAGCAGAATCCATGTGCTATTCCGATTAGTCATGCTATCTGGGACATAATCAGATTTATATGTTTTGTATGAAGCATTAAATTAATGTAATGCTTTCTAATACATTTGCGTACAGTTGTTAGGTCCCTTTGAGATCACTGGCATTTTGTCTGGTGCTCACCACGAATAAAGGTAAAAATGCAGTCCTTATGTATGCTTTACCACTTTAATCTCCAAACACGTTTTAGGCACCAACAGCACCACTGTTGAGCCTTATGTTGTGACCCTGTAGAAACCATAAGAGTATGGTTGGTGGGGCCCAGACACAGACTATATGTGAGCCTCTTGCTTAAAAAGTCCAGGTACGCTTTAGTCCACATATTTACATTAGTTCATAGGTTCCAGTTACTCTCAGGTATATAAGAAGAGACCATCCACCAGCCATCTGCACGAACCCCAGTTAAGGTACCTACTGACCAGTGGAAGAAGTGTATGAAAAGAAGTTGCAGAACTATGTTCCCTGCTGGCGTGCCCCGGCTCCCCACAAACCCCATCACCACACCCCCCCCCCACCTGCAATCCATACTCCCAATCAGTCACAGCTGCTGTTTAAGGGCATGTTGAGTGCAGTGCTTTTAGGTGCAAGTTTAAACTTCTTCCTACACTTTTATTTTAAAACGAAATCATTTCGGGAACAGTTTCTTTTTAAAATAAAAGTAAGGAAACAGTACAACTTTTTTTTTTAAGTTGACGACGACCGCTCCCAACCTCTCCCACCCAGTTCGACCACTGCTACTGACACTTTCCGAATATTTACTGAAGCATTCATCAACATTTTCCTGAACTTTAACATTCTGGCCAGCAGGATAATATTCATCAAGATACTACATCTCCCTTCGTACAGAAATTACACAATCATTAAAAGTTGAAATTGTACACATTCATCCCACTATCTGGCTGTACACTTACCAACTATGTCCCAGTGCACAAGCAATAGGTTATGCAGAAATATTATACATGATATGAGGTAACAACTGTAGGGAACTGCAGGTTGCCAAATAACTGGCTAAAGATGCACCTGTCGGGGAGGTACAGAGACCAGGCATGTCGACCTAAACAGCCCACGTCCAAACTCCACTAACATTCTCCCCATTGGTGTTGCATAGCCTCCAGTGCAATGCAAGACATGTCAGCATAGAATAGCCTTCCACCGTCCCTCGACGAACAACAAACATAGAAACCACTCCCTGCTCTTGTCTCCAAGCAGGCACGACCATATCCCATCCAAGACAATTGCAATCCTACTACTGATTCAAGTAATTGAGAAAACCATATGCAAACATACCACACATAGTCAAGTACCAATAGTTTAGCAATCAGACACATCTACAAAATTACATAAAACATATAATCACACACTACATGCACTAGTAGCAATGGGCATTTAGTACCTTATGGAGCGGTAGGTAAGTAATTTGAGCAATACGTAAACTAAAAGGTCCAAAAACATAATTATTAACAATAATGGATCCAATGGTGACTTTTAATAGTTGCGCTTACGAACTCTATATTAACCACTAACCACCGCGGTGCGGGCCGCGGAGTGTGGAGGCAGAGTGTGGAGTTTGATGGAGTCTGCGGGTTCAGTGGATCTGTGGCCCAGTTTGAGTAGGTAAGAAAACTGCACAGAGAGTACACCTACCCAATACAACACAGCAACGGGTGGAAACGCCCTTCACTGTTACACCATAAGTGTTGTATATGTCTTGCCTGGGTGTGCAGGAATGTTGTGATGTCATGTGGAGTGTTGATGTCTGAGTGTTGGAATGTGTGAGTGAAGGTTCCAGCCCTGGTCAATTGGTGAACCCCTGCCTGGGTGATGGGCTGCCAGTGTTAATGTCCTTCAATGTCCTTTATGTAACTTAAATGACTGCCTGTAAAGATACCTGTGAAGCTGTTAATAAACCTGGCAAGTCTACCATAAGAAGGCATGCAAGTCACTTCGTAACAATAAGTAAACAAGAAGCCTGCAAACTGCTGATTTAAATCACCAGGAATAAAATTTGAACTGACATTGGGACAGTCCAGCCCAGCGTGGGGGGGCTGCGGGATTCGTCCTTTGACCCCCACGCAGTAAAGCCAAGCCAAGCCGCTTACTGCATCCCTCCTCCCCCTCCCTACCCTTTCTGACACAGAACAACCCTTTACCTGAGAGCCGGAGATCCTGTGGCGGCCTGGAGTCGGAGGAAGGGCGGAGGGCAGGTGAACTCTCTACGACGTGTCGGCCATGTCCCAAGAGTCACAGAGTTGCGCGAAGCGGGTTTGAAGTGGAGAAGCGCGGAGCACGTCCTGACTAACCCCTTCCTTAATAGGAATGATGCCAAAAGCGGCAGAGGAACTCAAAATCAAGCTTAAAGGGAAGCTCCCAGGCCGCCAGACGAGACTCTGAGCCAAGAAAATGTCAGAGAAACTGGTAAAGCACCAGACGATAACAGTCGCAGCACGGCGGAGATGATAGCTCCTGCCTAAAGGAGGGCCTTGAGGATTCCCAATTTAAAGAGACAGTACCAAATAACAGCACAGACGAAAATATGAAGGAAGTAAAGCATATACCTGGGTCAGAAAAAACAGAAGCAGAGATGACTTTTGAAAAAAGTAACTGTGCGCTAAAAAATCAATGTGCAGCAAACACGAGCACTTTAGATCTGCACCACGACAAAGAGGACAGCATGGATAAAAATGAATCAGAGAGAAATACCTTATTGCACTTACAATGGGGAAAGGAACAAACCAGTGTGGGCGAACAAACTCAACCTGGAGAAGCAGAAATACAAGTGGAGACAAATAAAAGTGACATTGCAACTCATTCAGCACAGGGAAATGATAATAGTGCATCTCACATGGCACCCCTCCCACAGAAAGAGAAAGCCATTAAAGTCAAGGAGCAATGGAAACAGTATTACCAAAGAGCAACGAAATCAGAGCATCATGGAAAAGAAATTGCACCAATAAGGCAACGTTGTATGGAACGTCTTTCATTGGACTTGGCTAAAATTGAAACACTCATGGAACTACAACAAAAGAATAGGAAAAATAAAAAACTGGCCAATGGACCCGGAATTCCAATGGAGAATAGTGATGGCGGAAACATAACCGGGGCCAGCACTGATACAGGAGATGCTAAAGCAAACAAGATGAAAACACTGAACTCTGAATCATACGATAGGAAGAAAGTTCTGAAGAAGGAAGAGCCCACCTGCGCCTGTCCTACAAAGTCAATACGTCAACAAGAGACCGTTGCCACGTCCATGCTTGACCTTCAAAATATGTTGATCGCGGTAACTACACAAACCATGATTCCATAAATAAAACTACAGGAAGCAAATATGGAGAATACTAAAGAACAATCGATGATCCTAAATTCCATCTTTGCTAAACAAAAGAGCCTAGAACTGCTGATACATAAGATACAAGTACGCCTCAGTATAGAAGCGGAAAACAGCTACATTTGGCAACAATGGCTAGCCGACATAGCAAGACAGGACCGAATGGACAAAGCCTCATTAACAGAAGGCTTAATTACTTTTATCAAGACATCCCTAGTGAGTAATTACACCAGAGATAAATCACAAAAGATAAACAAACCACCTGATGAGGAATTGGAAATTCATCCAGCTAAGCAAAAAGCTGCAAAGTCCCAGATCAAAAAAGGCAACCACCAAGTAAACAAATTGGACCCTGAAGTTGACACACTTTTGATACATCTGACACCGGACGCTTTACAACATAAGATGAACAAAATGAACAACAACCCAATTCTGAACCCAATTAAAACAAATTTGGAAGTTAATAAGAAACACCATAAAGAGACCCAGAACTACAGCATATTTGAACAACATGCTCAGAATACTATTGATAAAAAACAAATGGAAGCTTCAAAAAAACAAACCAAAAAACAACAGCGAGGCTCAAGAGCTATTCATAGAAATTTGTCACATAGTACCAAGGATGCGATGAAAAAAATAAAACAACCCGAATCGACTGCCCCGAGTATGGCCAAGGTGAACATAAAAGAGGCTGGGATTACAATCGGAGCAAAAGAAGACCTCACACAAATCCAAGGAAAGCCTGGAGCGACTCCAACAGTGCGGTCCATGGACACTATAGAAACAGAACAAGAAAACAGCGATTTGTTGATGAACTTGTCGACCTATTCGATACAAGATTCAGAAACTGCTGAGAATGAAAGCCCATTGAGAACGGTGCAACCCGAACAACAAGCGGACATGACTTCTATGATTATAATTGACTGCTATGAGGGAACTCTCACAGGATCGCACATATCTATAGAGTTATCATGTGAAGAGGTTTCTGACGAAGATCTGTATTCCAGAAACAGTAATATTTCCTCAACAAGGTTGGAGAGGTCCGATTATGACCAACAAACAGTGGATGTTAGTTGTCTCGATACCGAAAGATCTGACTCGAAGGAGAAGCAAGATGACACTGCTACAAGCCAGTGCCTAGAGCGACCGAGGTTCATTGACCCTCACCGAAGGACAAAAACAATCCGAGTGAAATTAGAAGGAAAATCAGACAAATAGTCTAAAATCATCATGGACAGAACCAACATATTGCGCCTTTTCAAGGCCATACCCAAATTGAGAATGGTGAACACAAATGACATCAAATTAATTGAGTTCATAGAAGATAAAAGACTCGACAAGATATGGATACACTGCCATACAACAGAGTTGATGAGACAAATAACAGCATGTACTAAAGAGATCAAGTCACTAGGGTTTATAGTGTCTTCAGAGGATAGTCAAGATAATGGACACAATGACATTTCCATCATGTCCTGGCAAAATAGCAGCAGAATATATTCAGATATTAGCAGCTGCAGAAGTAACTTGAGCAATGATAAGACAGAAAATGTAACATATGGAGAAGAAAAGAGACATAAGGTACACCAGAAAAGTACCTCCTATCAAAAACAAGTGGCCAAGGAAACATCAGGAAGAAAAGCTGAAGCATCCCCGTTTTGGCGAGATATCAGTTCAGTGACGGATCGACAAGAGATGTATAAAAAGTCAGTATTGTAACAATGAACAGAAAGGAGTAAACAAACAGTAGTTTTCTGTTCGTGGAACACAAGGGGACACCAGCACTTATTTCAAATGGACCAACCGGATTTGAATAAAGCAAACGTTATATGTCTACAAGAGACATGGCTGATTGAACAACCCATATGCGAAGGATACCTCACTTACACGAACCCTGCAACTACTAATAGAACAGGTAGACTGTCAGCTGGCCTACTGACTCTAATAAAACAAAACTTGGCGTTCGAAGTCATTGAATACCAAAATATTGGCAGCTGGGCACAAAATATTGTATTGAAAATAGATACAATGACACAGCAAATGATCTCTACCACGACAACTTGTCCAGGGGAAAAGTATTTAAGCATTATAAATGTTTACTGGAATCCCAGAAAACTCAACGAGGAGACAGTAATAGACTCCACAAGGACCAAGATTGATATTACTACACAGAAGTATGAATGTATAGAAAACATCATATGCGGAGACCTTAACCTCCATTTGTTTGATGACGAAGGAAAATATTGGAAGAACATTTACTTGAAAATCGAGCTCGTAGATGGTCAAAAGAGGTACGGAATAGAATATTCAAACGTTGGGATGCATTCAATATAACAACGAACATACCCTCCCCCACATGGGCACGTGGAAGAACCAAATCAATCATCGATTATATTTACACCACCAAAGGAATCCCTCAGATATTGACAGAAGAGGTGAATTTGCAAAGCAAACTTAGCGATCACTACATCCTTAAGAGATCGTGGGAAATGTAGACCAGCGAACACCCTAGAATAAAAATTCCACAGTTAACTGTGTCAACCAGAATGAATCGACTCAAGATCCCACAAAGTAAGTTAACAACCATCACAGATTCGTTCAAGAACTCAAAGCTAGAAGATAATAATAGAGTCAACTATGGATGTCTCCTCAACCAATTTCAATTGATCCAGGTGCAGAAAGACCAGCTACAGTCAAAACCCAAATACATTTACAATAAAGCCTTAGCTGGAAAGAAACAAGAAAAGAAAATGGCAATAGAGGAAGCCAAAACGGAATCCCCTCTGACGAAAAAGCGAATAATTAGCACAGCTAAACAGAAATTCAAAAATTGGCTTAAAAACGCAAAAATGATGCTGGAACAGGAAAATGCTGAACTCATGATGAACGCTCTCAAAAATAGCAAAACCAGACGCCTATGAGAACTACTAAAACCGAACAAAAACACTGAGGAGGCAATGACAGTAGATGTCCCTGAATCCGCATGGATAACGTATTTTACAGAGCTATATAAAGAAAGACCAACAGGGGGGAGCAAATTTACCCTTCCCACAGAAAAGAGTTGGAAAGTAAGCTACGATATTGAAGAACTCACCAATTCAATTAAAAAACTGAACGCATCAAGACCTCCCGGTCTTGATGGCATGTCAAATGCCATCCTAAAAAAGAACCCTGAAGTTTGAGCACTGTTTTGCGGAGAAATAATTGAGTTTATAAACCGTACGAAAAGAGTCCCGGATTCCTTCCAACTTGCTACACTTATACCGATATACAAACAAGGACCTACCAAGGACCCGATGAATTATCGAACCCTGGCACTTTTGGATCCTTCGGGGAAAATCTTTGCCAACCTGTTACTTACAAAATTAAACATATGGTCTAAACAAACAAACCACTTAGCAGTGCGTTAGACAGGATTCACCTGCAATGTGGGCACAAGCGTAAACTTGACAATTCTAAATCTGATGAAACATGAAGCAGAGAGGACAAAAACGCAAATATTCGTAGCATATGTAGATCTTAGCCTGGCATACTATAAAGTCAATCGCGACATGCTGTGTGCGAAATTGGAGCAATGGGGATGTCCCCAAGATATCCTCAAACCCATCAAACTCTTGTACACCAACACCAAAATACAAGTAAGCATGACGGCTGACGGTATCATCACCAATCAAATCACTACTTGGCACGGCCTAAAGCAGGGTTGTCTGTTAGCTGCAGCTCTTTTTAGTCTCTTCACGTCAGATTTTGAAACAGCCATAAAGATTCCAATATAAACCCGCCGAAAATAAACGCCACTGCTGTGCCTTGCCTAATCTACGCAGATGACATTATACTCTTGGCAAAAACACTGTGTGGGCTCCAAACTGCACTTAACAAAACACAAGAATATATGGAGAAAAACGAACTTTCAATAAACACCAAGAAGACAAAAATCATGCTGCTGACATGCAGAAAGAAAAAAGGAAAACAATCTTTTGCATATCATCTACAAAAGGGAAAATTGGCAGAGGTTTCTACCTATAAATATCTAGGAATTTGGATCAACCAATCGACAATTGAGACACCATGGATACATCACCTGCAATCTAAAACTAAATCCCTAGCACAACAGGGATTTATAATACACAGGAAATTTGGCATATTTTCAATTAAACCAGCACTAACGTTTTATAAACAAAAGGTGACAGCCATCCTTGCATAGAGAGCTGAATCAATGATCAACCTGGACCAAACGATATGGTCACAGTTGGAGGCGATTTACTGGCGGAAAATACTGGGATTACCACAATCTACGCCGATGGCTCTAATACGGTTTGAGCTGGGTCTACAATCCCTCCAGTCAATAGTAGAATGGAAAACCTCAGATCTATTCAGAAAGTTGAACAGCGAAGAAAAGATCCCGGCTTTGGGCATCTTGAAAACATCCCATTTAAAGGTCAATGACACTGTATTAATAAAATGGAAAGATGCTGCCATGAGCATATGTACCAAAAAGGCAAAAAGGAAATCACGCTGGAGACATTGACGAGAAGGCCTCAGAACGCAAAAAAAAGGCTTGCATGGCTAGATTGGATTGAGACACAGGAAAAGAAAGATCGATAAAAAATGAATTTAAAATGTGAGGGAGAATCAAGAGCGCTTAAGCAACTACCTCAACCTCTACCCTGACCGAAGAATTCGAGATAAGTTTTTAAGATTCAGGTTGAACTTGCTTTACACAAGAGAAGCCTTAGGAAAATGGACCCAAAAAAAAGCAGATAACAAAGATTGTAGATTTTGCTTAATTTCTGGGAAAATTGAAACCATATACCATGTAATAATGGAATGTGAAGCTCTTAACCAGAAACAACTAACACACAGTGGCAAATATCAAAGCGCACCCTTTAAACTGGAACCGAAGGAAAGATGGAGCCAGATTCTAAAGGGCAATAATCGAAAGATGGTCGCTGCAATCGTTCATTTTTGGGAAGCAATTACAGACGGAAACTGAGTCAGCAACTAAGAGCATAAATGGAAAGACTAAAGGACAATGCTAATTTTATAGTACTATAAATGTAAGGTTTAAGATACAAACCAAATGCATTTTATTAAATAAAAAATAGAAAATAAAAAAATGTGTGTCATGCCAATTAGGCCAGAATGAGCAGAATCATAATCATCCAGGAGAAAAAGGCTGTCAGAATAATAATCTAAACCAAGACTATGTTGAAATGAACAACCTGAATAAAAGATTTTACAAAAGATTGTCAAAATTGATTTCCCAGGAACCGAGAACAGTCAGTAGTCCCTTGGAAGAATTACAAAGACTAATCCAAGAAGTCACAAGAGACTATTTAAGAATGGTTTAGTAAGTAAGAACACTGTTGACTGTTACTGAAAGTACCCTCAGGAGAAGGGAGTCATTCTCCTGTTAGAAGTTAGTTTCCATAGTGGTAGGGTCAGACAGGTTAGTTTGCACAGCAGACTTATTTCTTTTTCGACTTTCACATATGACAGATGAGCATGTTAGTTAGAAGATAGGCAGGGATTACCCACAGTGATAGGGAATGCTAGGCTTGTTAATCTTACTTTAATAGAAATCATTGAACCATATCCTTAGAGTGTCCATGTTCTTCGTTTGGCTCGTCACACCACCCACTGGCCATCCTCATGCACTCCAGCTCAGAACCCCAACTGACACGTTCAGAACATTCATATTCAAGCACTCATCAACATTCCCCTGAGCTGTCAGTCACACCCTGTGTCAACATTCCTTCAGCATTCATAGATGGCCAGCAGGACAGGACAACATTCATCAAGTCAATATGAATCCACAAACCTTTGTTCTGATGGATGTGGAAAGTCTGGAGGCCATGGGTTCAATGGGAAAATCAAAGCTCCCTTTGAATCCTATGGAAGGAGGGATCCCGTATGTGAGGAGTCATTGTAGGGGATGGATGTAGGAGCTGCTGTGTGCCCTGTACATGCATCTACATGTAAGTAAGGGGCATGGAGGGTGAAGGGATGAGAAGACACGCAAACGTTACAAAAAGGAGGCATAGTAAAACAGATTTCCATTCATCGTGGAGAAGAGAAGTCTTTTTACTAAGTCTATGTTTAATGTAATACTGTGCAAATCCTAACTTGCACAGGTATACAGGTTTTATGTAAGTACTCTTTGCCAAGTAGCACTGCATTTTGGAGATGGTGATATCACCATCTGAAAATGAGCTGTAATTTAACAAAGAGCACTTAAGTAAATCTCAAATAGTAATTACAGGTGAATGCTGAACAATGTGTTAGGGTTTTCAAACTGCAAAATTAAGCATAGACCTACTAAACAGACTTCCATTCATCGTGTTGAACAGAAGGCTTTCTACAAGGTCTGTGCTTCATGTACATTGCATTTTCATATGTGGGCAAATGCTGGAATGTTGGCGCAAAGCCATCACAGGTGTGCCCTTACAGGATAAATACTGCCATTTTAGGGCAAAGCCTTAAAGGTGCGTCCTTACAGAGGCAAATTATGGTGCTTTGGGGAAAGCCGTCACAGTTCTGTATTTATGAATGAATAAATTATTGGTGCCTACTAGTGGTACTAATGCTTTGATTTATCATTGTTTCTTTATAATGTTTCACTAGTAAGATCACAAAAAGTATTTAGCATCAGCATAAAAATAATAGTACCAACTTGGGAACATATTCCAGCCTGTTTTCCTAATAGTTCACCTAAGAATATTATTCAACGCAAGAAACCCCAAAGACACTTTATTGCCCATTAAAACAAACCAGTGTTTTACAAATCGACCAGATATGATGGATAAAATTACATCAACTTGTACGTGTACACAAGAGCAAGCAGGAAGGGAGCGCAGAACCATGAAAGGAGTAGGGCTAGACGAAAGAAGGGACAAGGAAAAGGAACTACATGCCCAATTCCAGTCCTATACCCAACTTTGCATAAATATCCTGGAAACTGAAGAACGTTTGATTATAAGTATTCAGACGTCCACTCATCGCATAAGAGGTCTTCTCAAGCCCCACTAGACTTAACATATCATCCAACCATGTTTCCTTCAGTGTGAGTACTGGGAGGTTTGGATGTTGTTAGAGAAAGAACTATGGAGTCATGTCTACAATAGCATCATGGGCCTCTCTGGGGACATCACCATCTGTTGGATGTAACAGGGGAGCCATGCTTAAATCTGTATTGGACACTACTGAGAACGTGTAGATGTGAGTTACTTCAATCAGATTTAAGCTGCAACTGCGAAAACATGGTTAGTTTATTGCTTACGTTTTGGTATAATGGCCTATGGGGAGAGAAGTTTGTAACAAAGTGGAATGTAGGATTGAGGTGATTTTAAAGGGGCAACGCTAGTGAAAAAGTAACTGACCATGATGCAAGTAGTTCCAAGAGAGACACTCTATAAAGAGTGGATGAATATACAGGAAAGCACAGTGACTGTTATGGAATAACGTGTGAACAAATATCTGAAGACTCTCTAGATATTTCAAGTGGAACAAATGTTGAGTGTGACCAATATGAAGAAATATCAATTATAACCTTAGAATCCTCAATACATGAATCTGAGATTGATGAAAGAGACCCAAAAAAAGAAAAGTAATCAAAAGAGCCACCTTCAAAGCGAAAAAGAACGGAAAGAAAGAAAAGAAAAACAGATACGACAATATGACATCATTTTTCCCCAGTTCGTGAATCCAATGAACAACCAAATACATTACAATGTCCAAAATTACATCCAAAGAAAAGAATACTTAATTCTAAACAGAACAAATGTCTTAATATTACTAAGAGCTATTCCTAAACTAAAGAACATAACAATGAATGGCATAAAGTTGGTAACTTTTATGGATCACGAATGTCTGGACATTGTCCAAATAGAATTAAGAGATAAGGATACATTTGAGGAGATCTACTCGTTAAAAGAAACGTTAAGAAAATTGGGATTCGAATGTACAGATACAACACAAAATAGATCTCAAGAAACAACTTATGAAAATGCAAATAGTAGAGGAGGAGAAAGAGAAATTGATGAAATCACTGTATCAACTGAGAAATCATACTCTACAAGAAATTCGGAAGTTAGAAAACAAAGGGATGACGAAATGTATCCATTTCAACAAATTTATGATAGCTTCCAATTTGAAGAATCATTCGATGAAATAAGGGAACCATAACAACCAAAGAAAATCGACAAGACATGGTCGATTACTACATGGAATACTAGAGGAAGCATACATCTGTTTGAAGAACCAAAAGAAGTACTTCAAAAATTCAATATAATCTGTGTACAACAAACGTGACTGACAGAAACACCTGCAGGTGATGGCTTTATCACAATATTAAACCCAGCTTCCAAAGGAACTCAAGGAAGACCCTCTTCAGTTTTGTTAACATTGATAAAAATAGTCCCAAATTGGAAAATAGAGCCCCACACCAACATTAACCACTGCACCCAGAACATAATAATAACTGTACAAAAAGATTAAAAAAAGCTAAGCAAGCAAAACCGGGAATGAGTCATCTCATTAATGAATGTATATTGGAATCCGGCAACAATAAATGACAATACTTTCATGGATGGAATCTTCCTAAATATTGATCAAACACGAATAAAACTTGCAAATGTGGAATTTATCATATGCGGAGATTTGAACATACACCTCTAAACAGAGAAAGGAGCATTAGCAAAAAACGATGAGCTAGATAAGAGAGCGAAGAGGTGGCAAAAAGAAATAACTATCAGAAATGTATCACTACTAAAACAACCACGAGATTCTGAAGGAAAAATCATACCAACATGGAGAAGAGGGAGTGATTGACTATATTTACCTATCAGAAGAATTGAAGAACTCAATAAAAGATATAAAGAGTGTCTGGTCATCTTCGAGCGATCATTATCAATTGTCAGCAGAAGGTGATGGCATATCAGAACTGGGAAATACGATGTCATGCATACCGTTGGAAACTACAGGTAAAAACCTTAGGATAAGAATAAACAAAAAAGAAACACAATCGATTTCAAACAAGATGCAACATCCATTAACAACGAATAAAGATAAATTGAACTATAATTTTTTGTTAAAATCGCATCTTAAAGGAAAAAAAACAATGACATAAAACTGCATTCACATGTTTATAATGCTGAATTAGTAGAAAAGAAAAAGGAGATGAGAAGAAACATCAGAAAACTACGTGCGAAGAAAGACCATAACTGTGAACAACAAATAAAAAACAACTGGAACTGGAAAAAATCACACATTCACATTATGCTAGAAAAAGATGCTGAGGCAATAATGGATACCTATAAAACACATAACCCATGGGAACTATGGAATCTACTGAATAACAATGCTGGGAAACAACAAGATATGACAAATAACGTTAACGAACAGCAATGGATTAAGCACTTCTCGACGATATACGCTAGTGATAATCAGGACACGGAGGAAGACAAACAGCAAATCGCAATTCAATGGCAAATAAAATATGAATAACAAGAGATATTAGAGATGATAAAAAAATTGAACACCTCACATGCACCAGGGCCTGACGGACTATCAAATGAAATAACTAGAAGAGAACCAGAGATTTGGGCAAGTATAATGGACTGCATTCTGAAAGCAATAAATACAACAAATCAAATCCCACAGTCATGGAAAACAAGCAACAATAATACCATTGTACAAACAAGGCCCAAGAGAGGATCCTCAGAATTTCAGACCAATAGCGCTATTGGATCCCTTAGGTAAATTACTTGCATCTCTTCTGCAAAAAAGACTAAAAAAATGGGCTACGGAAAATAACCAATTTGCAGAAGGCAAACAGGCTTTACCACAAACATAGGAACAAATGTGAATCTATTGCTGTTAAATTTAATCAAACACAAAGCATTAAAAAAAAAGAAAACTAACATATATGCTGCATTTGTAGACCTCCATATGGCGTTCAACTCAATACCCAGAGAAAAGCTATGGAGGAAACTAAGAACATGGCAGTGCCCGGTGGAATTAGTGGAACCAATCAAACAACTGTATACAAATACCACAATAAAAGTAACAATGAAAAAAAATGGCAATACCACTTCAAACATTGAAACTAGCAATGGTTTGAAACAGGGATGTCCACTGGCAGCCACATTGTACAATGTATACACTGCAGATATAGAAGGAACTAAAAATGAAACACTGAATCCGCCAAAAATAAACTAATTCCCAATCCCAATAATGTTATGTGCGGATGGCATTATATTAATGGATAAGACACCGGGATACTGAGGATAAATAGTGAAAAGACCAAAGTGATGCCCTTGATAAAACTTCCATTTCAGAAAGCAAAACCTTTAAATATATCAATCGATGAAAATAAACTTGATGAAGTCAACACATATAAATATTTGGGAATAATCATCAACAAGTCACTATCGGAGAAACAATGGATAATAAATCTGGAGGCAAAGACGCAAACATTAGCAAGACAAGGTTGTATAATACAACGAAAATATGGAAAATGTTGAATGAAACTCATTCTTGCATATTATAAACAAAAAGTCTTACCTTCGATCACATATGGAAGCGAGGCAATGCTACATATACAAGAAACCATGTGGGTAAGACTAGAAGGCACCTTCTGGAGAAGGATATTGTGACTTCCAGCTTCATATCCAATGGTCAGAATACGCCACAAAATCGCAACTCAGTCCATGGCATCCATAGTAAAATGGAAACAACTAGATATTCTATGCAAAATGATTTCAAAAGACAGAATACCTGCAGTTGATACAGCATTGAATAATTCTGTCATAAAATCATGGAAAAAAGGGCTACTCCACTTCATGAAAGCTGAAGACATCACAATAGAAACACTTGTAGAAAGACCTCAAAATGCAAAGAATCAAATGAGGAATGATTGGATAAGAACTTGCAGAGAGATAACAAGGTATTCCAGAAACATCACTTGTCCGACGGAAATTCGAGCCATAAATACGATACCGTTATATCTGACATTTTTTCCAGACCTAGCAATAAGAGCAACATATATGAGACTGAGACTCAATATTCTCCCCACTAGAGAATACTTATTTGAGACAAGAAAACTGGACGCAAATGAAGTGTGTTGTAGGTTTTGCAAAACAAATGAAAGTGAAACAATTTATCACTTGACAATGATCTGTCCAGAACTAAATGAGAAAAAGACAGAGATTGGGAGAATTCCTTAAAATCTCAGCAACTGAAATGGTTACAGAAGAGAGATGGAGAAAAATCATGAACGGACATGAGAAGAAATTAATCTTCACAATTGTACAGTTCCTACGAAATGTATTAAATCTAACTTAATGAATTGAAACCGAACTAAGTAATGTAACGAATGAATCTGAAATGTTTGTTAAATGAAAAGTTTCTAAGAAACGATATCATTTTAATAAAAAAATAACAAAAAATAAAGAGATTACAACATATGGTTGTTGATGGCTATTTCCTTTGCTTGAAGAGATTTACTTATTCTGCAATGTATTTTAACTCCCTTTTACCTTTGCACTATTAGTCTGTGAAAATATATTGCTACAAAAACATTGAGGTTTAAAGCAAAGGACTCATGGCAGGAAATGTTCCAATTAAGCTAGAGCACTGTGTGAAAACCATACAGTGATGACACCTTTCTCGTACGCTTCGTGTAGGGTGTTAAGATTTGGGATTCCTTAGTGCGTCTTGTTGCTGCACATTTTCAGTTCCTCGCTGAATTTATTTCTACCATCCCTGGTCCTTTACTGACATGTGTATTTGTTTGACAGAACCAGTGTTTCCAATATAATTTCGTAGCATTTTTATTACATACGTGGCAAATGCTAGTCATGGCAACAGATAATACTAAAGGTACTGAATGTTCAATTATTCAGGACTGTGATTTTTGATCCAGGGTTTGCAGACTTGTGCAGTGATTTCGCACCCCTACAATAAATGTCAACGCAGTCCAACTGTTATTAGTAAAGACCACCAAGTTTGTTTGGGGACCACATTACACAAAACTGAACAGTAATGGACAGATAGGCTTTAAATTAATCTTATTTTTTTTTTTAATTTTTTGCTTAGCGCTGGCCCTACTCAGAGGGTTTTGGAGCGCCTTACATGGTTCAAAGTTTGAAATGGTGGGAGTTGAAAAATCAAGTTACAAAATGTTTTCAGGAAAGCATAGGAAGATTAGGGAAAGCATAGGAAGATTAGGATAGACAAGTTATAGCAGCGGAGGTCAGCAGGTTTATGTGTTGGGAAACAAGGTATGTTTTGAGACTTTTTCTGAAAACGGTGATGCTTGTTTTTGTGTGCATATGAGTTTTGTGAGGAACTCATGGTAACAACAAGTAAGACAGACACAAGTGATCACAGTTCAAGGGTGCTTATAGAACAATGAAAGTGGTATGCGTGTTGGAAAAACACATAATCTAAACCTAAATCTAAGATGGGGACAGGTATCAAATGAAAATACGGCAGTCCTAGTGGTATCAAGTCAAATAAAAGGGCCTTTACTAGGAAACCTATTGCCAAACCTCACAACTACTAAAAAAAGGGGTGTGGGATAGTTCTCAAGAAAAGAAAGAAGTGTTCTTAAATAATAAGCCAGGATGCAGTGGCTTGAGTCTCCCTTCGCCACGTTTTGGGCATGGGTTAGGATGGGAGCTTGGAGCACAGTACACTTACGGGCTTCTCCAGCACTAGACGACAATTCCAATGCCGCAGCACCTTCAATGACCAAGTCTCGTTTCTTTTGAAAGTCGTTTGCCTTTGGGGACTGACTTGTTCGAATAACCAAAACAAAAGTTCCTTTAACCGTGTTCGAATAACCAAAACAAAAGTTCCTTTAACCACTGAACGTTCTTTAGGGTGATAATGAGGCCTGTGTCCCCCTCTTCTGGGTACTGACCCTTCTCAATTTTAGTCCACAGTTCACGTAGGGTGATGGTTTCACCCCTGAGTCCCCTCCTTCTGGGCACTGACCCCACTCAATTGTTTGCCACAGTTTCACATAGGGTGATGGTTCACCCCTGGTTCCCCCTCTTCAGGGCGCTGACCCCTGTGACACATTTACTTGCTTACTCAAACAGTTCCTTTTCAGTGAACTTTGGGTGATCAATTCTCACCCCTAGATCTCCCTCGGCCGGGATTGGATCCCAAATGACAAGCAGTACAGTGCACTTCTCTGTGTCTTACTTCACGTCTGGTATCTGTAGATTCATGGCAGGTGGAAAGCCTCGAGAGTTTCTCGCTGTTAATCAACACAGTTCGGTTTCTTTTGAATTATTGAGTACCTTTTGCACTGCATGTCCCACAATGCACTTCTTCACTGGGCTCTCTTGCTGCTCCTGGGTCACACTGCTTCCTGGATAACCTCCCAATCTAGGTGCTATTCTGTGGTGGGTTCCTCGTGTCCCTACAGGATCAATCCCTGGTTTGGAGGTCTTTCCAATGCAGGTTTCAGTCTCTTAGCCCTGTGTTCCCTGCTTCGCTCTCCTGATGCCGCATGCTCCCCAAGTGTCAATTGTCTTATTTCTCCAGACTCACCGGGTAGCGTCAAACTGAGCAGCAGTCACTTTTTGAAATGCGAAATTGGGGTCAGGGTCTTCGCCCCCTGCCCCTCAGACCCCTTTGAGGTTGGTTTTGGACCAATGATCTGAGTCCTGCCCAAGGCTTGACCAACAGAATGCAGGCTGCGCGGCTCTGGCTTCATGGATGCTCGGCTCCCTCGCCAGCCTATAGCCCTTAATAAGTGTTAGGCCAGACATGTCTGAAAAGGAAGGATGATTTGAAAAATAAGAACTCTGGATGTTGTAGTTCTTTCGAGCAGATAGAGGTGAAGGTGTTAAATGTTCTTCGGGTTGTGAAGAAGGGTGGACTGGTTTGCTATTAAGGGTTACGGAATGGTGTAATTTTCCGGGCTGTTTTACCCTTCCCCTTTTTGAAGTTAATAAACTGGGGCCTGATGGAACTTGTATCACAACATCCCATGAATGCAGAGGGAAGGTAGGAGGAATTGGGGTACGGCAAGGGGTAATATCATATTCTGTCTTCAGGTACTCTCTCTCCATTCCCGAAGGACCCCCTGCTCAGGTGATCCTCCCTTGCTCGTCTGCCCCCAAGATCGGATCCAAGAACGATGGCCCTCCCTTGGCCACCTGCACAAAGGATCCTAAGGGACTATCCGTGAGAATGCCCTTAGGTTTCTCACATACCCTTCCCCTAAACTTCTGGCCTTCTGCTCAAGGAACATCTATCCTTGGCTCCCCAGGGTTTGGTTTCGGGATGCCTTCTCGGACTAGGGAACTCATATTTACCCTATCTCATTCGTGCCTTTATAAGTTCTTCTTCCCTACTGATGGGACAGTGTTTTACATTGTGATTAAAATCCCTACAGATATAACAACGTTCTATCTGTGAGGATTCTGATTCACTTATGGAAACCGAGGAGACTACAGAAAAGGAGTCTCTTCTTTCATTTTTCAGGTGGCCTAAACAGTTTTTTCGGGGGGTCATCACTCTCTTCCTCACTCAGGTTCTCGGTTGTTTCTCCTAACATTTCGTCCTTCGGTTTCTCCAAGCTTAATGATATAGGGGACAAGATGGGTTCACCAAGGACGTCATTCCCCCCAGATGGAGCGAGGGAGTGTTCTAAACCTGGTAAAAGCTTTGGGCTAAAAAAACCTTGGCCTACCTTCTGGTTTGCCTCCCCTCTTGGATGGAACATAAGTATTTCGGTGAAAAAAATAGGGGATTTAATAACAGAGGAGAAAATAAATTCTCCCTTTCTGGGCCTTGTGGTTGGGGCAAGAGGCTTCCACAGTGTTATAGTCTCTTCTTTCTCATGTCCCACCCCAGAGCTGGGATGTGCTTGTTTCTGCGGGTACCTCGATCTATCTCTACCAAAAAGGGAGGACTAGACTCCAATGAAGGACATGGTAACTCATTGGGGTTTCCTAGGGGATGAATTCTCGGAGGAGGTTCCTCCTCCACTAAGTGGCTAGAGGAAGATTTCTAATATAACGGTTCCCCCAGGTTCTCATACACTAGTTTTCCCATTATCTCTCCCCTATTGATTTTGATGGGACTTGTGGAGAGATTGAGCAGAACTAGTTTTAAGTCTTCTCTATAGGTGTGGAGAGGTAGAATTTGTGAAGTCCTCCGATTGTAGGGCATCATGTACAGCAACATCTCAGGGGGAACGCTAATCTGTAGTTGCAGAGAGATTAAGATTCTCTCTTTCCCTGGTACTACGTGGTTTTGAGGGCACACAAGATGGTAAGCATTCCCTTCTACCCACTTCATCTCAGGGAGAATACCTTGTGGGTTTAAGGGGAAAAAAGGTAATTCCCATCTTATAACCTGCATACTCAGGTGTTAGGTCTGTGTTCTCGTTGGGAGTCAAATTTGTCAGGTGGTTAGTTTTCAAGAGGTGTTGTTGTGTAATTTGGTGGGGTCCCCAATTTTTATCAATTGAGTCAATCTCTACTCCTGACACCATATTTGAGGAACTCATGGTGACAACAAGTAAGGCAGACACAATTGATCACAGTTCAAGGGTGTTTATTGAACAATGAAAGTGGTATGCGGGTTGGAAAAACGCCTAAGCTAAACCTAAATCAAAGATGGGGACAGGTGTCGAACATCAAATGAAAATAAGGCAGGCCTACTGGTGTCAAGTGAAATAAAAGGGCCTATACTAAGAAACATATTGCCAAACCTCACAACTACTACAAAAAGGGGTGTGGGAGAGTTCTCAAGAAAAGAAAGAAGTGTTCTCAAATAATAGGTCAGGATGCAGTGGCTTGGGTCTCCCTTCCCCACCTTTTGGACACAGGTTAGGATGGGAGCTTGGAATACAGCCCAGTCTCAGGCTTCTCTAGCACGAGACAACAGTTTCAATGGCAGCTCTCAGTACCTTTGATGGCCAAGTCTCGGTTCCTTTGAACGTCTCCTGCCTCTGTGGCCAGAGGTGTTTGAATAACCAAAACAAAAGTTCCTTTATCCATCGTAAAGTTCTTTAGGGTGATAAAGATTCACCCCTTGGCTCCCCTCTTCTGGGTGCTGACCCTTCTCAATTGTATTCCACAGTTCACATACGGTGATGGTCTCATCCCTGGGTCCCCCTCTTCTGGGTGCTGACCCCTCTCAGTTGTTTGCCACAGTTTCACATAGGGTTATGGCTCACCGCTGGTTCCCCTTCTTCTGGGCACTGACCCCTCTGACACTTTTACTTGCTTACTCAAACAGTTTCACGGGAGGTGGAAAGCCTCAAATGTTTCTCGCTATACACCCACGTGGTGTTAGACTCTCGTGTGCAGGCTTCCCTGTCTCTTTCTACAGCTCATTTGCAAGTATCAATTGTTATTCAACGCAGTTTTTTTTTTTGAATTAGTGAGTACCTTTTGCACTGCATGTCCAACAATGAACTTCTTCACTGGGCTCTTTTGGTGCTCCTGGGTCGCTCCCCTTCCTGGATAACCTCCCAGTCTTGGTGCTATTCTGTGGTGGGGTCCTCGTGTCCCTTCGGGAGGAATCCCTGGCTTGGAGGTCTCCCCAATGCAGGTTTCAGTCTCTCAACTCTGTGTTACCTGCTTTGCTCTCCTGATGCCGCACGCTCCCTGAGTGTCACTTGTGTTATTTCTCTAGACTCACCGGGTAGCACTGAACTGAGCAGCAGTCTCTTTTTGAAATGCAGGATTGGGGTCAGGGTCCTCACCCCCTGCTGCTCAGACCAGTTTGGGGTTGGTTTTGGACTCAATGAATTGAGTCCTGCCCTAGGTTTGACCAACAGAATGCAGGCTGCGTGGCTCCGGCTTCATGGAGGCTCAGCTCCCTGGGCACGCTATAGCCCTTAATAAGTGTTAGGCCAGCGTTTCTGCGCATCCCTCTCCTGAGGCCACCCGCTCCTGCTTCCTTCTATTCCTGGGTCTCCTGCCGGTCTCTGCTTTGCAGCCTCCCTCCTGGCTGCCCAAGAGCAACTGCCTTCCTTAGCTCTGATGCCTCCTTTTATTCACCTGGGAGTTCTTAAGTGGCTGCAGGTGTTTGGCCTCATTAATGGGACAGTCTGTTGTTAATGGATGGTAGTCTGTCCTCTGTGTCTCAGAAGGCTTTCCCTTGGCAATCCTCATTCCTCTAGGCAACCTCTTCCTCTTCTTTGTCATTTTCGAAATAGGGGAGGGGGAGTTGAGAGAAAAGGAATAACCTTTCAAATTATATAAAGGAGTTTCAGAAAGAAAATGAGGATCAGGAGAAGCGTACTTTGACTAACTCAGTGGGAAAAGGGGATTATGGGAATTGTAGGTTTGCCTAAGGGTTATGGAAAAAGGGTGTTCAGACATTTCCGAAAAGGAAGGATGTCTTGAAAAAGAAGAACTCTGGATTTTGTAGTTCTTTCATGCGGATAGAGGTGAAGGTGTTAAATGTTCTTTGGGTTGTGAAGAATGGTGGACTGGTTTTCTGTTAAGGATTACAGAATGGTGTAATTTCCCAGGTTCTTTTACCCTTCCCCTTTTTAAGGTAATAAACTGGGGCCTGTCGGGGCTTGTACGGCAACATCCCATGAACACAGAGGGAAGGTAGGAGGAATTGGGGTAAGGCATGGGGAATACCGTATTCTGTCTTCAGACGCTCTCTCCCCAGTCCCCAACGACCCCCTGCTCAGGTGATCCTCCCTCGCTCGTCCGCCCCCAGGGTCGGGATCCAAGAGCGATGGCCGTCCCATGGCCACTTGCACAAAGGATCTGAAGGGACTATCCATGAGAACACCCTCAGGTTTCTCAAAGTTTGCAGAATGGAATGTGTAGAAGAGGTAGGCTGGCTTGCCTAGTGTTTGTGTGGGTGATGGGTTTGAGTTTGTCATGAAGGTATGCTCCTAGTATTTACCTTCTCTTATTCCTCACTACTGCAGTGTTCCGCTGCTTCTGTTCTGGAAGATCCTCTGCATGTTTCTGCCTTGACCAGCCCTTTGCCCGCATGACCCTCCTGGACGCCATCTCTTCACAACAACTGGAAGGGTTTTTCCCCGTTGTTTCTGCCTTCTTTGGGGGGCCACTTTGGTGGTTAGTGATTATTGCCATTAGGTTGGCTTCCTCAGAGCTACGACCCATATTTACCCATATTTGCCAAAGAAAAGGACAAGTGTCAGGAGGTAAGACCTAAAATGAGCACATACCTTCTTCCTAAAACCACCAGCAACCCCAGTGTGTTTCAGCCTCTTAAGACACCATCAGTGAGGTGTCGCCTTGAATTATAACCAGAGCAAGCACATCTCACATGTCTGAGCTATTGGGGGTAACTTTACACAACTCGAGAGTGATGGATGGAAAAGCTTTGACTGACCATTGGTCTTGGATGCCTTCCATTAATTCGTTTTCAGCCTCCTGTGCCATTCCAGAAATTAGAGTTTGAAAATCCGGCTTTTCCGACCCCTAAAGCGGGAGCTCAGACCTATTTACGAGGCCACCCCAGTTTACTCCATGTAACCAGAGCATCACTGTACCAGTCCTGATCGTTATTTAGTTATTTGGTGTTTTAAGAAAAAATTCACAAAGCAAAAATACATGCAGGTGTGAAAGTCAAGGAGTCCTAGATGTTCTTGACAGCAGCCAATATTTCAATTTACCATGGAATCCTTTGAAGTGCAGTTCAGTTTTGCTTTCGAATGGGATAGAGGTCCAAAGTTTGGGCCCATGAATGGCAACAGAGCACTGAATTGCAATTGATGTAAAACACTGTAATACCAAGTAAGCTCAGGGATTTTATTTGAGGTTCCTGGATGGGACATGGGGCATCATGGGGCCTACGAGTTTGGCAATATTTTGGTGGTAAATCTGCCAAAATACTGGCATACTGAATTACTGCTACTGCCACATCGTCTCCGCGATTTACTGCATGATTATAAGTGGCGGTAGGGCATTACAATGGTGAGCCTCCATTTTTGGAATCCATAGGACTCCAGGGGATTTAAGAAGAATTACCTCCAGCACAATTTCCACAGGTGGTAATTCTGCAGATGTTGCTGTTTTTTGGCAGTAAGGTGGCAGATTTACATCCAGCATTGTAGTACGGAGAGGTAATACAGCAGTAATGTTAGCAGAATTACCTCTGCATTATCGCTGTTTTTACTGCACTGCCATGCTCGTAATGAGCCCCATGTTTTTTGTGCTGGTCATGAATAGAGCAGACCTTTCTTGGAGAGGCTTTTGTGGAGGATGCTGAGGGCCTTGAGCATTTGTTTCTGCTCAGCTGGAAGCCATTTCAGAGATTTCCAGGCAAGTAAAATGGAGCCTCAGAGTTTGATAACTTACCCTGTTGCATTGTGTATCCTCTGTAGATTCCTGACTACTGCCAAGAGGGTAACTTTGTACTTTTCCCTTTTCTGCCCCGTGGGTTGGAGGGGTCTGTCTGTCAACCTCAAGGAAGGGAATTCCAAGATGGTTGTGCACACTGCAGAGGCCTTAGAAACCTTACAACCCAGCATGCAGGATAATGGGAAGTAATTTGCAAATACTAAAGTGCAACTAATAACAACTGAACAAGAGGAAATAAAAGTGTCAGAGACTAACAAGTCCGAGGAGAGAAAACAGAGTAGCCTGGGGAATAAGCAATCAGAGTCACCCTTTCAAAAGAGCCCTAAGCCTCATGGGTACAAAGGAGGTATGGAAAGATCATTCAGTGTTTCGGACCTGGAAGAAGCAGACATATCTGCTGATGTTCCCTTGATACAAGGGGAGGTTGCTCGAGGGAGAATGTTGGAAGGGCTGCTACCTGGAGCGAGGCAGCATAAGTGTGGAGACCCTGGATGGAGAGGTGGAGAGTTGCTAATCCCTGGTAGCTCCGGGTGAGGAAGGCTTACCAGAAGACTACTAGCTAACAACTGAGGCCAGTGGCACAAGGACAAGAGAATATGGGTAATAATAAGCAGCGCTCAGATACCTCAGGGTTCGTAGCGCTATATAAATGCCAAATTATTATTATTTATTATATCCACTGCCTGAATAGGACCCTCAATGAGGAGAGGTCCATTTAACCATTAAATCTAAGGTCCAAGATGGATCTGTCGTGAATCCTAAAGCTAAGGTCCAGGATGGACATGTTGTGAATCCTGACGTTAAGGTCCATGAGAGACCTGTCCTAGATTCTAAAGCTAAGGTCCAGGAGGAACCTGTCATAAATCCTGAAGCCACATTCCTAAAACCCAGGGTCCAGGAGGGACCTTCCATGAATTCTGGGAAAATCAAGGGACGAGTCAGTTTTGCTGCACTAGAATAGAGATGGACTTTGAAGAGTAAGATTGTGAACTGGTTCCTTTGGCAAACCTTGGAAGTTTATGCTATCAGCTCAGGGTAGCAAGGAGGAATGGGGCCCATAAAGGGTAGGTTTGAGACTTTTCTGTTGGTCAATCCTTTGGAGCTTCTCTGTATTAGAATTAGGGTGTCCCTGGAGAGGTAAGGACTTATTAAAATAGGTTTTAGACATTTGTGATTTTTTTCACTATGGAAACACTGGAAGTACAAACGTATCACCATGAAGTGCAACCCATCCTGACACATTCATGAAGTAGTCCCTCTTCACTTGTATAATTTCCCCCTAGTAACACCTGGGGATTTATCTAATCCTGACCATTTTGTTATTGAAATAAAGATCTGTAGAACCCCACTCTATGTGTGATGTGTGCCATTTCCTCATTTTCCACGGTCAGGTTTTGACACTGTGCCAGACTTCCAGAAAGGTCCAGAGTCTCAGGCAAACATGGGACCACTGGCTTATGGCTTCTGCTGGCTCTCTTCTAGGGTTCTTGTCACATTTCACTGCCACTATTATCCAACAACCCGGTCCCTGTCTCCACCTTGGTGCCTGGCCACATGCTCATACCTAGGAGAACCTCTCCTAATACTCTTTATTCTTTTCTACATGCTCGTTTCTCCACCCCTCCCAGGTTCACACTACTCCAGGGTTGGGATCTGTCTCTCTTTCCTGGCACTCTTTCTCAGCCTTCTCTGGGACTGGCATGCCCCTCTCTCCAACCTTCCATCCATCCTTAGTATCACTGCATGCCGCCTTGCTCGATGTTTCCTCCTTATTTAACCCCCCCTCCTTTCTTGATCTGATATTACACTTCACCTCCCCCCCCCATACCTTCATCCAATCTCCTCGTATGTGTGGTGGTTTTATAAAGCACGCATAATTACTGAAAGATTTCATGACACCATAGAAATGGACAACTGTGTGTGCATAGGGCCAATTAAAGCTGTTACATGAAAGAAAGTTGGAATTGTTTTCTTCACTGCAAAGCCAATGTTCTTGGCCCAGTTCTAATGCCAGCAAATTACAAGGAAGGACGTGTGATAATAAGAGATTTACTTTCTCCGAATTTGAGGCAGTTGAATTTGGAGATAGTTACAAAAAAAGGTTTTTGAGACCTGAGTAGACGGTTCTACTCATAAGAATACCGTCTCATGGCTCGAATATTACCCTGATGTCCATGGAGAAATATGTGCGCAAGACCCATCCATGGACTGGAATAGAATTCTTTGTTTTACAGGCAGTCAATGGAGGACACGCAGATCGGGGCAAATATTTTCATATTTTTTTGTTTTAAGTAATAGTCTTGCAGCTGCATTATGAACTTTTTGAAGTCAGACAGAGTTATTTAGCTGGGAGTTCAAGATAGATGGAATAATTGCCAAGGTCCGACCTCGATGACACATAGGCATTAATTACCATTACCTGAGTTGGGAAAGATACAATATTTTAGGATTTGTTTTCATCTGGACAGGTGATAAAAACCGGATTTGACCAATAAGGAGAGATGGGTGTTTAGGCAAATTGCACAATCCAGTATGATTCACAGACCTCTAACCACGCTACCAGTTCAGGGCAATAAGCTAGGGATCCTGGACAAAATGTTGAGTACCATGGATTCGACAGAGCATTGGCAGTTAACACCCGGTTTGTTGGGATTACATGTTCAAAGAATTATAGTTCTCCTCTCCAAATACCTTCCTCCAACCTTCTGATATTCTCTTTCTCCACCTCTCCCCTCCTCCCTCTTTCCCTCTACCTTTAACTTCCAGCTCTCTGCCCTTTCTCCCGCCTCCAGCGGTTTCCAAACACCCACAATTACCCTCTGAATTCCTTTGGTTATGCAGGGTTTTGATCCCTCCCCATGGGTCATGCTTTGCGAAGTGTCTGAATCTGTTGCCCATGATTGCATGACAGGGGGGCGGGGCTGGTCTTGATTGGTGGTCTGTGAATGTTATAACGGTTTCAGGTGTCATATTCGTGGTGCTGCAGGACTTCTGTAATGTCCAGCCCAGCCTATAAGAGGAATCATCCACCATCTTGGAATTACATTTTACTCGTGCATGAGCATATATGGGGAGGGATTGTCAGTGTAAAAGCATATGTCTCGGAAGGATAGCTCAGGAACAATGCACTAGCCTTTAAAAAAGCAAGATGACGTGGAGCAACACAGGTTCGATCCCCGGGTCCGCTGGGTATTGAGCGCGTTAAAAAATTACCAATTACGATTAGATCGTGCCTACTGACGTGCAGTTGTGTATGTTTGTGAGCTTGGTGCTGATGCTCACTGTGTTCATATCCCACAGTCCTCCTCCCAGCTCCTGTAAGACTGTGGGAATAACGGTACAAATATGCACGTGATGACAACTACATGTCATTGCGCATATGCCTTTACACTGGGGATATCTTAAAGGGACAACAGGGTCTCTCATCCCATTCAGTACTATGTTTATCATCATCTTCTGCGTAATCTTTTAAAGGGACTCGGCTCCCCACTGGTACCATGTCGCAAGCCCCCTCCGCCCACCCTACGGCAAGGGATTTGTCACGATGGTCAATGATGTCCAATGCATGATCTGCTAATTCATGGCTAATGGAATTCAGATAGCTTGTTGCATCTCCGAGGGATAAGGCTGCCCTATCGTGTCAGTTGCCTGAACCTGCAAGGGCTTACCTGGGTCTATCCGAGTGTCTCCTGGTTTCCCTGCGCCACTGCCCCTGGTTCCGGAATATACCTACTGGCTCTTCATGTGTACCATACAATGAAGACTACCCAGTAAAACCACAATCACGTCCGTGGTTTGACTCACTGGTCAAGCTCGCTTGGCACTTCTCCCTCCAGCCTTGTGCATTGTGTTTACGTTCTATGTTGGCAGACCACAAATGGTGTTTCTACTCTTCCATGCCTGAGTGTCTTTTTCCACTAGGACTTGGTGGATGTAGATGGATATGGTGGGGCAGGCTGGGAACAGGTGTGAAGCTCAGGTGGATCCTCCATATAAAGTCTATAGTGCCCGCACTGCAGAGCATAAGGCTTTTCTATCCCTCAGGGTCTTTCTTACCCTTCAGCTGTGGCTTCACCTATGACTTCCCCATGAAATCTTCACATGGCACAACATGCCTAAATTCATACTTCCTAGTTTCCACAGCAGGGCCAAATGCTCTGATTACTTACCGGTAATCTTCATTACTCCCAGTCCTACTCTTCCTCGTCCCAGTACTTACTTCATGAGGTATACCAAAGCAGCAACGGGGAAAAAGGTCCCAATGAGACACAGAGCCAAAAACAGTGCAGCAAAACACACCCACAATAACTCTTAAATCACATCCCCACAGACAAAACTCCAACCACGAAGGAACCAACCCCCGAGTGGGAGAAACTCAACCCATAGCGGTTGATGAAAATGCCTAGACCAGCCAAGGCGGCAGCCATACAAATCTCTTGCAGAGAAAAACCCTCCTTGCATCGGCCCAGGAAGCCGCCAAACCCCTGGCAGACCGCCCCTGATTGTGCGCAGGCACAGGCAGGCCAGAAGCCACATAGGCCCTAGAGATCACAAACCGGAACCACCGGAAAATGGAAACCACAGATGCGTTATGCCCAGCCCCAGCCGGACCACAAGCAATCAGAAGACTATCAGATTGGTGGAAAAAGCAAACCAAGCCAAATACTCCAACGCGTCCCGTCGGACATCAATGTTAAGCCGAGCCACCTCCTCAGGCGTTCTTGGATCATGAAAGAAGTCAGGGAGAACCAGACCCTGAGAGGTGTGAAAACCGAGAGACAACTGAAGGGAGAAACATCGGACCACACCCCGGCACCACCGAGTCTGGCAGCACCCTCAGGAAAGGAGCGTGACATAAGAGAGCCCCAATCTCCCCAAGCCTACAGGCAGAAGTGAGGGCAATAAGAAAAGCAGATTT
This sequence comes from Ambystoma mexicanum, assembly GCF_040938575.1. Classification (NCBI taxonomy): domain Eukaryota; kingdom Metazoa; phylum Chordata; class Amphibia; order Caudata; family Ambystomatidae; genus Ambystoma; species Ambystoma mexicanum. Next base: position 559,861,243 of record NC_090934.1, on the reverse strand, counting down.
CAGTGTAAGATGTTTGATATCAACCTCGGAAATGGGCTCAAAAGGAGGCCCGTGAAGGAACCGTAATACAAGAGGGAGATCCCAAGAGGAAAGCCCTTTATCAGCACAAGGACGGGAAGAAGAAAAACCCTGGATCAATTTCCCCACCAACACCTCCCCATCCAAGTGACCGTCAGAGTCCCCCAAAAGTAATTTCATGGAGGCCCATTGAGAGTGAAGCCTGGAAAAACTGCCAGGCCCCTGTCAAAACCCCTCCTGGAGGAACTGAAGGATAGCAGAGGCCAGAACGCAGGGGAGGGATCCCAGACCGCCCATACCAGTCTCGGAAATGGCCCCAGAGTCTGCCTAACACCTTCAGAGTGGAGGGTCTAAGAGCATCCATTTGGACCCAACTACAGGATCTGAGAACCCCTGAGATATCAACCTAGACTGAGCAATAGCCACACCGCCCATTGCATCTGGTGGAATTCCAACCGCAGATCCCCTTGAAGGGGACACGGCCACCTCGGAACCAGCCAAGGTTCCTAGGACCGAAGCTCCAACAGAGAGGGGAGCCAACTCCGGCGGGACCAGAACGGAGCTAACAACAACACAGTCACCCTGGACACTCTGATGCGCCAAACCACCCGGGGCAGAAGGGGAATAGGCGGAAAGGCATAAAGGAAAACCCCAAGGCCACTGTACAGAGAGGGCGTCCATCCCCCAATCCCCTCAGCCTGAAACCTAGAGCAGAAGAGGGGAACTTCTGCTGAGGCCGGGGATGCAAACAGGTCTAGAACCAGGGACCCTAATCTGACACAGGTCACCGCAAAGACCTGGGCCAACAGGACCAGTTCCGCAGAGGAGCGAAAACCGGCGTCTGAGAAGATCCGCTTGAACATTGTCCACCCTTCTGATACGTGAGGCCACCAGAGACACCAGATGAGAGTCCTCCCAGGTGCCTATCAGCGCTGCCAGAGCATTCAAGGAGTCGCCGGAACCCCTTTTGCAGTTGACATATGCCAAGGCCGTCGTATTGTCCGATCGGACCAAAAACCGCCGACCGTCCAGCAACTCCTCGAAGTACACCAGAGCTTGGACAATGGCACAACTCTTGCCAATTGGATGATCGCCGGCTCTCCCCAGATCTCACAACTCTTGAGCTGAGAGGACCCCCAATGTAGACCCTTTCTGCTGGTGTTGGTAGTAGGAGAGGCCACAGGAGGAAGGACCAAGCACACCTCAGCCTGTAGACCTGAAACCCCCTGCCACCATAGCAGGGACACTCGCAGCGCTGGGGACACTGAAAACAAAACTACGAAAGCTGAGATGTCGGGAGCCAGTGGGAGAGAGTATAAGACACCAGGAGAAGTAACCGAAGACGGGCTCAAAGAACTGGAAAACATGCAAGACGCCACGTGCCCCGTAACTTCAGCAACAGGCGAGCCGAGACATACTGCCTTCTGAGAACCCAGCCCAGAACAGCCAGCAAGCGCCCCCCCTGCACAACATCCAGAGTACGCTCTCCCCAGACATCCGGACAAGCAGTGCAGGGTCTTGAGACCCATAAGCAGGTGACACATCCTAGAAGGCATAGGGACCAGGAACACCCGCAAGTAGAAAACATGACCCTGAACGGGGAGAGGAACGTGCAAGACGGTAACCCACAACAACCGTTCGGAGAGAACAGATCCCATGGCCAACTACTTGGACCGTGAGCTGGGTACCAAAGTCCTAACCATGCAAACCTGGACAGGAGGAGACAGGAACGGCAACTGATACCCCCTCCAGAAGGAGCCCATTACCCAGGAAGCCGAACCCCACCGGTCCCATACACCTCCGAGAAGATAGAGACGAGGAGCCAGGGAAAACCGCTAGTCACTGCACTTGCACCAGAGGGAAATCACAGGACGTTGAAACAGGCCTGCGCCACAATATAACAGCATGCTTGTCAGCCCACAAAAAGATCTGACCTATCAAAAGGAAGATACTGGACAGCCCAGAAGTCCAGCAGACTATGGCCCCCTCAGCTGACAGAGGAGCCACCAGGCTGGCGTCAAAAGGGCAGAGTACTGTCACAAAGCGGGGCAAAGCAATCCATCCCGGATAGCCGACCTCAAAGGCAACCCCCTACCTGAGGTATGCCTATACTGGAAAACCCACTGAAGTGACATCCCCCTCCACCGGCACCAGGGGTTCTGAGAACCCCTCTAAGCACAGACATGTGCCACCATGTGCCCTATCACTTCCCACAAGTCTGAGAGGAGGCGTGAAAGCAACACGTCGGCACCGGAGGACCTAGGCCCTAAAAGAAGAGACACTGGGAACCCCCTGCATGGCCGTTACTTCCATGATGCATTTTCCATAATCCCATGCCGGACAAGGGAAAAGCAAATCAACTCCTTCGACTTTCCCTCGCGCAGTTTAGAGGAAGAGGACAGGACAAGGAGTCTGCGTCCATAGCTAGCACAGACCCAAACACATCACTAACACGCCACATGACTGAGAGGTGGCTTGAGCCCTGTATCCAGTAGCTGGTAGCCCCATGCTCTAGATCGTTCCAATGCGTCGGTCTAGGAAGGTTGAAGGACCGAGTCAGCACCGCTGATACTCAAACCCGAAGTGTAGACTATGCCAGGCCGGTACCCTTCCGGCCGCTTGCAGACGTGTCCAAATCTGTGCCGTATTCACAGGCAGCACGCAAGGAATGCAGCCAACATCCGGTGCATCCTGGGCTGTGTGTGTCTGAGGAGCGCGTGGTATGTGACATGCCTGTGACAGTACAGAGCCCCCACACTTTCAAATACTCTGTCACAGACACCCCACGACAAGAAGCAGAGAGGCCTCCCAACAAAAAGGGAAGGCTAGCCCATACTGCCAAGTGCTTGCCATCATTTCCAATAAAGATGTGTACACAGAGCACGAGGTAACGGCCTTTCGAAGGAGTCAAGATGGCCATACCAGCAAGAGAGGGGAAAACATCAAGCACAGTCCTCCCCTCTCCTTACCTTCCCCCAGATAATGCAGCTAACATCCGGTGCATCCTGGGCCGTGTGTCTCTGAGGAGCGGGTGGTATGTGACATGCCTGCGACAGAACAGAGCCCCCGCAGTTTCAAATACTCTGTCATAGTCACCCCACGACAAGAAGCAGAGAGGCCTCACAACAAAAGGGAAGGCTTAGCCCATACTGCCAAGTGCTTGCCATCATTTCCAATAAAGATGTGCACACAAGGCACGAGGGAAACGGCATGTTGAAGGAGTCAAGATGGCCATACCAGCAGGAGAGGGGAAAAATATCAAGCACAGTCCTCCCCTCTCCTTACCTTCCCCCAGATAATGCAGCTAACATCCGGTGCATCCTGGGCCGTGTGTCTGAGGAGCAGGTGGTATGTGACATGCCTGCGACAGAACAGAGCCCCCGCACTCCCAAAGACTCTCTGCCACTGTCACCCCACGACGAGAAGCAGAGAGGCCTCACAACAAAAGGGAAGGCTAGCCCATACTGCCAAGTCGAATCAAGATGGCCAAAACAGGAGGAGAGGGGAAAAACATCAAGCCCAGTCCTCCCCTCTCCTTACCTTCCCGGGGCCGTGCAGGACCCGGGACACAATGCTCACGCTGCGGTCCGGAGCCCAGCAAAGAACCGAGCGAGGCAATCCAGCTCAACTGTGACCCCAAGCCCCACAGGGGGCCCAGGAGCAGCGCCGCACCTGAGGGAGCCGAGGGCCCCGCCACACAGCCCCCCGCAGGGGGCCAGCAATCGGTTCTTCCTGGTGCCCCGCACCGGGAAGAAAAAGTCCAACCTGCCGGAGGCAGGAAAAATTAAAACTGAGTGACATGGATGTGGGGGAGGAGTTATAGAGATTTAAAGAAATAGAAGAAGGTCCTGTGTCGGAGGCAGGTGCCTCATGAAGTAAGTACTGGGACGAGGAAGAGTGGACGTGGAGGTAATGCCCTGGTGCCTAGTGAGCCCAGACCTGCCAGTTAGCCCAGAATTGCCATTGGCCCTCATTACGACCTTGGCGGAGAACCATGGTGCTATTAGCACCATGGTCCATGGCGCTAAGTTGCCAACTCCGCCATGGTGGTTGGCGGACTTACCGCCCCATTCCGACCTTGGCGGGGCGGTAAGTCCCCAATCCCCATTTACCCTTCCCCATTCCCATTTTTGCCCCATAGGGCATAATGGGAGTGGGGAAGGCGTTAATTACGCCACCGTAAATTACGGTGGCGTAATTAACAACAAGGTCCCTTAGCGCCATGGATTTTAACGGCTGCAAAAAGCAGGTGTTAAAATCACCATGGCGCTACGGGAACTCGTACTCTGGCGGTAAGGGTCGGCGAAGTTTACGCCGGCGTAAACCCCTTACCGCCTGGGTCGTAATGAGGGCCATTGTCTGCAATAATAAGTAAGCATGTGAAACAGGAAAGTATAAGAAGCAATACAGAGCAATGTAAGGGGGCCTTATGAATGCAGTCGGTCATTATTCAACTTGCTGGACTGTATGAACACAGCATAAAGCAGGATAAAGGCTACAGTTGTTGAAACACTTTTTCATATAGACTAACATTTTCAATTACAGATGTTCGGATGTACTTGAACACTTGCGCCCTGAAAATTATTTCCACGTTACATTTGCTTGCAGTTGCCGTATTGCATGTTTTTGTGGTTGCTGCACCGATGGAATCCTTCCCATTCCCACACTCCATCTGACTCAGAAGACAGCGGGCCTCATTACACCCTAGTCGGTAAGGGTTTACCGGTACGGGCACCGGTACCGGTAAACCCTTACCGCCTTACTACGAGTTCCCTTTGCGGGACCCACCTTAATGGCTGGTTTTACCAGCCGTTAAAGTAGGGTGCCGCAAAGGGACCTCGGTGCTAATTACGGTACCGCAATTTGCGGTACCGTAATTAGCTCCTTCCCCATTCTTATTATGCCCTATGGGGGCAAAAATGGGAATGGGGAAGTGCCTTGGTGAATGGGGAATTACCGCCCCCGCTCACCTTGGAGTAGGGCGGTAATTCCGCCATCCACCAAGGCGGACACGGTAAAATACCGGCGGCAACCATGGCGCTAATAGCGCCATGGTTACCGCCTACCGTGTAATGAGGCCCAGCATCATTAACACTCTCAAACCCCCATTATAAATTGCCTCCTCCTTAAAAAAGTAAGCTGCAGCACTAGCACAAGACATGAATATGAAGGATGTATGTAGGTAGCCCACATTCTATGCCAAGACCGGAGGCAAGCATTATGCTTAAACCCCTTTAATGCCACTTCCCATAGCAGCCATTTTTAAAACTTTACACCTTCAGTTTCAACACATTTTTCTTTCTTTTTTTTTGGTGTAAAATAGGAAAACAGAAAAAACAGTCAACAAAACTACCATGGCCTGGGACTACCAATCCCCACAAGTCCCCAGAGTTCTTGTAGTTTTGACTGGTTATAGGTCAAAGTTTCGAAAACAAAAGGCACAAATGCCTTTTTTTCGATAGTAAAAGGACGGAAAAAAAGGATCGACATTTTTTTATTTTTATGGGGGATTCCCTCCCCAGCCCCCCGTTTTCTCTTTATAAAAAAGTTTTTTATACGTGCTAAACTAAAAATATATATAAATAAATAAATATTCAAACATTTCTATCCTTTTTTTGGTTCTTTTGTTTTCGATCAAAAGGTCCTTCGACCCTTTACAGTCGAACCTTTGACCGGACACCGTTTTGACTTCAGTCTGTACACCGATCCGGGACCAGCACTGTCCATGCCTCACTTCCTGCCTGTACTCCTTCCTCTTTCTTTGATGTCATGTAAACTGTGGTAACCGAGAATTCTTCCAACTCTATGAACTTAAACTGGAACAACTTCCACTCAGATTCTACTCCCAGCCGACTCTACCACTCCGGGCTCTTCAGCCATGAAGCACTGTCTCATTCAGCTACTCTTGGCCTCGCCTCCTAGAACCCAAACCAAAAAACACATTGTTAGGGTGGGAGTATGCGGTTGTCAGTAATATAAGTATATACATGAGGCAAGTCAAAATGGACAATAATTCATTTCATTATCCCTCCGTCTACAAGGGAGGCATAATGCTCGCCTCTGTGTCTTTAATAGAACCAAGACTACTGGTGCTAACAGCCTTGGTAATCTTCATTCTATGTCAAGACAGGAGGCCAGCATTATGCTCGTTCAAAGCTTTCTAACATCACATTAGCTACTGAAGCAATAGGTTTAAAATAGAAGGTCTTAAACGTGGACTCTTGAGGACCAGTATGCTGCTTTCAAAATGTCATGGAAAGAAGCACCTCCTACAAAAGCCTTGGATGCCGTAGCTCCTCTTACTGAGTGAGCCCCAAAGATGTTGGTAAATTGTTGGGAATTGGTAGTCCCAGGTCATGGTAATGTTGTTGACTGTTTTTTTCTGTTTTCCTATTTTACACCAAAAAAAAAAGAAAGAAAGAAAAATTAGTTGAAACTGAAGGTGTAAAGTTTTGAAAATGGCTGCTATGGGAAGTGGCATTAAAGGCGTTTAAGCATAATGCTTGCCTCCGTGTCTTTAATAGAGTCAAGACTACCGATGCTAACAGCTTTGGTAATCTTCATTATGATACATGAATTTTTTATTTAGCACTCCTAGTGAACTGATGTATCTCATTGTGCTTCAGCATTTGACTGGTATTCCAAATCAACGGTGTAAATTCAGTCCGTCTCGAAAAGATGATGCTAATTAAGCATGGCCACTTGAACTCCAACCTCTTACTAATAAGTGGCACAGAGATCTTTTCAACCGTCACATTAACCAATGCTATCTTACCAGAATCAGCAGGGTGCTAGTCAGGGGTTTTGCTAGGTATGAAAAAGATCTGGGGGTGCGCTAATGTTGGTACTGTCAGGACTCGGGGCTAGCTAGCCTTTTGGTTGTAGCCCCTGAGATTCTATCCAGGGCTACAACCAAAAGACCCGGGGCTGAAGCCCCCTCAGCCACCCTCTAGCAACGCCTCTGGTGCTAGTTAGATAAAGAGAACGACCCTGCTCCCACGCCCTCTTGCATAGCCCTTACCATTCTATTTTATTTCATTTCCTTTTCTTCTCAAGGTGAATGTGATAGAGGACAAAAAAGGAAGAGACATTTGCAGTTGGTGAAGGGTGGCAAGGGGGTATTGAATACAAGGGCAGATATGAAAGGAGAGGAGTTGAGCTAGTAAAAAAGACGTAGGAGAAAGGAAAAGTGGAAAAAGGAGAAAGGGTTGCAGCCATAAGCAGAATAATGAAAATCAAGAAGGAATGAGACACAGATTAGCTGATAGAACATTAAAGAGAAATGCATGCGCACCTCATGCCATTGTTTGGAGTTAAGCACTAGCAGCTATTTTGAAAGTTCTTAAACATATGCAGGGGTTCACAGGTTGTGTAAGTTTAGGGGCCGATTGCAGACATCTAGAACCACCGCTCAAAAGCAATTTGTAGGTGGAGTGAAAACGACGAATAAGATTCATTTTCGGGTGCCACACTTCTCAAATCAGGGTCATCGTTCCTTTTAGATTACCCTATAAGTAAAGCCAAAACAGTGAGGATGGTTCCTTTTTTCCAGCAAGCAAGCCAACGTTATGCTTGACTCCTGATTCTGCGTGCTCCTTTCAACTGCACAACTCATTGCCATGTCAATAGAAAAGGCACTTTTTATTGTGCTTTCTGATATGTCCTGCTCTGATAAATGCAAGTTTGTGTACATGACTAGAACTCACGGAAAAGGTTGTGAGCTCTGGGTAGAGTAGCACTGGCCGAGGAGTGGGGCCCATCGATGGACTGTGACAGCATAGGTGCATCAAAGGAATAGAGAGAGGGAGGAAGTGATGCAGAGGGAGAGGGAGAGTCAGGTGCCAGGGGAGAAGCAGAGAATTGAAACAAAGGATATTATTTTGTAGGAATTTGGACATTCAGGCATAGGCTAGGATGGTAGAAGGGACCCGTGGTGAAGTTAAGAAAGGATCCACAGAACTATTCCTCCAGTCAGGATGTGCCTAAAGCAGCCATATTCGAATGAGGTAAGAAGTTCTTGAATGACTACTCAGAACTAAGGAAGCTGCCGGTCAAAAGTCTGCTAGACGTATACACAAACCTGAAACCTCACACTACAGAAATATTTACAGGTGGTTTTGCCTCCTTTTAGCTAAAATAAGAGGGGCAGATTGTGAGATAAAAATAAGACAACATGAAATTCCAAAAGGATCTTAAGACTGTGCTCTCCCTTCATGCTTATAGAATAATGGAAACAGAAATTCTGAAAGCAAGCAGCTAATGTGTGTATGTATGTAGGTATGTATATTTTGGATTTATAAAATGCAAGCCTAGCTTGGAAGCAAAAGAGCTGAACATCAGGTATGCATAAAGGGGTTACAAGTAAGGTTGCAAGGTTAGCAGAGATGCTGCGATGGATAATTGAGGCAAGAGGGACACTGCTCTAGAGGGTTGAAATTAGGGTTGGGTGGAGCGATCAGCAATTGGTGAGATGTTATTTTAAGAGTAGGGTCTTCAGGTCCCTCGTGATTTGTAGGATGGAGGGGGGCCAATCTTATCTGAGTTGGTAACTTCCAGAAATAGGGTCGTAGCAGGAAAAGGCCTGTTTCCTGTTTCTTTCCTCTTACAGTCCTTTGTTTTCAGCTTCTGGGGTGCGCTGGCCTCTGGAGATGGTGAGTTTCTTGGCCAAGTAGAGTGATCGTTGGTTGTGACTGCTTAGTAGGTGATGCAGGCTCTCTTGAACATGATGCAGGTTTGCAGTGTTAGCTAGTGCAGCCCCTCGAGGATGAGGGTGATGTGGTTATTTTTATTTCTCCTGTGATAAGACATGCAGCAGCATAATGATGGCTTTCAGAGAGGCCAAGGTGGACTCTATTACTCCTGTGACCGTCCAGGTGGGAGATGGCTAGCCCTTGACCAAGGGATGAAAGGCTTGAGTGCAAACTGGTACCATGCTGCTCAGGGGAGTTGCTAGGTCTGGAAAAGACCCGGGGCTAGGCTGATGTCAGAACTGTTGGGACTGGGGGCTAGCTAATCTTTTGGCTGTAGCTCCTGAGATTCTATCCGGGGCTACAACCAAAAGATCAGGGGCTATAGCCCTCTTAGCCCCCCCTAGCAACGCCCCTGATGCTGCTTGGGACTCATTGGGAATGTGTGCTTTCAATTGCTAACTGCAATAATGTAATGTGGTGACTGTGGAACTATTACCTGTCTCTGTTTTTCTATCATTTGCACTCTGCACCCTTTACCTCTTAATGCTCAGAAACGGCTTGCATGTCATATGTAACTCCTGAGTAAAAATATGGAATTTTGAATACTTTTCATATGAAAGAAGTCTCAAAATGTTCCTGGAGATATCTAGACAGGCGAGCAGGTTTTCGCTATTTTAAGACTTTCAGTAAATCGAAGAAAAAACTATGGACGCAGTGAACTCCAGAGTGATGCCCCGCCCTCCAGCTATAAAATTACCATTGCAGTGGTCCCTTAATGTGTATATCATATGGATCTAAGAGATATAGGGCCAGATTTACAAAAGTGTTTGAGAATGGCGCAATTCCATTGAAAAATGTGTTGTAAATCTGGACCTTAGCGTCTTTGATTACAATGGGCCCATTATTGCAAAGGAGGCACGTTCTAAACAGAACAGACCATACGCCAGATAGATAGACAAGATTCAGACATAAAAAACACTGTTTCAAAATCCTAGGTCTCATCCTGTGGGCAAGACAAACACAAGACAAGATACATTTGGGGAGTGGAGGGAGAGTAAAAGAGAAAAAAAGGTACAGGCCTCTCTCCTTCTGTGCCCTCTCAGACACTAAGCACTCTACTCACTAGTAAACTTTAGACTACAACCGTAAAATTCATGCCAGCTTTTAAGGCACCCCATATCCTCCAATATCTATCTGCTCTCTGAGTTTCTTTTGCCAAATATTAGTTGATAACAATGATATATGTTGGATTTGGTTATCCACTCTGGGGCGTTGGGGTAGCACTCGTCCAGACCCTCGAAATAACGTTCTTTCCAACCACTAAACTTCTCCCCACCAGTTTTCTATTTCCCACCTTATACCCTGGATTTCCCAACCTCACAATAATCTCATCACTTTGGCAGACAGTTCCAAGTATGTCGCTACCAGTATACCTATAATCCCAACGCCTTCATCAAGAATTCCAATATCTTACGACAGTGCGATAATAAATGCACCATAGTGGCCCGTCAATACCAGTATTTATCATTCCTCATCATACTGCAACCCAGCATCCACAATGGATCCAAAATGTACAGAATAGAGACCTCTGCTGGATGTAAACTAAGGTCTAGCTGATTGTGGTCTCAGGATTTACTCCAAGACGCGGTTTAGTCCCATCTTCCCATAGAGCTAGATCCAAACCAGTAGCCTGCCTTTGGAGGCATGGTTCATGTGTCATATGACCCTCCATTCTCCCAAACAACCTCTAAACATCACTCACCTGCCTTTTATATGTCCCTAGAATAACTAGCAGGCCTGGTGATCCTATGGCAAATCCCATACCTGTCAAGGTGCAGGCCTTGGGATCACTTAAAAGGGGGTCTGGAGGGAGTTGTGGACGTGGTCCACACGTGGACAAACACGAAAAACTCCAGCGCAAAGGGATATTGCCTTATCGAAGGCTTCTGTGCCCTCTCTGCAGGAACAAAGGCCTACAGACTTCAACTCCCAGCAGGCTCTGGGCCAGAAACTACAAAACCCCACCCACGTCGGGTGGAGCACATCCGCGCATGCGCGCGCGCACGTTAGCACGGGGCTTGTGCTCGAACTCCCGAACGAAGAGGACGTGTTCACTGCAGCTCCGAGGAAGGGGATACACGCGAGGGGCCACGCCCCAGCCAGCCATCACTCGGGCCCCTCACACGCCTGAGATAAGTGCAGCAAGCGCAGGGGAGCAGCTACAGCAAGAGCTGGGAAAGACGCGTTGGGGCAGCAAAGCCGCGATCAGGGGCGTACAGTCAGGATTCTCTCACGCGCAGCAGGGCACACGCAAGGGGGCATCGCCCAGACTCCTCAGTCCCCTTGTTCTGCAAAAGATAAGTCCCGTGCAAAACCCAAGCTGAGACTCGCGCAAGACTGGCACCGAAGCGCAGCGATCCCACGAGCAGTGCATATTATTTGCATGCATAATTAGCCGGTGCATTAGCTAAGGGAACCGCTATTGGGAGCACAGCGGCGTGGCTTGTACAGAAGTCGCACTGCGCCACATGCGGCTAGCGGCATGTTTATTATTTAATCTTCGTGTGAATAATAACACGTGGATCAGAATTGCGGGGCCACGTGCGGCTTAACCGCATATTCGGGTGAAACTCACTCACGGGGGCATATGAGTTAGAACGTGGGGGTGCATGAAGGAATGTCGTTGACCCACTGATGCATCTGTTGTGTGTGTGAAGAAACACTCACAAGGTAGTAACTCATAACTCTCTTTGCAGCATTTATCTGCTCCGGAGACCGGACCTGAGAGTGCGCAGGCAGGAGGCCAGCACTCAAAAACAGAGATAAGTCCTTTTGCTCTAATTGCCTCATTGATGACAGTCTGTAATGTGGGCATGTAATGTATCTGTAAGGTTAGAATGCATGTTTAATTGTTAGTTTGTATTTACCCTATCATCCCCCAGTCCTGTCCACTTTCCCTCTCCTAACCCTTGTTCCGGTTATCCTGAAAAAACAGTTCCTGTCCAACCATCGATTCCCTAACCCTCTTTCCCCGCCGGGGTCTCGGAGGTCTGTGTAAGCTGTGACTTGCAGGCACTCGGACCGCGGAGGGGGTGGTTGGTTCGTGCCACTCCTGCGCTTGAAGGTTGGAGCCTGACAGAAGCACAAGCCCAAGTGTAACAGGCGACCGAGTGGTGCGAACCAGCCTGTCATGGAGGAGCTTACCAAGGTCTTGCAGGGCCTCCAGGCTGAGCTTGCTGCCACCCGACAGGATTACGCTGTATTAGCAACGCAAGTGCGCAGCTTAGCAGCACAAGCAGCCCCCCTCCCTATAGAGCCTATGCGCCCTACGCCCGTACAAGTCCAGGTCTCTCCTGAGCCGGTAGTACCCTTAGCTCCACCTGAGAGGTATGCTGGAGATCCCCAGAAATACCAGACCTTTATGACCCAATGCCAGTTGCACTTCCTTACAAAACCAGCAGCTTTTCGAACCATCCAAGCCCGGACTGATTTCGTAATTTCTTATCTAACCGGGGACGCGGCTGCTTGGGCAAACCCTTTGGTGCATAGGGATGATGGAGTGTTGTACGATTGGGATGAATTCCAGCTGGAATTCGGCAAGATCTTCAACCGGAAGGCAGCTGCCACGTGTAGGGACAGGGAATTGCTTACCTTACGTCAAGGTAGCAAGGAACTGGTGACTTATGTCACACAGTTTAATAGATTGGTCGCTGAAGCTGAGTGGCCAAGAGAAAAGCAAATGTCCCTCTTTTACCTAGGGTTGCGTGATGAGTTAAAAGATCTCATAGCCCAGGTAGATCCACAGCCCCTGGATTGTCCGTCGATGATTGACCTCGCGTTAAGACTGGACCATAGGCAAGCTGAACGTCGCGGAGACAAGAAGCGGGGGGACCCACGTCCCATAGCTAGGTTGGACCGTTTTGGGACTTCCCGTCCTCCCTCATCTTCTGTGGAGAGAGTGACAGGAGACGAGCCTATGCAGATAGGAGCGGTTCGCGGTCCTCTCACTAAACAGGAGAGGGAGCGTAGACGCAAGGAAGGACTATGTCTGTACTGTGGTATCTCGGGGCACTTCGTAAAAGAGTGCCCTAATAAACCTAAGCCGCAGGGAAACGCCTTGGCTCGGCAGTAGTAGGGGTGGTACAGTCGAGCCAGGTCGTGGAGATTGCCCCAGCAGTTGGTTTCAGCAATTATGCTTCGCATGTCACGTTGTCTGGTGTGTTAGGTTTCCTGCATCAGGAGGTTACGGTTACATTGTTTTTGGATTCAGGAGCCACCGGCAATTTCGTAGATGTCACGTATGCTAACAAGCTGGGGCTACCTTTGTGTAGTAAATCTACTCCGGAATCCGTTAGGACTGTCGATGGTACTGTATTATGTTCTGGACCTGTCATCCAAAGCACAAAAGTGGTAACCCTACGTTGTCAGCAAAATCATTTGGAAGACATCCAATTTGATTTAATTGCAGCACCACAATTCGGGATTATTTTAGGCCTTCCTTGGTTTTACAAACACAATCCCCAGATACTGTGGTCAGAAAACAAGGTGAGCTTTTCATCTGAATTCTGCCTCGCACAGTGCTTACAAGCTGAAAAGACACCATGTATAGCCACAATGGAACCCTCAGACATAAGTGCTTTACCTGCCGAGTACGCGGAATATGCCGATGTGTTTAACAAACAAGCGGCTGAAACCCTGCCACCTCATCGGTCATTTGATTGCCGAATCGATCTAGAGCCAGGAGCAGTCTTACCCTGTAGTAGGGTGTATGCGCTCACGGAAGATGAGACGAAACATCTGAAGGAATACATAGACACTAACCTACGAAGTGGGTTTATTAGACACTCCAATTCTCCAGTTTCCTCGCCCTTGTTCTTCATACCGAAAAAGACCGGAGACTTAAGAACATGCATTGATTATCGCGGAATAAATCGTATCACCATCAAAAATCGGTATCCATTACCATTAATTCCGGTCTTACTGGATCAAGTGCGGAAGGCGACCATATACACTAAGCTGGATCTTCGAGGGGCATATCACCTGGTACGGGTGCGGGCTGGGGACGAATGGAAGATAGCGTTCCGGACTAAGTTTGGCCTGTACGAGTATCAGGTGATGCCGTTTGGTCTGTGCAACGCCCCAGCTGCCTTCCAGCATTTCCTAGATGAAGTGCTACGTGAATTTTTGGATATCTTTGCGGTGGTATACATCGATGATATCTTAATTTACTCGCAAGATAAAGACGAACATGTCAAACATGTCAAGGCAGTACTCCAGCGTTTACGAGAACATGGTTTGTTCGCTAAGCTGGAGAAGTGTGAATTTCACTCTTCTAGGGTGGAATTTCTGGGGTATTTTTTGACCCCGTCTGGGGTGCAAATGGATCAACGAAAAGTGCAAGCAATCTTAGACTGGCCAGCACCGAAATCGGTGAAGGAAGTGCAATCCTTTCTGGGCTTCGCTAACTTCTATCGACGGTTTATCCGGAATTTCTCAGAGTTGGTGACCCCCATTACCTCCTTGCTAAAAAAAGGACGTTCTTATGTATGGAACGAAGCCGCAGACTTAGGCTTTCAAAAGTTGAAAGAGGCTTTCACGTCTGCCCCGGTGCTAAGGCATCCCGATCTAGCTCATCCCTTCGTGGTTGAGACAGATGCCTCCAGCTACGCCATTGGTGCAGTTCTTTCGCAACGCGAGGTGCAGACGGGAATGCTCCATCCTGTTGCCTACTATTCTCGCAAATTACTCCCTGCCGAAGCTAATTATACCATAGCTGATCGGGAATTGCTAGCGGTAAAAGCGGCCTTTGAGGAATGGAGACATTACCTCATGGGGGCTCATCATACCGTGACAGTGATTACTGATCATCGGAACCTACAGTTCATTAAAACAGCTAAAACACTTAGTCCACGCCAGCTACGTTGGGCATTATTCTTCGCAGATTATGATTTTCTGATTACTTATCGGCCTGGAGCTGACAACAAAAAAGCGGATATCTTATCACGATACCCTGATTCGGATGATAAGGAATGTATGGAAAATCGGCCTATTGTGCCTCCTCCGCGAATTATCGGGGTAGTCGGTCGGCCCAACATATTTGAAGATGTGCAAACAGCCATGACTACACAAGAGTTACAAGACTGGTGTGGAAAGGGTTCACATCACTCTCTGGTGAATGGACTTCCCTACTATGCAAAGGCATTGTACCTGCCCACAGAAGAGCTCAGAAAGGAGGTTATGCAATGGTGCCATGATGCCACTACCGCAGGTCATCCAGGTATAGCCAAAACCCAGCGGAATGTTGCTAGGCATTTTTGGTGGCCTACACTGCTACGGGATGTGCGCAAATATGTGACAGAATGCGGCGTTTGTGGAAGACAGAAGTCCAGCCATCAAAAACCGGCGGGATTACTACAACCCTTGCCAACTCCCCCCACCCCATGGCACACTGTTACCATGGATTTAATTGTGGACTTGCCACCTGTCCAAAAATACACTTCCATTCTGGTAGTGGTTGATTCACTCTCAAAAATGGGTCATTTTATTCCATGTAAAGGGGTACCCACAGCTGGGGAATTGGCGGAACTATTCTTACAAAATATAGTGCGACTGCATGGACTCCCAACACGTGTAATTACTGATCGTGGTCCACAGTTCACCTCCCGCTTCTGGCGCGCCTTTTGCCAATTAATCGGAATGGAAGTAAGTTTGTCCTCGGGATATCACCCAGAAACCGATGGACAAACTGAGAGATTAAATCAGGGCCTGGAACAGTACTTACGCTGCTATACGGCAGACACTGAAACTTCGTGGGTTCAGTATGTATGGTTGGCAGAAATTGCGTACAACAATACACTCCATAGTTCCACAAAGCATACCCCATTCTTCGGGGTTTATGGTTTCCACCCTAGGGTTTTGCCCATAGTTCCCAGCCCGTCCCTAGAGGATTTACCCACACTCAGAGGGCATCATGTTTATGCACAACAAATCTGGTCCAGTATACAAAAAAACGTAGAAGCTGCAAAACAATCATACAAACATTACGCCGATTTGAAGAGGAGACAAAGCCCTCCATATAAACAAGGGGACCGCGTTTGGCTATCCACACGCAATATTAAAATGTCCGGCCCACGAAAGTTGCAACCACGATATTTGGGTCCCTTCACCATCTCAGCAGTAATTAATCCGGTGGCAGTAAAGCTGGCCTTGCCAAAACAAATGAAGATCCACCCCACCTTTCACGTATCCCTGTTAAAACCTGCACCCTCCACTGTCCCTACTATGAAACCACCTCCCATATTAGTCCAGGGACATCCTGAATATGAGGTTCAAGCAATTCTGAATTCTCAGCATCGAAAGAATGGTTTGTACTACTTTGTTGATTGGGTGGGATATGGCCCGGAGGACCGGTCTTGGGAGCCGGCCTGCAATGTGCATGCACCTAGGTTGATTAGAGCGTTTCATCGAGATTATCCAGGAAAACCTAAACCCAGAGCCTTCTGTGCGGGGGGGAGTACTGTCAAGGTGCAGGCCTTGGGATCACTTAAAAGGGGGTCTGGAGGGAGTTGTGGACGTGGTCCACACGTGGACAAACACGAAAAACTCCAGCGCAAAGGGATATTGCCTTATCGAAGGCTTCTGTGCCCTCTCTGCAGGAACAAAGGCCTACAGACTTCAACTCCCAGCAGGCTCTGGGCCAGAAACTACAAAACCCCACCCACGTCGGGTGGAGCACATCCGCGCATGCGCGCGCGCACGTTAGCACGGGGCTTGTGCTCGAACTCCCGAACGAAGAGGACGTGTTCACTGCAGCTCCGAGGAAGGGGATACACGCGAGGGGCCACGCCCCAGCCAGCCATCACTCGGGCCCCTCACACGCCTGAGATAAGTGCAGCAAGCGCAGGGGAGCAGCTACAGCAAGAGCTGGGAAAGACGCGTTGGGGCAGCAAAGCCGCGATCAGGGGCGTACAGTCAGGATTCTCTCACGCGCAGCAGGGCACACGCAAGGGGGCATCGCCCAGACTCCTCAGTCCCCTTGTTCTGCAAAAGATAAGTCCCGTGCAAAACCCAAGCTGAGACTCGCGCAAGACTGGCACCGAAGCGCAGCGATCCCACGAGCAGTGCATATTATTTGCATGCATAATTAGCCGGTGCATTAGCTAAGGGAACCGCTATTGGGAGCACAGCGGCGTGGCTTGTACAGAAGTCGCACTGCGCCACATGCGGCTAGCGGCATGTTTATTATTTAATCTTCGTGTGAATAATAACACGTGGATCAGAATTGCGGGGCCACGTGCGGCTTAACCGCATATTCGGGTGAAACTCACTCACGGGGGCATATGAGTTAGAACGTGGGGGTGCATGAAGGAATGTCGTTGACCCACTGATGCATCTGTTGTGTGTGTGAAGAAACACTCACAAGGTAGTAACTCATAACTCTCTTTGCAGCATTTATCTGCTCCGGAGACCGGACCTGAGAGTGCGCAGGCAGGAGGCCAGCACTCAAAAACAGAGATAAGTCCTTTTGCTCTAATTGCCTCATTGATGACAGTCTGTAATGTGGGCATGTAATGTATCTGTAAGGTTAGAATGCATGTTTAATTGTTAGTTTGTATTTACCCTATCATCCCCCAGTCCTGTCCACTTTCCCTCTCCTAACCCTTGTTCCGGTTATCCTGAAAAAACAGTTCCTGTCCAACCATCGATTCCCTAACCCTCTTTCCCCGCCGGGGTCTCGGAGGTCTGTGTAAGCTGTGACTTGCAGGCACTCGGACCGCGGAGGGGGTGGTTGGTTCGTGCCACTCCTGCGCTTGAAGGTTGGAGCCTGACAATACCTGTCAGCACCGCTTCTACCATACAATTTCTCAAAAGCCAATACCTTGTTTCTTCAGCTCTGGGTAGTTTATATTTAAACCACAGGAACTCAAAGCTTAGCATTCCTCCATTCTGCCAAAGCTGGTCCAGTGAAAACACACCTGCTACAACTTAGATATGCCACAGACATTTCTCACTATATTTAAACTATTGTTCTGGCAAACAGTTGGCATGGACCAGCACTTGCCCACCTGATATAACATCTCCAATAGATCAAGTCCAGTATCCACTACGGTCTTAGTAAAGTTCAGGATACTCTGCCTCTTGAGGGACCCAATTGTCCAAACTCTCCAGCTTATATTTTCTTCCATGAATTCTCTTCCCCGCCACTCGACCGATCCGATAACTGACTTAACATTTCGAAAATAAATGCACCAGCAGGATACATCGGGGGAACCGGAATCCTCCTCTATGCTTAGCCTCCTTAAGTGTAGCCCGTGAAAATTTTCGCATCTTACCCTGACCTCATAAAAAGCTGCCCATTTATTTATAAACATTTTGTAGTGCTTTCTTGTTCACTTTCAACGGAATGTATCTAAAAACATAGAATAATTTTGGAAGGACATTCATCTTTATTACGTTCCCCTTACCGCACAAGCTAAACACTAAAGATGAGGCCCTCATAATGTCTAGCTTAATTCCTTCAAGCATTCTTGACAAATTACGTTCCGAGGACTCCCTAAGCTCTTTCCTTACCTCAAAACTAGATGCTTAAAGCCATCCTTATGCCATATAAAGCCTCACTTGACATACGTTTGTACATGACGTAGCCTCAATTTTGTCAACGTTACATGGCCTGCAGTAGCGGCCATGTCGTTATGGTTAAGTTGCTAAACCCATAGGAAGAGCACTTTTTGGGCCGCTTATAACTTCGCTCCCCTTGGACGAATCCTCACCAAACTTTACAAAAAAAAGTATATGGCCCACTCCGGATGTTTTTGCAAAGTTTGGTGAGGTTTGGTATAGGGTGGGCAAGGTTATAGGGGGGGTCCCAAAATTTCTTTTTTTCCCCATAGACTAAATGGAGAAAAAATGTCTGTCGTGCCTACAGCACAAACCACAGGATGGGTTTTCACCACATTTGTTGCAGGAGCCGCGGCTTGGTCCCGAACGTGTGCTTTTGTAAATATGGTGAAAATCTGTCCAGTAGTTTTTTTAAAAAATGCCCAAAAAGTAGGTCTAAAAAAAATAGTGATATCTATGTCCGCTCCGCAGACAAACTTGCCTGTTCGCTAGTAGGACAGGACACCGATTGGATAATCGGCTTGTGTCATGTCTGTGGACACGCAACATGTTCTCTAATTGGCTGGGATGAGGCGTGAGGTCCGTCACATTGTTTCGCTGCGCCCGCCATATTAGACCCCTGGACATCCGTGTACAGTGCGGCATGGAAGTGAGCATAAATCCAATTTTGGGGAGTGTGTTGGTGTGTATGAGTGCTTGGAGAGGGTGGGGGAGTAAGAGATGGGTCAAATGCTGTATTTGTTTAGGTGGGAGAAGGCCGTGATGTGTTCACAGTGTCCGCGGACATACTAAACACTGGGCGCACTACTGGCTATGTTAGTTTAGTATGATGTTGGTTTTGGGTGGTTAGAAGAGCATTGGGTGAAGAGGGTATGTATTGAAGAGTTTGTACGTTGGCTGTAATTGTTTTTTAGAATGTTAATTGAAGTGGATATGTTTTGAGGTGGATGTATTATGTTTATGGGTTGTGGTCATTTGATGGGTGTTTGTTTCTATGGGTGTGTTACGCTGCAGTGGTTGTGGCCAGGGCCTAGAGTCTTGGGTGCATGGCCGAAGTGCCATAGGCATAGCCACAACCACTGCAGCATAACACACCCATGTTACCAAGCATTTTGACTGTGGTATGTGGGCTGCTTAGGGGATATGTTTTCAAAAATGTGTGTACTGATTGGTAGTAGTGTGATAGTGTTTATAGGATAGTGAGGTGATGTGTGTTCGTTTGTTTGTTGGATTGTGTTCAGAATGTTGGTATTGAAGACTCTAGGCATTTTGGGTTGTAATTATTGGTGAGGTGTTCGTTTGCATGGCTGTGTTATGTTGCAGTGTTGGTGAGTTTAATTATTATATACTTACTGTTTCTTTTGGTGAGGCTGTATGAAGAGTTTTGGCCAGGCCATGCTGTCAAGATTGTAGTGTTTGGCAACGAGCACTGCAGCATAAGATACCCATGGAAGCAAACATTTTGGATTGGGGTTTATGTTCAGGTGTTTGCTTGAATGGGTGTCTTATGCTGTGGTGTTTGTGAGTCCAATCATTATATACTTCATGTTTGACTTTTTGTGGTTGTATGCAGTTTTTCCATGACATGGGTAGTTGGAGAATTGCATTGCATAGTAGACATTTCTGTATTTTGTCGACCCTCATAGTTAGTACTTTAGAAGTACTATAGTTCAAACCAGTGTACTGTGCAAATTGCCCAGTTCCTGTGTTTGTGGATTAAATCATTGGGTCTATGGGAAAAAAATCCATGCTGGACAAAAAAAAACGTTCTACGTTGTGGTACAATATATTTCTTTCATTGAGTTCAGTAGGAGGAATTGAATATATGTATGGTTTTTCATTTGGAATTGGTGGTAGTATTGTTGCAATTAGAAAGCATTTGGTGTATTCTCTAGGCATTTTGGGTTGTATTTATTGGTGAGGTGTTTGTTTGCATGGCTGTGTTATGTTGCAGTGTTTGTGAGTTTAATTATTATATACTTACTGTTTCTTTTGGTCAGGCTGTATGAAGAGTTTTGGCCAGGCCATGCAGTCAGGATTGTAGTGTTTGGCAACAAGTGCTGCAGCATAAGATACCCATGGAAGGAAACATTTTGGATTGTGGTTTATGGTCAGGTGTTTGCTTGAATGGGTGTGTTCTGCTGTGGTGTTTGTGAGTCCATTCATTATATACTTACTGTTTGACTTTTTGTGGTTGTATGCAGTTTTTTCATGACATGGGTAGTTGGAGCAGACATTTTGTTCCAACCACTGTGATAAAAGAAAAAATCACATGTTACTGTATGTAGTTTATAATAATATAGTTCAAATCTGTGTACTGTGCAATTTGCTCAGTTCCTGTGTTTGTTGATTAAATCATTGGGTCTGTGGGAAAAGAATCCATGCTGGATTTCTACGTTGTGGTACAATATATTTCTTTCATTGAGTTCAGTAGGGGGAATTGAATATGTTTATGGTTTTTGCTTTGGAAGTGGTGGTAGTATTGTTGCAATTAGGTAGCAGTTGGTGTATTCTATTTGTTTATTTCTTTTTCCATTTAGATTTGTGATGTCATCTTTGATGTCCTGGGTATTAGTCTTAGCAGTGCATGGTGGTGGTGCGAGTTATGGTTGCTTAGCTTACCATAACTGGAGAATTTCAGGGGTTTTTATGTTTTACTTGGAACCATAACTTCCCTTTAACAAAGTTTTTTTTCACTGAATTAAACAGACATACAAACACTGTACTGTATTCACTTACCTTATCAGCTCTGGAATGGTTTCTTCTATGACAACAGCATCTACCATCGTGTGCATGTGACAACATTTTATCTGTTGCATCCCCAAACCTCATTCCCTGTATATTCCCTTAATTACGTACACACTGGAAAAAGGGCCAGAGGGATGAAACATTTAAGAGCGGAAACAGTGGTCAATCCTATCTCATTCCAATGAGCATGCTGAATTCCCCTGACAAGCCCATTTTTAATCACTTTGTCCTTTCCTCCAGAGAACATAATACCTACAAAAAATGTGTGGAAAGCCAAACTTGAAAAAAAACATTCTTCAAGTTACTCCCAAATGTCTATCAAAGGCTTTCTCGCCATCCAAGCTAATCACCATTAGGATCTCATTAGAATTCTTACATAAAATGCAGAATAGTCCAGGAACACTCCAATATTCATAGTCCCATCTCACCCCTTATAAATTCAGATTGTGTGTGATGAACTAGCCTAGGCATGATAGAGGCCATTTGGTTCCCCATTACTTTAATACAAACTTTTTAATATCACAATCGATATTGGCCCATATCTACTACAACATGTTTTACCCATCCCTACCAGTGTTCTGTGGAAGGAGGTTTCACTTTCTTCAATAAGATCTCATTATACATTTTGCAAAGAATCCCAAGCAGATAAACCGTCAACTTGACATAAAACTCTACTTGAAAGCCATTGGAGGTGTAGATTTCTCTCAAAATGGGTTGTGTCATGGTCAGAATCCTCACCTGATGGTTCCTGTGAGACGTTGCATGGTTGATCTTTTCCCTTCTTCTCCTTCGTATCCCGGCTGTTCTTCGTCCGGAGAAGAGATAGGCTCTGTCTCCGTCGGAGCAGCACAAAAAAGAAAACAGGTCCTCTTTGGATGTACTTCCCGATGCTCTATGGTCGTTGGTCATTAGTTTCAGGAAGAGAATTGGGGCTCCTTTGGTATAGGCGTAGTGAATGACTCTCGCAGAAGGCAGGGCACCGGAAGTGGGAGGAGTGAGAATAGAGAGACCAGGGTCCGGTGGAGTACAGGAAGTGGCTACGAAGGGACAGAAGGACAGAAGAAATGGTAGCGAAGAGGTGGACAAAAGCAAAGGGAAAAGGAAGGGAGCGTAGATGCTCACAAACAAACAGCATCTAGCCCGGCATAGATGCTAGGGTTGCAATGCACGGTGCCGCGGTTCTGTGGTGTTGAAAAGGGGCAGCGGCCATCTTGGAAAACACTAGACCGCTAGCTGCATTTACGGTGTGGCCATAACGGAACAATCCCGGAAGGCAGCCGCCAGCATCTCCAGATCCTCCATTGGCATGACATGAAAGTATAACCCCTCCTCAACCCGGGCCCACCAGGTTTTCCTGGATTGTGGAGATGGAATTACTGAACCAACATGGGCGCATGGATGTTGTGTACCGGTTCCCATGTTCTTTCCACATCCGTATAGTAATGCAGGGTTCCATGTATATAGCGGGAATCAATGATCCGTGAGACCTCATAATCCTCTGGTTCAGTATTGGAGGTAAGTATGGGTCTTGTCTTCTTCCAAAGGTATCTGTCTGGGAAGTAGGCTTTTAACAAAGAAGAATGGAAGAGTGGGTGAATGCGATTCATGCTTTTTGGAAGTTGTAATATAAATGCAAACGGATTGAGCCTGAAGATGATCTTGTATGGGCCTAGTTAGCGGGTGGAAAACATGGATGGAGGCATCCACCTAGGTAGGTATTTTGTGGAAACCCAAACCTTGGTTCCTACATCCCAAAGAGGATGTATGCAGTGTGTTATTGTAAGCGAACTCTGTTAGAGGCAACAGATTGGACCACATGTCTTGTACCTTGTTTATGAAGCATCTGATGTATTGTTCAATGGTGTGTTAAGTCGCTCTGTTTGGCCATTGCATTGTGGGTGATATCCTGATGACAAGGCTCGATGGATTCCAAGAAGGTTACACAGAGGGTCCAAAAGGATGACGTATATTGAGAACCTCTATCGGTGACTATTGTGTCTGGAAGCCTGTGTAGTCTGAATATATCATGAAGAAAAACAGAAGCTATCTGAGGAGCTGTTCGAAGACCCGGAAGGGGAGTAAAGTGGGCCATCTTACTGAACAAGTTTACAGTGACCACAATGGTTGTAAAACCCTTGGATGGTGGTGGGTTAACAATGAAATCGGTAGACACATGTTGCCATGGTGCCTGAGGGGTGGCATCCTGCTGCAATAGACCCAAAGGTTTGGTGGTACCGTATTTGCTTTGAGCACAACGAGGACAGGAAGCCATGTATACCTGCACATCTTTCTTGATGTTCCGCCACCAGAAGGAGCGAGAAGCTAAATCTAACGTGACTGAAATTCCCTTATGACCAGCTGACTTGTTGTTGTAACACCAGGGCATCATCATGTACTGAAGGTCGGTGGTGGAAATGTATAACCTGTTCCCCAAGAATAAAAGGCCATCATATTCCTCGATGGTGGGTTGGGAGCCCAATTGCTGAGAATCTATCAGGCCGTTTGATGATTCCCTGACATCTTGCAAAAAGTTATTGATTTCAAGGGAAGCGTTTCTTCTTTCCCTGATATTTTCCTGTGTCTTCCCCCAAACTACGGGCAATGCTACCCGACAAGATGTTTTCATTGCCGGGTATATAGGTGATGATAGAATCAAACTGTGAGAAATATTACGGCCAACTGGCATGGCGCGAGTTGTAACATTCCATTTGTTGTAGGACACAAAGATTACGATGATCTGTTCGCACCTCGAAAGGATGTGAAGCACGTTGGAGGAGATGGTGCCATTCCATGCAGGCCTGGCAAATTGCCAGGAGTTCCTGATCTAACACTGAGTAGTTCCTTTCACTTGGTGTGAGTAGAAGGCCACAGGATGCTCTTCCTTGTCTGGTCATACCTATAAAAGAACAGCCCCTATAGCTCCTCCTGAGGCGTCGGTCTCCACGATAAAAGGAGCTGTCTGATCTGGCCTCGATATTCCATATAAAAGGAATGTCCTTTTTAAGTAGCACAGTGGTGGGTAATACAATGTTTGAGACGTTCTGAATGAACTCCCATGGAAGTTGGCCAAACCAAGGAAGGGTTGGTTGTCCTTGACTGTTCGTGGAACTGGCCATTGCATGATGGCCTTGATCATATGCGATCCATCTGCACTCCTTCTTCAGAAAGAATAAACCCCAAATAAGGGACGGAGGAGACATCGAACAGGCATTTCTCTGGTTTGGCTAAACCTTTGTGTATCCGTAGGTGATGTAGAACCTTGTGACATGTTTGGTATGCTCATCTTTGGATGGTGAAAAAACTAGGATGTCATCCAAACACACGATCACTGTGCAGAAAAGGAGGTCTGCAAAGATCTTATCCATAAAACGTTGGAAGACTGCTGATGCATTCACCAGGCCGAATCGCATCACCTGATATTCATAGTGACCTAGAGGCATTCTGAAGGCCGTCTTCCACTCATCACCCTTTCATATTTTCAGCAGATAGTATGCTCCCCTTAAGTTCAACATAGTGAAGATTCTGGCTCCCTGGACAGCTCATGGGTATGGGATAACGGTCTCATATGGTTATGTTATTAAGGCCTTCGTAGTCTATACAAGGTCTTAATTCCTTGGTGTCCTTTTTAGGAATAAATACAAGGATGCACCAGCGGTGGATTTGGATTCCTTGATTAGTCAGTTCTGGAGGTTGTTCCTCAGGTATTCCCTGAGAGCTTCCTTTTCTGGAAGGGATAGGGGGAACATTCTTCCGAAAGGGATGGTAGCATCTGGTATTAGGTCAATGGCACAATCTTCTACTCATTTAGGTGGATGTTCTTTGGGGGTTCTATCCTCAAACACATCTTGAAACCCTTGATATTGAGTTGGTATACACATCACGACCAATGCTGGTAGGGTAACAGATGCCGCAGGTTCATAGTGTTTGCAACCAAGTATACCACAATTTGTGGAACAGTACTGAGATTGGAACTGTATGGTATTCTCAGCCCAGTCAATGGTTGGAGTGTGTTGGCGCAACCAGGGTATCCCCAATATTAATGGAAAATGGGCTGCTCAAATGAGATCAAAAGAGATTATCTATTTGTGTTGGAACATAAACATCTGAATGCATTGGGTGCCTTGGGTAATAGGACCTTAAACCAGTGGGGGCCGTCAACACCTTTGACCTGTACAGGCTCACTCTTCTTCGACCTTGTAATGAGCCTTTCTTGGACCAGGAGGTGTCCATGACATTTTTCGCTCTCCCTGCAGTCCAGTAGGGCTTGCACCTCAATAGATGATGTATGAGGGATGTCCAGAAGCACTTGGAATACCATCAACTGGTTATCGTTCTGTGTTGAACCCTTCTGGAGAATGTTACAGGGACTTCTAAAGACACACCGGTCCATGGTCCCCCATCAGGGTCGGGATTTCGTTTCCCTGCCTGCGAGGGGTAATATCTGGGCAATTTTGCAGGAGATGAGTATTGGCCCCGCAACACATGCAGAGGGCCTGTTCTCTTCTTCTTTTGCCTTCAGCTGTAGTTAGCGGTCCTCTAGCTGCCCCAGTCTGCATGAGCTTTTCAGAGGGGACCCTTTCTGCCGGAACAGACATTACTGGGGTAAAGGAGAGAACCGTCTCATCTTCTTTCGCTCACTTCTTCTTTCTGCCATGAGGTATTCGATTTGAAGAGAGAGAGAGACGAGTTCCTGGAATGTAGCTGGATGTCCTATCCTGGCCAACTCATCCTTTATATCATCATTGAGTCCCCTTCGAAATATAGTCTGCTGTGCGGATTCCAGCCAGCCACCTTCAGAGGCCATTCGCTGAAAGGTGGTCACGTATGATTGTACATCGGTTTATCCTTGTCGGATGTCCAACAGTGTTTCATAAGAGGAAAAAAGCACTTCGGGTTTCTCAAATCATTCCTTGAACAAGCGAACAAATGTAGCGAAATCTTGGAGAGCTGGATCAGCAGAGCTAACCAGAGGAGTTGCCCAGGCTAAGGCATTCCTGACCAAATTTGAAACCATAAACCTGATCTTGGCACGATTGGACTCAAAAGTCCTAGGGCAAAACGTATAATAGACTACACATGCCTCTAGCAACTCCTTCAGTCTGCGGGGGGGCCCATCGTATTTGCCCGAAAGGGAACCTAAAAGGGTTAAGTCACCCCTCAAGTCTTCTCAGTTAGTAGCTAGTTGTCGTAAGGCCGCGTTTTCTGTCTTCAGGTTCTGAACTTCTACTGTGAGTCCTTGTATGGCGGCAACAAGCTCCTGATACTGCTTTAGGCTGGCCATGTCTGCATCTTGGTGTTGCATTCTCTCAAAATGGGTTGTGTCACGTCAGAACCCTCACTTGATGGTTCCTGGGAGCCTTTGCGTGCTGATTCTTTCTCTTCTTCTCCTTCGTATCCAGGGCTGTTCTTCTTCCGGAGAAGAAATCCGGAAGATGTTCCTTGCGGCACAAAAAAACCCCAGGTCCTCTTTGGATGCACTTCCCACTGCTCTGTGGTCGTTGGTCTGTGGTTTCAGGAAGAGCGTTGGGGCTCCTTTGGTATAGGAATAGTGAGCGACTCTCGCGGAAGTCAGGGCACCAGAAGCGGGAGGATTGAGAAAAGAGAGACCAGCATCCAGTGGAGCACAGGAAGAGGCTATGAAGCGGCAGGAGGACAGAAGAAATGGTAGCGAAGAGGTGGAGAGAAGCGAGGTGGATACTCACAAACAAACAGCATCTAGCCTTGCAGTGATGCTAGGGTTGCAACACATGTTGCTTGGGTTCTGTGGTGTTGATAAGGGGTGGTGGCCATCTTGGAAAAAACTAGACCGCTAGTTGCATTTACGGTGTGGCCGTGACAGAACAATCCTGGAAGGCAACCGCCAGCGTCTCCAGACGCTCCATTGGCACGACATGTCAATTTCCCTCTTTTCTTACCTTTGAACACTCTTTCATTTCATCTATTGAGACCCTATTCCCCAACCTGCAAGCATCAGTCCGTGCATTCAATTCAACATATTTGTAAATAACCATGTCTTCCTTGGAGACATCCCTCTCAGAATCGAACAAGGCCTTACAAAACCAGTGAATTCATGAGAAATATCTTCTTTGTTTGTCTGATTCAGATGTGCAATTGCTCACATAACACGCAGCTCTGTGATTGCGTGTTGGTGGCTTCTCTGACTCTTGTGAGATGGTTCTCTAACATCTTTTCCTCTAGATCAGGGTACCAGGTGTGCATGTGTGAGCATCTTCCAATTCTTTAATACTATAGGGTTGGCCCGTCTCCCTTCGAATGGTCTGTGACTACAAGCGTTTATGCACACTTCTATTGAGGGGGTATCCCTTTGGCCTTCTTTGCCTGTGTGATTGCTTCTGATATATGTTGTAAACCTTCTTTCTTATGCTTCACCCCCACCCCCGTCTTTGCACAAAACCAGGTTTGCTGTCATCCCGGTAACCATGGGTATGGACTAGACTCACTTCATGAAGGCTGAGTAATGCTCAGTAAAACATCTATCATGCCGTAGAGCACAATGGGGGAGCAATCTGCCATATGGGACTACTTCGCGTGGTGATGCAGAAGTCTGATTTTCCCTCCTCCCCAGCCTATTTCATTGGGCATTTTGCTGAAACATACAGCCAATAAAGGAAAGTGGATGCTTTGGCCAGTAGGGGCTCTGGAATGTTCTGGGTACCATGACTGGCCAGGATGCCCTGCACTCTAGTCAATCAGTTAGTTAGAGCTTTAATGTTAATTCATTAATTAATTTTCATTTGTATAGTGCCACCATCCCACTGGGCCTCTTGGCACTGGTTGGCTAGAATAGTGAATATTCAAGTCAGTTTAAGCCCAGTGTGTTCCACTGTGTAGGCAACATAGAGAAAGGCAGCAGAACCCTACGATTTCACTTTACAATTTTCAAATTCACATTCTTTAATATATGGATGTTCAATTAAAAGAACGTCCATCTTACTTTTTATGTGGTCACCCTACCATCATACCAATGACGTGCAGAAAAGGTACGCACAAACATTATTGCTTACATATGATGGCATGGTCCAGTTTGGCATGCTGAAATGTATTGTGCTGTGTAATGTTTACGACAAGATTACAGTATTTTTTGCTACAATATAATACAGTAAATTGCTATATACTATACTATATAAAAACACCTGAACTCCTGTTCTCTACCCACTTAAAAGCTCTCAGATTAGAGAAATGCAAAAAGGAACAAGCCTGGAGACAATCTCCCGCAGACAACAGCAAATTGATCCTCAATAAAATAGCTGCCTCATACAAAAAAGAAATCATCAATGCTCAACAAGAATCTTATAACCAGAGAATATCCCAAGCCAAATCCAGTACCAAAGAACTGTTCACTATCATTAAAGAGTTGGAAACACCCATCCCTATCCTTGACACATGTGTGAAAGATAAACAATGGTGCACCAGTGTCCAAAACGCCCTCTCTAACAAAGTCGTAGGCCTACAAATCAAAATCAATAATAAGATGGAATCCCTAACCAACTCTACTAACCTCACTAATACCCCCTGCCCGACTTCCCATAACCCTACACCCAACCCACCTGCCAGCTTCAGCTTCTCCAAAGTCTCTACACTAGAAGTAGAAAGAATTATCCTCGGCCTCAAACCTTGAAACTGCCAGGCCGACCCCTGTCCATCACAGATCATTAAAGATACGGCAAGAGACCTTTCACCATTTATCACCAAACTCATTAACGCCTCCTTCTCCTCCGGCATTATCCCCAGCAATCTTAAAGAGTCCTGGGTTCTCCCTTTACTCAAAAAACCCTCCCTAGACCCATCTATTCCCACTAATCATAGACCCATCACACCGCCCCCTTCCTGCTCAAAATATTAGACAAGACTGCTTACCTAAAAATACAACAATACCTTGAAGTAAACCATCTCCTGGGAATCCGACAATCAGGCTTTAGACCACAACACGGGACAGAGACTTCTCTCATAGATCTGAAAGCTCAAATTGACACCCTCAGAGATAACGGGAAAACAGCTCTACTACTTCTACTTGACCTCTCTGCAGCATTCAATTTAGTAGATCACAAAATTCTCTGTAACCACCTAAACTCGGCAGCCCACTTCTCTCAAGAAGCCATCGGTTGGATTGAGTCCTTCCTAAATAACAGGTCTATGTGTGTCTTCTCCACCTTAGCTTCCGCTGACCCTATCCCCGTCCCCCCTATATTGTACAACGTGTTCACAAAGCCCGTTTGATGATCTCGATGGCCTGGGTATCCCCTACAATAACTACGCCGATGATACCCGGATCCTCATCCCGTTGACAGGAGATTACAACAAGGATTTGGCCTTGGTGAACTAGGTGTACCTCATCATCCAGGCATGGATGGCCACCCACAGTCTATGCCTGAATGATGACAAGACCGAACTAATCATCCTCGGCTCCTCCCCTAACCTAAACAAACTGGATCACAACTACACTAGCTTCATTATAGATGGCAACCCCAACAAGGTAGACAAGGAAGTTAAAACTCTAGGAATCTACCTAGACTTTCCTTCCGCAAACAGGTTAGCTCCATGGCCTCCTCCATAGCCCACACTTGCAAACTTATAAGATCAGCCAAACCTTTCCTTTCATCCCAGAGCTGTATCACCTTAGCCAGAGCCCTCATACTATCCAAACTGGACTATTGTAACGCCCTCTACGTAGGAGCCAATAAATATGTTACAAACAAAATCCAGACTCTGCAAAACAATGCTCTCAGAGCAGCGCTCAGCATCTCCAAGAGAGAACACATATCCAACATAAGGAGAGCCCATAATTGGCTTACTACCTCGGATAAAATCTTGCTCAAAGTAGCTTCTTTAACACATAAATGCCTCAACAATGCAGCCCCCTGCTACTTAGTCAACAGAATACAAAGATACACCACCAACCGACCTACCAGATCCGCCAATGCCAACTTGCTCTCAGTCCCCAGGTTCAAACGAACCAAAACGGGCGGCAACAGTTTCCAGGTGAAAGCAGCCCAACACTGGAACTCCATGCCTCCTTCCTTAAGGACTCCTCAAACTTATGCCCACTTTAGACGCAATTACATTCAGTGGACAAAGAATAATGACCAATAACTCACCCTGCCCACCCTATGTATACTACCTACCCACGTATATTTGTAAATATGTATATTTTGTAAAAAGTTTTTCACTGCATTTGTCGTAACTGCTCTAATCTATGTACACACTGTAATTACTGTACAGCACTGTAACCAAGCTGAGAATATCCTTGCCGTTCCTGTGCCCTTATACCTTCGGGTCTGGCGCGCAATATAAATCAATAAACAAACAAATACATTATTCAATATGTTGTATTTCCTCTTTGCATGTTGCATATTTTATGTAATATTTTCACGTATGATATGCTTATTTTATCCTACGGTATAATTTGTTATTGAATGTTATGGTCTGGTTAAGGTTTGTAATATTGTTCAGATCCAAATGAATGAATGAGCCTTCCTCGCTCACATTTAAGATGAGCCCTCCTTGGTCACAGCCACAAGACGCCCTGCATGCAGAGATTCACAAAGAGCACATCTTCTTGCATCTACCTTGATGGGGCTTTGTCCTTCCCACCAGAATCCGGACTCTGGTTTTCAGTTAGCCTTTCCCTTTCTCTTTTTCACTCTCCTTTTTATTCTCACAAGCAAGTCCTATATATGACCCTGGTGAATTTGCCTGTCCTGCTAGAATCCAATCTATGGCATCGACTCGTCTATCACTTTCTCGCTTTCTGTCACTGTTTTCCTTTGGTTCTTTCGGCTTTAGGCTCTACTGGTCTCAAGGCTTAGTTGTTGTTATGTCTTAGGTGTACCCCAGCTCAGGCCCCAATGTTCTCCTTGCCTGTCTCTCGGCACCTCTTTAACTCTTGAGCCAATTGCCTTAGTTCTCTCCACTGGATAATTCTGTCCTCTTCCACCACCCTCCTCCGTCTACAACCATTCTATGCTTTAGGTGACCTCATCCTTCCTCTCTTCAATTCTCCACTCTCCTCCAAATTCCTTTTCCTTGCAAACCTCTGGCCCTTCTGGAACTCAGTCCACTCCCTGGTGTTTCTCCGTCCCTCCTCTTTTCTGCCCTTGCCCTCCAATTCCATACCCCCCTGTCCCATTCTTCTCCTTTCTGGTCTTGACTTCGTCCAATTCTGTTCTTTCCCTCTTACTTCCTCAGTCCTTCTTATGCCCTTTCTTGCGTGATCCAAATCTGTTCTTTCCCTGATCCTTCCTTTTCTCTCCTTACTTGCTCCAAACACACATCCATGTTGTCAAACTGTCTCCAAACTCTCCCATTGTAGACCTGTCCCTGGCCCAATTTATATTGGGGATTGAGCTGTAATTGGGACAATGAAGGTCGTATTTGCGACACCTTGGCCCTGTAATTGGCTTTAACCCAAAATTGGATATTGGCTATTGGGTCCCTTCCCCGGCTCATGTGTGGCTGCCTTTGACTTGGTGGACCACAACACCCTGTGCCACCATTTAACCACCCAAGCCAACTTCTCCCCCAAAGCCTGCAAATGGTTCACCTCCTTTCTCCAAGAAAGGGCCATGAAAGTCTTCTCAGACTCAGCCTGTGCCACTCCCAGCCACATCACCTGCAGTGTGCCACAGGGATCATGCATCGCGCCCACGCTCTACAATCTCTTCACAAGGCCTCTGCTCAGCATCCTTGATTCCCTGTGCATCTCATATACAAACTATGCGGATGACACACAGGTACTCATCCCACTCACGGGTGATTACCTAGCGGACACTAAAACTCTCACCACCATCTATTCCACTATCCAATAGTGGATGGCAGAGAACTGGCTTTGCCTCAACAGTGAAAAAACCAAGCTCCTCCTTATAGGGTCACCCTGCACCTTGGGTAACCTCGGGGATCAGTACGCTTCTTTCACCATTGACAACATTCCCATCAAGGTCTCCAACCACGTTAAGACACTGGGAGTGTACCTGGACTCCGATCTGTTCATGGATAGACAGGTCAATGCCATCGCTGCATCCTCAGCATACTTCCCTAAAGTCCTCAACGCATCCAGGCCCTTCCTGGTGCGCCAGAACTGCCTCACCATTGCCAGGGCAATAATTGGATCAAAGCTAGACTACTGCAATGCCCTTCTCGTTGGAACCTCCAATAAAAACATTGCCAAACTCCAGCTAGTCCAAAATAATGCACTTAGGGCAGCCACAGGCACCGCAAGAAGAGATCACATCTCTGAAATCAGAAGACAGGCCCACTGGCTCCCTGTCAAAGAAATAATTGTTTTTAAAACACTCGCCCTTACCCACAAATGCCTCCATGAACTTGCTCCTCCCTACCTGACCCAAAGAATCACCAAGCACACTGCCACAAGACCTTTAAGAAAGTGCTACTCCAACACGATTGTCACGCCTAAAACGCGCAACGTGCGCGCAAGTGGCTCCAGCTTTCCCACCCAGGCAGCTACGCAATGGAATGCACTCCTACCGCACGTAAGAATAATTGAGTCCCACCAAGCCTTCCGCAAAGCCATCAAAACTAAGCTGTTTGTAAGAAATGCACCATACATCAGTATGGATCTGTATAACTCATTTCATGCATCCTGTGTATCCTTGCCTGCATCTGTGTAACCAAGAGACCTTTGGTCAACTGTATATTTTCTGTATATTCTCTGAATCCAAAGTCCAACAACTTCTTTTAACAGCGCCTCGATGCCCCTGGGCTGCAAGTGCGCTATACAAATTCAAAATAAATAAATAAAAAAAAAATTGTAGGGCGCTTATACAACAAATGGTGTTTCAAGGCGCCATAATTATTATTCCCGGAAAGGCCTGTGATGTGATGGTAAAGCAGCTGACAAATGCACTCCCGTGCAGAACCAGCATCATGATGCGTTCCATTATTTCCATCCATGGAACTCTCAGGGATTTGGCAGCGAGTTTCATGGATGTTGTTCGAGTGCCAGGATTTCAGAGTCGGGCCTATTTTTTCAGCGTCATCCACATGCCTTCAGAATGCATCTACATTAGGGTGACCAGACGTCCCATTTTTGCTGGGACTGTCCCAGTATTTGGGTCTCTGTCCCCCTTTCTCAAGATTTTGTTCCCACTGGAAAGTGCAGTGGTCCTGGTTTTTTGTTGAAGGTCTTCATATCTGACAGGCAGCAATACACAATCTCGCACAAAGGAAATACTGCATTTTACAACTTAAGATAGTGTTAGTTTGTGATAAATGTATTATAATATGTGTTTCTTTGAACAGTAACACTTAAACCCCCTTCTCCAAACGCTACTGAAGTGTAGTGCCTTGACAGCTAGTCCTACTTTTATGTTACTTGCCCTGTCCCGGTTTTTAACTTTTTGTTTAATCTGGTCACCCCAATCTACAATTATTTGCAGTTCAGCCTTATATTCTTCTCCGCTGCTTTGTAGTTTATGATAAATGCTGGACACCTACAATTGTGTTGTCAATAGAATATGTGTTGCCCTCTCTCATAAGCCACTCAAAATTCCAATTACTGCGCCCAAATCTCAGAATGGCTCAAATGCAGACTTTCCCCACGGGAAGAGACAGCGTACCTGTTCCCCCAGTCCCGGAAGCAGAACCTTTACCTGTTTACCGGGTAATCTGGGAGACTTTACTGTGAGGGAAGGCCCCAAGGACGCCGCTGGAAAATGGCCAAACACAGGTGAAAGTGCTGCACGATTGGACAACCACTTAGCAGCACAAACATGGCAATTCAAAAACAAAAGAAAGCAGGGAGCATTAATGGTATCTGGAGACTGATCCGCTGTTATTGCTATCCGCGTTTCCGCCTGTTCTATCTGGCCTTACCTTCTCAGTAATTAATGGTGGAGTGTATTTGCCTTTCTCTTGTAACAATAACGGGGCCCCGGCAAAGAAAGCCATTAGGAGCAGCTTTTAAAGAGTCGTGTTTTCGTAGCTGGTTAGTGCTGGACTTTCAAAAGCTGCTTGTCTCTCACTAATTCCAACGAGCTTAGCTCCACACCTATTTCCGCTGGTCCCCGTGAGAGAAAAACATGGCATTAGACCGTATTTCCTGTTTCCAATGAACCTATAGAGCAGCTGCATTTGCTGCCCTGGCCACAAATACCGCTCTTACAGAGGAAGAGCGAAGCTTGACACCTCAGCACACACAATTTGACACACGTGGAACTATGGACATGACAACATGTTTAAGTTTCAAGTTTTTTTTTAAATTAATGTTCAGTTGCCAGGAAGGTAACTGTTCTTTCTACGCAACCTTCTGGTCTCGCTATAGCCATTTGTCCATTACTATGCCAATACACATTATTCTTGTTCCTTTCTCTTGGCCCCTTACTTTCCCCAACCAGTAAGGTGCAGAATGAGACATGTTTCCTTTATGGCATAAAAGGCTGCAGATTTTATTTTTGCACATATAATAAAACACAGACAACATCTGTGAAAATAGCTCTGAAGGTGCATCGACTGCTCCGCGTCCAAAAACTTGCTTCCCCCCTTTTCCCAACACAGTCCATAGTAGGCACAACTCCCCCAACCCTTCATGCCTAAGACCCGCCTGCCCCTGTAGGTGTTCCTGGGCTGGGAGAGCGCTGTTAGTTGGGGGGAAGCTGAGACTCTCATTGTTACCACCAGACGCCCCTGCCGGTTTGGCTCCCAAGAGGTGCTGGTCCGAGAAGAGCAAAGACCCTTCCGACTTTCCGATGGCTCATTCGGAGTCTGTGTCTTGTCAGTGGTTGCCAAAACACCACCACGCAGATGGCGGGTTAGCATCCACCGTGGCCCCCCCTTACCGACTTCCTAATTCCAGTGGCATACCTTGCAGGAGCTACGTGCGGAGATTGCTCCTTGCTTCGCCACCTGCTTCCCCCTTTTGTCTGACCAAGTCCACAGTAGTTAGACCCATATCCCTCAGCCCTTCGTGTCTGATCCCTGCCTGCCCTTGCAGGTGTTCCTGGGCTGGGAGAGTGTCATTATTCGGGGGAAGCTGGGCCCTTATTGCTACCACCAGATGCCCCTGCCGCTTAGGCTCCCAAGAGGCGCTGGTCACGCGAAGAGTAAATACCCTTCCGGTTTACGAAGAAAGCCGAGCCCTCATTGCTACCACCAGACGCCACTGCCGCTTAGACTCCAAGAGGCGCTGGTCCGAAAGAGTGAAGACCCTTCTGGCCTTGCAATGGCTCATCCACCGACTCCTGTTTTTAACCCAGCTGTCTGCCAACTTGTTCATCATACTGCACCCGCAATAGGTTCATCACCATCTTTTAGTAGGCAAAAGCTCCCCAAACAATTTATCCTTGCTCTGCCTTCCCTTGCAGGAGTTACCATGTTGGGAGAGCGCCGTTCTGGCGGGTGCGGTTAAGCTGTATTCTTTTTGCTTGATTTTCCAAAACCAACTTTGCCTTCATTGCTCCTTGTCTCACTTCTACCCATTTCTTTCTCTTTTAAAGAAAGGCCCTCCCCCTCAGGCACTTAAGTAGCGCCCTACCAAAAACACATCATGCTACCTATCAGTTGCCTCACCCCCACTGTTACCTGTTCATTGCCCCTCAAGGATGAAGGGCTGCGTTGAACTTGATGGCC
The DNA here is from genome assembly GCF_040938575.1 of Ambystoma mexicanum. Lineage (NCBI taxonomy): Eukaryota > Metazoa > Chordata > Amphibia > Caudata > Ambystomatidae > Ambystoma > Ambystoma mexicanum. The sequence goes on along the minus strand of NC_090934.1, from coordinate 559,825,568 downwards.
TGTTAATCCAAACTCCGCTCCCAATACTAATACTGTACCCCGCTGCCTTGCTTAACACCTTACTTTCCAAATTAACTCTTCTTACTTCACATTGTAGCTTGGTAACGCCTGCCACATGTGCCCCAGCCCTATCTCCAGGCACCCCACTATCAGACTTTGCCATGACATGGTACCCCCATCTTGTCCCGCACCAGTCTGCCTTTCAACGCATGGTGATCTAGCCCCCCTGTCAAAAACTACTAGCCGTATGCAATCGTCCCCAGCTGGATAGACAGCAAATCGTACCGCTGTGTGCCCAAACTGGGTACCACAACAGTCCACATCACCTTCACTTCACCCCAAAGTGCTGGTTTACCCCCAAACTGGGCACAGCAACATCACCCCTATTTCATAGAACGGTGCCTTTCCCCTTTCCATTGCCGCTTCAGCCCTGCCCGGCCCCTGCACCAATTGACCTCACTGGGATTCGCACCTGCAGATCACTCACACATCGCAGCAGCAAGCGCTAAACCCATTGAGCTATCTTACCAGTTACGCCCATCATTACTCAGAACTTTCGCTATTCCCCAGGTCAGTAGTGAGAGATACCTTTACCCAGTGTTCTGCATGCTTCACCTCCCCTTCAATTCTGTACGTGTGATGAGGACGTGAGTACTACACCCTACCACACCCTCTTTTTACATTATTGAAGCTGTACCCACTACTGCGTGCGGAAACAGCTGATTCCTAGCGGCGTCTGCTGCTGCACAACTGCCCCTAACCAGCCTCTATATCTTAGCTACGAACCCACCGGCCTCTGAGTGTTGGTTCTTATTTCCACTGCACGTGGGCTGAAAGGCTGAGTTTGTCCCAACCCATTGATGCAACCACCCCTTTCCAGGGGGTCATATCACTGCTTCTTTGATGCCACTGGTGCCTCACCCTGTGTGCTCCTTGCTTATGACAAGGGGGGGGCATGGATGTCTGTTGTGATTCCGCCCCTTCCGTGTAAGAGCGCCCCAACCATGGTGTTACCACTGTGCTATAACCCCAAACTCCCCCTAAAACCAGTACACCAAGTGGCCGTGCTTGCGTGGCCGTGCTTGCATGCTCCAAGTACAATATATTCGACATAGACCACATCCTTCAGGTGTTCTAAAGGGTGGGGCCTTAATCCAGACAATGGCCCCTTAAACTCCAGCGACCCGGTTGCAGTACCTTGAACCCATGAGTCCGCGTCTGTATGTCCTCCGGACAACATCCGACATACTAACATGCACACCCAGAGTGTTCTAAAGGGGGGCCTTAATCCAGACAATGGCCCCTTAAAGACATTCTAATATGCTTCTCACCGCTCCTCAGCTGCGATGACTTATCTTCACTAGCGTGGAGTTCATCCCCAAGTGGGATCTGCCTGCCCCGGTGTGTTGATCAACAGTTTCTGCGTTTTGTGCATGCGCTCCTCATTCTGACCTGGCGGTGACACATCGTGGCCATACCTTACTGGACACTCCTAACCAAAATGACACCCCCACCACACACATCTTGGGTAATGCACACAGCCGGTGGCGCTACCCAGCAGGCCCAGGATCAGGAGTGCGGGATCCCCTACTCTGCCCATGTATTTACACGGAACCGCCCTGCTCATGCGCGACTTTCTCACTGCTGAAATACCTAGTCCCCCTTACCAAGCCTTTGTAGGCTTGCCGCATCACCTGGGTGCATCTGCGTCTGCTCTTATTCCAGAATCCCCGTTGCAGGGCAACCCCCGCACCCCTTCATGCGGTACATATACCGGCTGCCACTCAAAAACACCAGTCAACCCTACTTTTGCCAACTTCCCTTGCTGAGACTTGACCTACGGGTTCTGGAACTCGTGCTGTTAGCCTTAACCCTAATGCCTCCATGTTGCCAGTGACAATTACAGGAGCCTCGGTATTAGGAGTGCACCTCACCCTAGCTCTGCCACGGAACCCCTCCCAGGTAGCCGGGCCACAAATTCAAACTTTCCTTCCACCATAGCTCCCTGAAACCACCCCCTGTAGCTGGGCCGACCCATCATTGCTACTGTTAAGCCCCTTTTCATTCCCCCTTTGCTCGGCCATGAAACAACCCCCATAAGCCGTGTCACAAACACCAACATAACATAAAGCATGATTGTCTTCCACCACGGCCGCGCCACCGAACAACCCCTTGTAGTCGAGCAGCCAATTTAATGCTGCTGAAGAGAACCATTTCCATCAACCTTTGCTCCGTCATGAATCAACCCCCAGTAGTCGTGTCATAAATGTGTCATGAACCGTGCCCTTTAATACCTGCCTATAAAAACACGTTTACACATAGATTAGCCCAAGCCAACTAGTCGTTCGATTGGGAAATCGCTTGTGGCCACAACTTAACCTGACCCTTCCTGTCATTTAACCTGCCCTTTGTGAAGCCAGTAGTGATACTGCACATTATTGCCGAATAAAGAAGAATCTTTAGATGGACAATTTGCCTCCTCCTAGTGTCATACAACTCCCCTTTCGTTATTATTCAACCCGGTTCAAACCGGAGAAACTAATAGCCATTTGCAACTGTGGGCCCCTTTTCAATGGCGCCGGTGGCAGGAGTGTTGCCAGGTCTGGAAAAAGACCCAGGGCTATGCTAATGTCGGAACTGTTGGGACTGGGGGGTCTTTTTGGTTGTAGCTCCTGAGATTCTATCCGGGGCTACAACCAAACGACCAGGGGCTTTAGCCCCCCCCCCTAGCAACGCCTCTGGTCGGTAGCACCTCTATGCCTCCGTCCATCCCCATGCTAGACCTGTGAAACCCTGCATGTGACAATACCGCCCTCAGCACAATTTATGGGAAACGCCACGGGACCTGGTTCTGCTATACCGGCAACTGCCACGTCGATGAGGGGGGGGTGGGCTTGGCTATGGTCACAAAAACCATGGGCCAGTCGGGTGGCTTTCGAATCTTCTGTTTCAGCAGCTTCGTGGCGGAACAAGGGCATAAATATAAACCGTGTGTGGCCATTTCCGCAATGGACCCTCATCATCCAAATACACCTCTTTACCCCGATCATTAACTTCGGTGGCTAGGAGCGCACCCACAGACAAAGTGGACGTCTCTGAATGTACACAATTCTCAAACCCTTTACAACTTCAAGGCCCCCAAGATAACCCATTGTCCTAAGCGTTTCTCCTGTATTTCCCAACCCATCATCCTAGGTACACATAGTAAATACGGTATTACCCAAATTGTTCGTTTACAATTGTTCAAATGAACAATTGACCGAATTTAAAGGGTCACAATTGACCTTTTCACAATTGACCATATATATATATATATATATATATATATATATATATATATATATATATATATATATATATATCTGTTTGGTAATATATATTTATTTATATATATAGGGGTTTTGGGGGGTTTGGCGTTAGGTGGGGGGTTGTGGGGGGTTTCCCCCCACATATATGTTACAATTGACCTTCACAATTCGGTCAATTGTGAAAAGGTCAATTGTAATTCGAACAGTTGTAAAACGAACAATTTGTATACAACCGTAAATACGACGGTACATTTTCGCAATTAGTGTGCCACCTCTAAGTGCGTCCCACGGAGCCCTACCTCGCCCTGACATTCTGGAGCCTTGCGCCAGGCGGATTTAAAGTGGAACAGGGTGCTGCATCTGCGGTAACATTCCATAGCGGGGAGATCCCCATTGGACACCCCCACCTCCTTAGGTCATTATCATAACACAATGAAATGAATAAATGAATACACAGACAACTGTATTAAAGTTCTTTGGAAAAACACAAGGTCACAGTTTATTTTGGAGCAAGACAACTTGGGACAGTCCCAGCCACATTACAAACAGTCAGATACGGGTGAACCATGTCACCACTTTAGCCACTGGCCAAACTGACAAAACTGCTGGTTATTCCAGCTACACTGGCACAGCCAGCAGGAATCAGGGGCACTGACCAGGATGATTGTTGGCCTAAAGCCCTAAGGAAGGGAGTCAGTGCCTGTCGAGGGATCGGCTCGAGCCCGGCCAATCCCGAGCCGCTGCAGCTGCAGCGTGTAGTACCTCATTGGCTAGGACCGCCCCGATACTCCGCCTGTAACAAGAAACGAAAATATTAGGAACAACTCAAACAACACACTAACTTATTTTATCAATACTTCTACTATGGCACTCTACTAATTCTACTGATGATGCGAAAGCGTCACCCTACTCCTACCACCGGTCTGCACGTATTACTCCAGTTTTAAAACTTACCAATCTTCAACCTGTTTAACCTCAGCATTATATTCTCAGGCGTGGGTGGGTGTCAATTCACACTGGGCGGGAGCTGCTGGGCAAAGAGACTGATGGCCAGCAGCTCCCGTCCTTATAAGTGTCCGCAGGGGGACCTGACCGGAAGCAAGGTCCCCCTGGGAACGCCTCTTCCCCTTCAGAGGAGGAGAGGAAGAGGAGAGAGGCCTGACCAGCGACCGGAAGGGGGTGGCCAGAAGGGACAGCCCGCTATGTAGGCTGTCCCTCTAGCGCCCCCTGCGGGGGCCGGTCAGCCTCTTAGCGGGGAGATCCCCATTGGACACCCCCACCTCCTTAGGTCATTATCATAACACAATGAAATGAATAAATGAATACACAGATAACTGTATTAAAGTTCTTTGGAAAAACACAAGGTCACAGTTTATTTTGGAGCAAGACAACTTGGGACGGTCCCAGCCACATTACAAACAGTCAGATAGGGGTGAACCATGTCACCACTTTAGCCACTGGCCAAACTGACAAAACTGCTGGTTATTCCAGCTACACTGGCACAGCCAGCAGGAATCAGGGGCACTGACCAGGATGATTGTTGGCCTAAAGCCCTAAGGAAGGGAGTCAGTGCCCGTCGAGGGATCGGCTCGAGCCCGGCCAATCCCGAGCCGCTGCAGCTGCAGCGTGTAGTACCTCATTGGCTAGGACCGCCCCGATACTCCGCCACGCTTTGATGCTGGCTCACATGGCACTAAAATCCAGCATGGCTCCTTGATAGTACGGTTACTTTCAGCGCTTGCACTCCCTACTCAGCTAGCAATTATGAAATGCGCGGCACATCAGAAGATTATAGATAATGTAGGAAAAGGGAACACTTTCGCTGACCAGATAACTAAACAGACTGCCACTGATCTCTCTTCATAAATGTATACTTCAAGGGAAGCCACAAATGCCTGTACTTTGAATGAGGGTATTGAATCTGTAAGAAATATTCAAGCCGATGTCACGTTAGAGGAATCTAAGAAATGGGCTGAGGGTTTGGCAAAATTGGATGATGATGGGGGTTGGGTGGATAAAGTTGAAGGGAAATGGTTACTGCCTGACACGTATATTATGATGATGGTTGTTATGGCTCATGGTCCTACCCATATTTGTGCTTGTAAAATCACCCAAATTTTGCAAGATGTGTGGGTAAATGATAAAATCCCTAAAGTAGCTGAACGCTTTGTTCAAGGGTGTATGATTTGTTTACAGCATAATGTGGGAAAGGGCACATCGACTCCTAGGGGTAGTTTTGGTCCACCTTCTGTCCCCTTTGAGGTAATACATTTTGATTTCATTGAAATGGAGCGTTGTAATAACTTCAAATATGTATTAGTTGTTATCTGTGCCTTTAGCAAATGGGTCGAAGCTTTTCCCGTCAAAGATGACACCGCTATGACTACGGCGAAGACCATGCTGAAGGAATATTTTCCTAGATTTGGTCTGCCGAGAGTCATCTGGTCGGACAATGGCCCACATTTTATCGCTGCTGTAATTCTGCAGATATGCGCGGGATTACAGATCGATAAACGGTTCCATTCGGCTAGACACGGACAGAGTGCTGGACTAGTAGCGAGACACAACGGCATCATCAAGAACAAGCTCGCTAACACGTGTGCTGGCACCAAACTAAAATGGCCGGACGCCTTACCGATTGTGTTATTGTCTATGAGAATGACCCCTCAAACTGAGAGTGGGCTCTCTCCCTTTCAGGTGGTCATGGGTAGGCTAGCTAACAGTTGGAACATTCCAAAGCCCCGTTCTTTGTGTGAAGTTGAAAATGTACTTCTTTCTGATTACTGTGGCCAGTTAATTAAAAATCTGTATTTGGTTTATCACCAGGTGCGAGAGGCTTTACCCGTTAAATACGAGGGCCCCGGTCACAGCATACGGCCGGGAGACTGGGTCCTCACAAAGTCGTTTGAGCGCTCTTCTTGCCTCACACCTCGTTGGTGGGGGCCCCATCAGGTCCTTCTGGTCACACAGACCGCCGTGCGAGTAGAGGGAAAGCGGCATTGGATCCACGCATCTCACATCAAGAGGATTCCCTACCCTGTGCCACACGCTACAGAAGACACAGAACCCCCCACCAATGCTGTAACCAACGATCACGAAGCAGCAACCAGCATCGAGAGTGCGTCGTAGACTCTCCCTGACCCCGTGGGGCCTGGGGAACAGCCACTTCATCTCCACACTCTCCAACAGTTCCATTTTCAAAAATTGCTCCGAATCTTGTATCCGATTTCGCTTTGCATTCGTCGCTTCCATCAGGGAGTGATGACACGTTGTTCACAGATCATTCAGTACCAGGGATCACAAGGTATGATCTGTGTCCGAGGAAGTAGACTTACTGCACGGTTCGGCTGTGCCATCAAGGAAAATCATCGAAGGGCTTGTCTCTTTGGCCTGATCTTTTTGTATATAAGGAGATTCTGTTGGCTAGGGTTTGTGAAAGGACTAAGAAGACGCGCGGTCTGGAGATCGCCAGCAAATAACTTTGGTGTAGTCGTTTGAAGAAACAATGCCTGCAGCCACTCCCACTCGTACAGAACAGATAAGAGACTGTGTGACCAGCCACGAAAATGAACAATCAAATGTGTGGGCCCCGAAAACTTATTGTTGTCTCGTGATAATGTTAACTGGTTTTGCAATAGTCATTGCCTTAGGTTTCTGGTATCTAGAAGAAGTACATCCGCTTGAAAATGTGTTACCTACTGAAAATGTACCCACTGTTTCTACTCCTTTTGTGCATCTGCACACTCTATCTCCTAGAGACTCTCAGCACAGACAGAGTTACCACAACACCACTCTATTACTCATTATGAATGCTACACATGCCATTTTCAATAAGTCCAATTGTTGGGTCTGTTCGCATTTACCGCAACACGGGGATAAGAAGCTGGGTTGTTATATTCATCCTTTACCTTTGACAACTGCATGCTATGCTTCTTTAAGGGCACTATTCTTTGGCCGATGGAACAATAGCATCTCGGGGAACTTTGATGGAACTAGCGTGAACGATTTTGAGAAGCGAGTTCTAACGCCCCTGGGATGCTCGCTCTTTGCGAATAGGAGCAAGCTTAATGTTGCTTCTATTAGGCCTTCTAATAGACTGTCCCGTCCTTTTCAATCTTTGATCTCTTTCAAGATGGCTCCTACAGGCAATAGGGACGCCACCTTCTTATACTGTTAACCACAGCCCCGATTCAGTTTCTTTCTGCATACAGAGGAATGGTACTCAGTCAATGGGTGATTTCAAGGGTTGCGCCAATGTTGCGAATTTGACTAGTGAGGACAGACCTTTGTATGTAGGCGAACCTGTCTACTTTGTTTGCGGTAATGTAGCATTTCCATGGTTACCCAGGGATTGGCAGGGAACCTGTTATTTAGGGATTCTGTTACCCAGGGTATTCATTGCTAGCACTATAGAAGTTTCAAAGGCTCGTCCACGGCAGGACGAGAATGGGGATACTTCAGCACAAATTCTGGGGGATGGAGCTAAATCCGTTGTGCCATTTTGGGGACAAATGCTGAACTACGTTAGGACACAAGGTATACACCCCAGAGAAAATATCCAATTAATTCGTGCTGAAAGAAATCTCAGTATCTGACCTCATGGCAATTGATATCTCCGATAGTGATTCAGGATGTATGGACATTGAGACGTGGAGTTGCTCGTAGACTGACTAGAAGTAGTTTAGCACTTGGCTTAGGCCAAAAGGAGGGTTTGTTAAATGGGATATCATATCGTGCCTCCTTTATTGTATATATTGGCCTAAGCCCAGTCACTCTGCGAAGAAAACCCCGTAGCAAAGTTCTGATCTTAGATCGACTTAGCTGCCATTTTAGGTCCGTCCGCCATTTTGATTTCCACTCCAAAGTAGTTCTGTGTTCTAAAATGGTGGACAGTGTTTCCCACTTGTAACTGAGCCGTCCAGCACTTTGTTAGTTAGTTAATGTCTAAACTGTCCGTTGGCCAAATGTTTGGGTCAAGTAAAGAGACCTTGTCCCATGCCTGACTTGTAGACAGAGGATTACCTGCACCAACAAGTCCGATCCGCGGACATACATCAACTACAATGCTGTCTAAATACTGAATGTGGACACTTGTTGAACTACATTGTATAGGACGTGTGTTAAGACTTACTGTTAAATCCGGGATTACATTGTTGCCATTGTGACTTGTTGTTGTACAAACTGAAGATAATCCACATGCATATAGTTGGACAAACTAGAAGTGAACTCGGCACGAACCCTAGACCGAGAATGATTAACCTGTAGGGGGGCTGGACATTATGATCAAAACTGTATAAAATGTGTGAATGTTTAGACGTCAAGTACCTCTCACTTCTCACAGCGAAAGGGCTGGTATTCGCTGTGATGTACTGAGGGCCAGATAGCTATCTGATACTTCATTTCTTTGTAAACTGTACAGTTGTAGGATAAAGATCTGTGAATCTTTATAAGCTTGTGTTTGGTGTATTTCCTTTTGGGGTACTCAACCTCAATATTTCCTTTTGCTTTTACAGCGTGTCCACCTAAGAAGGTAGACTAGCGGCAAGCTCTGTGGTAGTGAAACTTCAGGCAAGATGCAGGGGGTTGGGGTGTGGAAACATTGGGACAAGTGGCTGAAAGTGTAGAACCTAGAGAGAGAGGGAGGCAAGGAGGTACATAATGAGATCCCTGTCCCAGCATTAGGGCAATCTCCTGTTATCCTTTGGCTCAAATTCATACCGGAAGCCCTGCCACTCACAACTCAACTTACAGAGTCAGCCAACATGTCTGAATATGGAGCTAAATCCCGGGACTGAGAACCAAGGAGAAGAGACTGTAAAAAGTGTGGGAAACAAGGTGCAGGAACCCCTTTAAAACCAGGACAGTAACATTATTACTGTTGTGTGGATGTGCTAAGAAACACAGTGCCTGGATTTACTGAGAATGGGGAGAACATTGGTGCAACACTTTATTGCCCCAAGAGGCACTTTCTTTTGTCATGTGATACCTGACCACTACCCCACCACAGAGATGAACTATCCTGACAAATTCCAGTTTATTTCACACCAAACATGTTTAATTTGGCCAATCCTGTACATATTTATATGATCCAGTCCTGCATGAATGCTGTGTTGCAATAATGCTGTTTTAATTCAGGCTTTATTGTCACACACACTTGCACCTTTGGCTTCTCCTTCTCCCTCTCGATGCCTGTCTCCCTTCCACCCGCCTTCACTCTCTCTCCTGTCCCTCTGTTGTTTCACACAGTCTAATCCTCACCTCCACCCTTTGATTTTATTACTCCCTCCTCCACTCTATTAATTTCCTTCTACACTCCACTGCTCCCCTCCTCCACTCCACTGCTACCCTTCTCCACTCCACTACTCTCCCCCTCCACTCCACTACTGCCATCATCCACTATACTAGTACCCTCCTCCACTCTACTATTCCCCTTCCTCCCTCTGACTACTGAAACATCCTCCTTTCACCTGGTACCAATAACTTCACAACCACTCCTTACTCTAGTTTACTAATCATTTGCGACACAACAACGCACATTGCCATTATCTGAGACGTAAGGCAATGCTGTAGATAAGGGACTGCAAGCAAACATGCTGGCACAAGGGGGAACTGGAATTGGGACCCCCTCTGCTGCCACCAAACACCACAGGGGTATGCCTGGCTCTGGACTTCTCCTTTGTAGGCCTCCCACACTACTGGTCCCTGAACACTACCCCACCATGAGAATAACCATCCCGACAAATTCCAGTTTATTTCACACCATACCTGTTGTTTTGGCCAAACCTGTACATATTTATCTGATCCAGTCCTGCAAGACCAGCACCTTTCTAAAATTCAACCCATCCATGACGGAATTCCTACTTCTCACCAACAACACTGACCATCCAGACCTGGCTCACTCTGATGAACCTTGAGGACTTTACACCCCAATTGACCGCCTGTGCTAAGTCCTTCAGATTCTACAATGATAGATACCTCTCTTTCAAGACTCACATAGTAAGAAAGCACAGGCAGCAAGGTACCAACTCCTCCTCCTATGGAAAATGAAGCCCTACCTACTTGCCAGCATCTGCAGATAAACCATCCAAGCCCTGGTCCTCCCCCATCTAGATGGAGGCAACCCCCTCCAAAAGGACCCTACCACCCTTGACAGGCAATCTCCACATTACAGCAGGTCTCATCAATGGGCTCCACAAATTCCACCACATCAAACCAACCCTCACTGACCATCACTGGCCCCCGCTTCATGCTCATATCACCTTTACCCACAAGTGCATTCACCTCACTGCTCCTGCCTACCTCTCACAAAGGATACACCCCGTCTCCACTACCAGGCCAACCAGATCACCATACACCAACATGCTCTCTGTGCCACTAGTAAAAAGAGTCAGAGCAGGCGGATCCAGCTTCCCTTATCTCGCACCGACTCACTGGAACACCCTACCTCCCACTATCCGAGGTGAGGCCTCCCTCACCACCTTCCACAAAACTCTGAAAACTACCCTCTTCACATAAGGCCCAACACACCAGCACGAATACCTATCATATAAGTTGTAATATATGACCAAATGCAATATCTGTAACAACAGTATGAAGTTTTGTAGTATTCATAATGTGTCAACAACCGCTATCATGCCTGTACCCTGTAACCAAGCTATTGCAAGTAACAGCGCCTCAATGCCCCTGGGCTGCTTGCGCGCTATATAAATATAAATAAATTTAAACCCTAGTGCATCATCTACAAGGTAGTCTCCCTCAAATTCCCCAGCTATCTCATTGAGTAACTCAACATCTCTGGTTGCAAACGTTCCACCACAAGTCAAGACATGCTCAGACTGGCACAACGCTGATGTAAGAAATAAAGAACCAGAAGACAGGCCTACTCTGCCCATGTCTTAGACTCTGGGGTGTTTAGGGATGTTCCGAAGGTTAACTCCAGCAGTGGTGACAGAGGATGGAATTAATTAGTTCAGTTTAAATGCGCTGTAAAAGAGTACTCCCAAGGACCAAGCCATGGGAGATGTGGGGACTGTGTCAGGGGGAAAGAATGGCGGTGAAGGGGGAAGTATGAGAAGCCAGGAGAAAGATCACCTCAATTTAAAAGAAATTAGGCAACATACTGCATTCAACCATCCAGTATTGTTCAGTAGCCAGACAATTTGTGATGCACAAGGATAGAGATGTGTGTTTCATTGACAAAGATATGATACGAGAATCCAAATAAGCAGATGATGTTGACAAGGAACGAGATGTAGAAAGTGAATAAGAGAGAAGCGTCAGACAATTGAGGGACCCTGACTGGTAGAAAGGCAAGACAACACATTTTACAGAGCTCACACACAGCGTTTAAGGCAGCCAACGGACCAAGAAGGACGAGGATAGGTGTAAGGTGGGCATAGTAGTGAGGATGTTAGAGACATGGGTGGGCAGTGTTTCTGTGGAGTGAAGACTGGTCAAGGAATAGGCACATATTTTCAGCCGGGGCTAGGTTCAGGGTTAGAGTTAGGGATGAGTTTGGGGCTGTGCTGATATTATTGTTATGAGAAAGTGTGTTGACGTGCATATGTGGACAACCTCCCTGTAATAAGGGCAAAGGTAAAAGTTAGGGTACGAAAGATACTATGAAGGGGTTTCCCCCAGTAAAAAAACAACATGGTGAGAGTGAGTGGACCCACTTAAAACAAATATTTTTAAAACAGCATATAAAAAAGGGTGATGCGAGTGAGTGGACCCAACAACTTAAAACAAGTATTTTACAAAGCAACTTGCAAGAATAAAAACTTGATGCAAGTAATTTTAAGCAGTACTTCAACACAGTGAAGTATGGCGGCTAAGGCAGATGCACTCGATGAAATGTGCTACCTAAGGACAGAGTATTCAACAAATACACATGGGATTGTTGTGTGTGGCTTTCATAGAGAGTATTCAGCAACTATTTCCCTTTCTGAATGCTGCATCTTATTGCTGTGATGTCATGGCAGAGGATTATGGAATTCATAATCAACTGCCATGACAGCATGGCAAGGGGATATTGCATTTCCACAGGCAGGTATTCATTTTTGCCTTTTGGGTTATAGTCTGGTGAAGGCAGTCCATAGAGAAAGCACAGAAGATTGAAATTTCCCGGTGGCATGTACAACATTATAGATAGGTGTTTTTTTATCCAAGTGCTGTAGAAGAGGTCTGAGTGACATCATAGTCAACTCGAAATTTACTTTCAGATTGTAACCCCATGGTAAGTTCAAATCATTACCTGGTAGGCAATGCAGTTGAGGTGCCTTTGTATTAGATGTGATATATTCAAAAGAACATGTGAACCAGTTTATTGGAAGTGTTTAGGTTATGTGATGAATCAGAAGATGTCATCACTACTTTGCTTGGGACATCCTCCACCCTGGCGGCCGAGGAACAGCAGCCACTACTTAATCCTGACTCCGTGGGTGGCTATATGAGGGAGGACCACCTGGAGGTAGGTGACTCAGGGATACATGATGGCATCCTTAAAGGAAACCACAAACTCTCTTCTCCCGTTTAAGAATGTCTCCTTAGTCCCTCATGCCTTAATGGCATGCCTTCACACTTATCACCCACCTCTGTTTACTAGGGTGTTTAAACCCCAAACTCCCTTTAGAGAAACTATACTGACGACGGGGACGAGGAAGAGGCAGGGAGTAGTGAAGATCACTCCCAAGGAAGCTCAGTATCCACTCTCCCAACACCCCCAAGTCATTCCGGCAGGAAAACGCTGTGGTCTTGTTGTTGGGAATTGAATAAGCAGCCAGGGAAGTTCAAATATGGGCTGGTCGCAACTGACATCAGGCAGGAGAGAGGAAAGCCTCAGACGTCAAATCACTGTGCGAACCGTAAGATGGCTGAGCACCGTGTTGAAGACAGGACTACTGTGACAGAGGTCGGAGAGGCAGAAATGGCGAAGGAACAGAGAAGCGAAGGTGCGGGCGGTCCACCGCTTGAAGAGCGAGAGCCGTGGATACTGCGCATCACGAAAACCACCACCATGAGACTGCAGTGCTGGAGGATGCACATGCGCAAGCAGTGCATCAAGGTGGAACGGAATGAAGAGGCATAGCAGACAACCGGTAAGCCCTGGGGAGAAAGTAGGGTTGCCGGTGTGAGTGGTCACAAAGGAGAGGCAAACACAAAGTTGTAATGTTTTCAACATCAGACATCTTTATTAAACAAAAAAAGTTTGGATGAAAGTCTTTGTGTCCCTATTCTACAGAGACTTTCCCTACCTAGGAAACTAAAACTAAAGCTCAGTCCGTGTCTCGTTGTCAAACATATGCACTGTTCTTGTGTCCAAAATATACTGCTCTGAGCCTCACACTAAAATGAACACTAAAAGTGCAAGGAAATTTATCTGGCTTTTTTTTGGCAAAAAGAGTTTCACAATTAAAGCAAATAAACAAATCCAACAAAAATTGTCTTTTCCAAGGAGAAGTCCTTGGATCCAGAGGGTGATTTCCCTTCCCCTGGATTATTCCAGTATGATAAAAAAAAGTGTCTCTTTCAAATGATAACCTTTTAAGGATGGTAAAAGTGTGTCTTTCAAATAATAGTTCCCCAAGGATAGCAAGGGTATCTCTTCCAAACAACAGTTCCTTAAGGATAACAAAAGTGTCTCTTTCAATTAACAGTTGCTTAAGAATGGTAAAGGTGCCACTTCCAAACAATAGCTTCATACGGATTCCCATCTGTGAAAGGTACAGTGAGCAAAAGGCAGATAGCTGCGAACTCTCAAAGTGGTCAATAACCACTGAACAGGTTATCATGCTGTGTTCTTTCGAGAAAGGGGCGCCTGGTACCTTTATTGTAACTTTGTAAGGATAGCAAAGTGTCTCTTTCAAACAAAAGTCCTTTTAAGATGACAAAAGTATCTCCAATGGACTTCTTTAACATATACTTTGTAAAACAAATAAGTTTATTTACACAACTTTAATGAACCTCCTGGTATATTCCTCTGTCAGGAATCTTTTCGCTCTTTAGGCACTTTTACTGGACCTACTGGTATACTCTTCTGCCAGGATCTCATTGCTGGTTCTTACACATCCCCTGATATACTCTCCTGCTGTGATATATTCTCCTGCAGGTATCTTGCCTCCCAATATTTACTGTCTGGTGTGTTCCTTTCACCAGTACTTCTTCTTGAGTTCACTGTCCTTTAATTCAATACAGTTATACTTCTTCACTGTGTTTCTACTTCATTGGCTTGATGTACTACTTGTTCCAACTTTCCCCAAACTTGTAAAATTCTTGATAAGAGATCATGAAAATTATCAGTTTAATAAAACTGGGTTCTCTAATAACCCGCCATGTGTCACGTGAACTTGCAAGTTGTTCACGTTTACTATTACAATCTAGGGACTTATGGAAGACAAAAAGGCTTGCACAATATAGTGGGGATGCCTAGGGGGTACCCCACTTAGATGTGGAAGCAAGAACCAGTAATTTAGTCAAGTCCTTGGTCTACCGGTTTCAGTGGTATTATAATTGAATTTACCCACTTTCTTCAGCAATGTCTTCACGTCATTCCGGATGTATCTGGAATGTGACAGAGAGATGACAGGTTGCTCCAGCCCTCCTTGTCAATACTGCTATAAAGCCTGTGAGTAGATCAGTGGCCATGCCATGCTGTAGTGCATGAATTATTCTATTTGTGCGGTCGCAGCCATTCAATTGTCCATTGGCGGCATGCCTATGGGGCTAGCAGTGTGGTTGACTATTGGCCGGGGCTCTGGTGCGTGAGTGCCCGAGTACAGCACAGGAGCCTGAACCAGTGTGTTCGGGGTAGGGGTTTCTGTGTGATTGGGGCAAGTACTTCACTGGATTTATCTTGCTGGGACACAGGTGGTCAGGTTGATAGACTGATCTGCCTCTGCATGATTATGCACACATCACAGGAACTCTGGAAAATACAATTTTGCAATACTTGTTTGCTTTCAATGGGAAAAAAGCATAATTTGTTACAAAAGATTAATTCTCAATTGCAACTTATTTTTCCATCTTATTATTTCTATAATCCTAAAATGCTAGAAAATTAAATATGCACAGTGCTTCTGTTTGCTCCATGAGCAGCTACACACAACACAGCAGAAGCTGAATGGAATGGCAAGAAATAATTCCTTTTATCACAGTGTGCAGTTTCTTTTTTTGAAAGACTTTAGAGAAATACATTCTGTTTCAGAGGCTTTTCTCCATGGCTTGCAATTACTTCCATGTAGATAAAAATCAAAAGAAGCATTATGGTTTCTGTCAAGTAACCTGACCCATGCACTGCCCTCTGCTCTAAAATTGTGAGTAAACGTACACAGGAAAATAATGAACTGTCATATTTACAAGATTCTCATGCATAAAAAGGCCTTTTACGAACCTTATCTGTAGGCCTACTTATCTTATTCATACCAGGGCACGTCTCTGAGCTGGCAAAGAGATATGTGCTACCACAAAGGAAGCCATTTCTGATGACGGCCCCTTGTCCCATTTTCCCTTTGTGAGCTCTATGTTCCCGTTAAGCCACATTAGCCTTTTTCTTTACATTAGTTCTCTGTGGGATGTTGTGGGGGAGGTGAAGGTGCGGGGATGATTGAGGCTGGGGATGTAAGGGGGTTGGGCTTAACCAAGGCCACAGGTGTACCACAGTTTTTTGGACATGAGGGGTTGTTGCCTGTGGAGCTGGTGTTACGGGGACAACCTGCCAGACCACGTTCCGAGCCGGCGGTGCAGGCGCAGCACCAGCCGCGCTTAACGCAGGATAGAACATTTTCGAGCCAGGGGTGCTGCAACAGCACAAGCTGAGCTCAAAACAGAGTGCATATGGGGGCAGCCCTCCCACTCCGATGGTAGTCAGCGGCAGGCATGGGGAACCCATGTTCCATGCTCAGCCCACCTGACCGACATCGGGGAGAGGGCAGGGTTCTGCGGAGCTGATCCACATTGTAACCCCCATCATGGCCCCCACACCTTACCTGCATGGCCGGCAGACTCGGCGTCCTCAGCAGTGTCGAACCACAGGGAAAGCCCTGATGGAGGCCGGGACCGGACGGCTGCAACCAGGGAGGCTCCCGCCGGCCCGTTGTACGCCAGAGGCAGAGCCTGCATGGGATTTGGCCAATGGAGTGCGCAGCAGGAACACGGCTGACACTTGGGGGTCGGAGACAATGTGGACAGTCCTGGCAATCATGCTGGAGCGGACAGGGCAGGGAATGGGGCAGTGGCTCCTATATCTAGAGGAGGGCTTCCAAGCTACCAACCAATCAAGATGTGGGTGGGGGGAGCTGTCTCTGATTGGCTTAGAATCAAGCCTATTACAAGGGATAAAAGGGCCTACATTGATTCTCCTGTGATTGCTAATTTAAGGAAGTTGGAGAGGAGAGTGGAAGCGACTTGTGGGCCTACCCGGGCTCGAGTGACTAGGTGAAGGTTCAAGAGGTATATCCTTACTCCAAGACTTTAACCCACAGTGAGGCAACTGCCCTTAAGTCTGAATCACATTTGTTTGATTGAACATTTAAGACCCCGATGGGAGGAATAAAGTATTGTTTTGGCATTATAATACCGTCTCCTGTCGTACTTCTCACAGATGTGATATTTCTTTCATGCTGACTGTTCTTTGCTTGATTTGGGGCTATTTCCCTCCACATTCACTGACTGTTCCTTGGTTTCCTTCTTATCAAATTCTTGCACACAAGTTAGCATGTGTTCCAGTCTTTTAGCAATGTCAATTACCTTTTTGAGACTGGGGTCAACTTGGGCCATATTTCATCCCTTATTTTATTCTCCTTGACCTTTAACATAACATGGGCTAATAGTCTCTCATTCTAAGAGGTCCCAACATTGCAGTGGTTGGCCAGTTCTCTAAGGGCGGTAATAAAATCTTCAGTGGACTCCTCTTCCACTTGGTCACTGGTACTGAAGTGATAGCGTTGAAGAATGATGCTTACCCTATTCTCAAAATGTTTATCAAGCTTCTTGAGAATGGTTTCATAAGCATTGAGGATTTCCTCACCCTCCGAAACCTCTTCAAACCCCAGCCTGTTCATCAGGAGCGCTCTGCAGCATTCTAAGCTGTTTGTAGGGCCATGGATGGCCAAGACATTGGGGGTCATTACAAGTGAGTCCGGACAGGCTCACTCCGTGTTTGCCGCTAGGGGCTGTGAACCACCGGCAGGCCTGGCCTGCTGGTAGTTCAGGCCCCTACCGGCAGGTAATTCACTGAAGCACCAGCATCGTTAACAACTGAGCCAGTGCTTCAGTGGTTCCCATCCAATGGAGTCCTATCGGTCTCCATGAGAATGGGAATTTACAGTTCTGCCGCCGCCCGATATATCCCGGTTATACCAGGATATAGGGAAGTGGAAATTGTAAGCCGCTGGTTATACCAGCGGCTTACCAGCCACCTCATAATGAGGGCCATCATTCCTGAAATCCTCCTTCCAAGTGTTCCACTTGACAGCTGGTTACCCTGGTGTGGAGAGGAACTTTACTGGTGTTGTGGTCATCTATTGTCGTCTTAATGGGATGCACACCTAAAAGCACTGCCAACACCACGTTATTTCCCAAACAAAGTTAAATATCAACAAGACAGTCTTACCCTCTCCATCTTCATCTACAAAATCCAGGGAAAGTAGTGTTCCACCATGCGAAGTAGGAGAGTGACTGTGAAGGAAACACCATTTCTACCATGGAATAATGAGGAAAGACAACCTTTTAGCCAATCCAAGGATGGTTTGCAGACGTGTACCGTCTGTGGCTCTGCCAACCAGGTGGTGGAAGAGTGAATAGATTCTTGTCACTGCTGGCAAGAAAGCAGTTGGCATCCCTGCCAACCAACAACCGATTCCGCAACGCACAATGGAGGCACTGGCAAGACATGACGGCAGCGCGTCAGGATCCCTTCCTCCTAAGCAGCATAATCTTCCTATTGCCTTGTACTCTACCTGAGAGGCAATGGCTGCTGGGGACTGGCAAAGGAGTCACACCTGAAAGCCCCATGGTCCGACCACCATATCGAGAAGGACATAGTCGTGGCACACCACTGGGGTGCCATCGGAGCGTCGGAGGCAGGAGTGCCAGGAGCAATACCACAGGGCATTGGCAGGACAGCAGGGCCCCATCTCAACCTGTCTCCTCGCCAAATTTGTTATATATAGAATCACCACAAGTCTCCAAGGCACGTGGACCTCAATGGTTCTTTTTTTGAGAAGAACACATAAGGCCCTCCCTCCTCCACGTTCCCCCAACAGCCCTGCAGACTACAGACAGGTCACTTATATAATGCCTCATCACGAGTTGGGCAGTATGCGGGTGCTATTTCTGCAGATAAAATGCAGCACAAATAGCGATACCGCCGAACACCGGCGCAATTACTGTGCGCTATTAGTGCCCGCGGGAAATAAGTCACCACCGGAAAAGGAAACACTGCAGTGGCTATTTTGGAAGTCATATTCGATTCAAAATTAGAGGCCCTAGCAGCCATCCACACTTCCAGACATTCAAACATGTCTCAGAAGATGGCAAGGGACAAGGCAGCCCAAGATCATCTTCCATCTTCCATCTTCTGGAGATCACTCCATTCTTTCCAGTACTATGATTGTGGAAACAAATTCCTTTGCTATGTTGCACGCGTTGACTATAGTTCAAATTGATAGACCACTACTTTCCATTCATTGGAACACTTCAACATGCCGTCGACAAACATTTTTAGTTAATCACGACTTGTGGCCTGACTCTAACATTGATGATAAAGCATCACAGACCATTCTTACGTGGAATCTTCAAATGATAGAATCTCATCTTCTGACTATAGCTGAATCAACTCATAAGTTTCATAAAACAGCAAATACATCCCTTATCATATCAAATATTCTTGCTCAATTAAAAACAAAAAGAAACTCAGAGCTAAGAGAATTAAGGAGAGGTTTCCACTTCATGGATACTGTAGCGTACCATGGAGCAAAAAAACCTCTCCAAAGAACATACAAGAACAGAGTAAAAGCTGCACGTATATCCTTTCATTTTATAGGAAATCAGAATATGGTACATCTTATTTGTAATCACAATATTCGTGACATATGGAAAATACTTTGATCAGCGAATAAAATTCCTCAGACCCAGTTGGAATCAGCCATAGATGGTACATCTTGGTTTGTCTTTTTTTAACAGAAATATCTACTTCCGGCAGGATTTAAACAAGATGATATAAGCGATCCAATCGCACATATTCCTCCGAAATGCCCATGGTCTCTAGAAGACATCTTGTTTTCAATTGCAAAATTAAAATCCTCTAAATGTGCAGGACCCGATGGCCTTCCACCATGTGTCATTAAAGACGATCCTTTGTTTTGGGCCACTGTGTTTTTAAGGATTTTCCAATCAATCTTTAGAAACAAATGTCTCCCCCAATCTTGGGTTATTTCGATCATTATACCCCTTCACAAAAAGGGGCCATTGAATAATCCTTTAAACTTTAGGCCAATTGCTCTCATTGATGTTGCGGCTAAAATCTTCGCACTCCTATTATTAAACGAAGTTGAAAATCACATCGCGGAAAATCGCATACTTAACAAAGTTCAGACGGGCTTTAGGAAAAACATGGGGACTCAACTAAACACTACCAGTCTTGCTCATCTAACAGCTGCTGCACATTGCCCTTCTCATGGGCCTATTTTCATAGCTTCTTTAGATCTGTCTTCCACCTTTGACTGCGTGATTCGTGGTAGACTTTGGCAAAAAATGTAATAGTTCAATTTTTTGCCCTCTTTAGTTGCTCTCATTGCACATCTCCACCAATACTTTGTTTAGAGTACGCATCTCCAACACTGGTCTTTTCACTGAGCCAATTCCTACAGCAATTGGCGTTAAGCAGGGTTGTAACCTTGCTGCAGTTCTCTTCAATTTATATCTATCTGATATTGAGGGAATCTGGGATTCTTCTAAATCCCACTCAGTACGACTTGGCAAGTTACATCTGTCTTGGCTGGCATACGCCGACAATGTGCTTTTATTTGACAGTACTCACTCAGGTCTCCAGAGCAAATTGGAATCCTTCCACCACTTTTGTAAAGTAAATAATCTTTCTATTCATTCATCAGAATCTTCTATTTTAGTCCTTTCTTCAAAGAAAAAGGTGCGCAAATTTTGTTGGCATATTGAATCTCACTATCTGCAGCTTGTCAAACAGACTACTTATCTAGGTTATAATTTGGCTAACAATTGTTCCTCTTCTTTCTGGCAAAAAGCCTTAGCTGAGAAAGTACTTCCTTTACAAAGCCAAATGAAAATAATCTTTCACAAATATTGTAAGTTTTCTCTGGTGCCCTTGTTTGAGTTTTACTCTAAGAAGGTAGAAGCAATTCTCCTATATGGTCTTGATCTTTGTCTTCCTGATCTTACTACCTTCCTTAATAAATTGCAAGCAAAGCTTTGGAAATCTACTCTGGGCTTGCCTATGTATTTGCCCAATTCTATTCTCTGTCATGAACTGGGCTTAAATTCCCTTGCGTCTCGCCGTAACTGGCGCATTCTTAATACATACTTAAAGATGCGCTTCCCTATAGTAAACTCGCTCTATGAGGATTTTCTCAACATGTTGAAGGAATCCTTTCCTGCGTCTATTGCAAGTTTAAATGTTTAAACAAGCGTATACTTACCATACTGTCTGATATTAACATTCTTCCAGAAGATCTGCAGATTAAACTCAGACTTGCACATAAACGTCTGTTTTTGAATGACTGGGCTAAAACATCTATTCAAATCTCTTCATACTCTTCAGTTACAGAATATGTGATGTTTAGACATAAGCCAACACCACGTTTGCAATATCTAACACTTTGTCCTAGTGTTGAAATTCGTACACTATATATGCGTTTCCGGCTAGACTTATTCCATACGAAAGTGAGAATTAAGCATTGGTCTACTAACATTACTGACTCTCAAGGCATTATCTGTAGATTTTGTAAAAACCTTGAATGTATAGAAACGTTAAAACATCTTTTTCTTGCATGTCCCTTCTTCGAAAAAGACAGACTAAAAATTATCAATTCTTTTCGCTCTACACATACTGAATATGGAAGGCAACTAATTTGGGCAAGATGCTTGTGGGGCACTAGTAATTCCATAATATTTGCGACAGTAAGTTTGATGAAAATTATTAATTCAGCTCTTTCTTTGCATTCATACCTTCAGATCCTTCAGATGTCATAAGAAATATTGCTGTTTTCTTTTTTGCCTTTTCCTCTAAAAAAAAAAAGCAATTTTAACCATTTGTTACGTAAGAGTTTGTAAGTAATGTATATTTTATATGTAATGGTTATTTTCTGTATTCGCGAGTAATGTACATATTTTGAGTTTTAAACTTTTGTAAAATGATGTAACGTTAGAAGTTGATTTTTGTATAATTTTGTAAAGATGCGTAAGCATCAAAAACAAAATCAATAAAAATTCTAATAATAACAAGGCAGTCCAAGATCATCTGAGAAAACCAAAGTCACAGACGCAGAACTGATAGTACAGGTGGATGAGGTTATGGCCCACCATGCCGAGCTATATGGAGCCTGGCAGAGAGACCTCCTCCCAGCACAACACCCAGATCTGGCAGGTGGTGAGTCCGAAGCTGTCGGTAGTCGGCGTGTCGACCAGGATGGGGAGGACTGCCACGAGCGTTGGAATGACTTGCTGGTCCGTGTCTGGAGAATCCTGTCCCACCATCGACAGAACAGCATGGCCACAGGGGGAGGCTCATCACCTGTACTGGCCCTGACACCCAGGGAGGAAAAATGTAGCACTGTGATCGACATGGAGGGGATTGAGGGAGTTGGACAATCTGAGGCGGGCGCTGGCACCCAGGAGGTTTAAGATGAGTCAACCCACCCCCCTTTGCATGTAACTACAACAGCTCGGCATTGCACCTCCCAGTGGAACTACCCATGAGCTGGGCACTGCGACTGGGGCAGTGCGTGGGGGCCACCACAGGCACCTACGTCAGCATCCATGTACCAGTGGACCAAGGCCACCCCTGTGAGCTAGAGCAGTGGGGTGGGCAGCCAAGGGACACATCCAGGCACCACACAGGACCTGGCAGTGACAAGTAACAGACCCCTCCTCAATCAGCATGCATAACGGTCAAGTTGTAAATGGGGACATTATGCATGCAAGCAAAGCAATGGCTAGGTCACCAATGTAGCCCTGCATGGCCACCACAGCCAATTGCATTCCCCCAAACCACTCCCGCCAACACATGTCCCCATTGCAGCCAATCCACTACCAAATGCAAGCAGGCCAGGCCTGTGCATCAGTTCAACAGCCCCATACCACACCCCTCATCATGTGATTACTGTCATGTATGCCAAAACACGTGAGGGAATGTCTCCTAACGCCTCCACCTATGTCCCCTATAGGCACACAAGCTACACCAGAGGTGTTAAGGGACGAGGAAGCAGCAGGGCCATCTACATGTCCGACCTCCTGCACCACCACCAGCACCCCCAGCAAAGGGGATGTAAATCTAGCCCTAGGCGCAAGACACCCCACATCTTGCCTCAGCAGGGTCTCGCCCACACCAGAGTCCCAGCCCACCAGGCGCACACTTGATCACAGTGAGGACGACAGCATGGAAGTCCAGACTGCCAGGAAGGACACAGCCCGACAGCCACCACCCAGGAAGGACCAGGGACAAGCAGCAGCAGCAGTGACGACCAGAATTCGGCAGCGGCCCTGACACCTGGCCACAGTCAACACCCTCCACCACCCAACAAGCCTGAGAGCCCAGTTCAGGCAATTGAGCATACCCCAAGGCCAATAGGCAAAGAACACCAGTGGCACGCACGGACCCCACAACCAGACATGACACCAGCTCCTATGGCTCCCCAGTTGGCAACCACGCCAGGCGACGTCTCACCTCACCACCCCAGCCGACGGCTGAGCTGGCCACAGTCTTGGAGCGCCAAAGTCAGATGGAAGAATAGCATCAGCAGGTGGAGAATATTGCCACTGCGCACAGCCCGCATATGCAGGTGATCAGTGAGGCCATCCAAGCGGCCACAAGGAGGATGGCCCGTGACAATGCGTGTACCAGGAGAGCCGTGGAATCAGGCACAGCCTCACTGTGTTTGGGCAGAGGGTGCACGTGCTGTGCAAGGGAGTCCCTGCCCTAGCCTAGCAGTTGAGGGAGGGCAATGCCCTCCAACGCCAGCAGCTGCAGGTGGCAGTTTCTATGCCATCGACCTCCACCACCCCCATGGAGGAATCACAAGAGAGGACCCCTAGGCAGAGGCCTCTGCACCTGCTGCGCTCACGCTCCCCGGATGCTGCGGGTCGGGAGAAGAGGGAACAGCCATCATGAATGGCATGAGTATTGTTGGCCTTGAAATAGACAAGTTGGTGGGTGGGGGGAGTGGGGATAGTGTGCTGGGGTGTTGGTGGTGGGTGAGGGAGAGGGGGAGAGGGAACAGTGCTTGAACAAATGAAATGCAAGGACATTCATGATTTGTTTTCTTGTGCTCTTTATTCACGCTGTGCAGGTTATGTACTTGGTCAGGTCAAGGAACTAAAGGTAATTGTATATTAGTGCCTGTCAGGCCAATCTCCCTTCCCTCACTTCCTCCCTGTGGGTGTCTGCCCTGGCACCTGCCACATGGTCGTCATCTCCATCTTCCTCTGGGTGTGGTGTGTCGGCATCAGGGGTGGGGGGTAGAAGCACATTCCTCTTAAGGCAAATGTTATGGAGCATAGAACACACCAAGACTATTTTCCCAACTTTGTCAAGGGCATACATCAGAGCCGCTCCAGTGCGGCCCAGGTACCTGAATCGTGCCATCAGGAATCAAAATGTGCGCTCTACGCAAACGAGAGTCCGGCTTTGGCCATGGCTGTAGGCGGCCTCATGTGGTGTACGTGGGTCACGCACAGGGGTCATCAGCCATGCCAGCTGTGGATATCTGGAGTCACCTGCAAGGGGTGTAATGCGGACATCAGTCCTTTATCGTATGAATGGGTCTGCAGTCTCAATGTATCCGGCAATTGTTAGCTGTGGGCATTCTTGTGTGCATCCGGGCCATGCAATGTGTATGGGTGATGGGTGTGCATCATTTTATATTATGACATTGATTACTTGTCCTGTATATGCACACAGTGACTTTGTGGCAGGTGTTCTGTGGCGTGTTTGGCTTTACTGCACATGGGCAGACAGCTAAGGCATCGGTGGCCATGCTGTTGGGTGCTGCTGTGTGGATCTATGCAGTGGAACATTCAAGAAGCATTGTGGTACATGTGGTCTGATGTGTCATTATGATGGCATCGGTGTGCGTCCATCACCATGTGTGTGTCCAGGTGTGTCAAACATGTGCATGCACCCTTGGATGCCCACCATCGATTTTGCAGGGGCTGCACGGATGCTGCCAGTGCCTCCTCTTGACATGCAATGCTTCTCCTGTGGCTATCCCCACCCCCATTTTATAAATTGTTTTTCGACAAGCATATGTGGCGGGGTTTGAACTTACCCACTATCCAGGTCCGTCGTCCTCTGTGCCTCTCCATGTATCTCGGCAGGGTGCTGTTGCATAGGACTATAGAGTCGTGGGTGGATCCTGGGTAGCAGGAACAGCAGTGGGTTATGATGAGGTCAGGACCACAGGTCACCTGCACGTTCATGGAGTGGTAGTGTTTGCAGTTCCTGTAGATGACCTCATGGGCCTGGGGCACCAGAAACGCAACATGGGTGCAGTCGATGGCTGCTATCACATTGGGCAGTTGTGCAGTGGCGTGAAAGTGGGCCTTCATATCATTCACCTGAGCCTGGGTGGTGGGCAGTACGATGTGTTGGATGACATGGCGTAGATGGGCATCAGGCACCTGGCCAAGGACTGCGCTGAATGTTGACTGTGCTATGCCATGCATCATGCCCACGTAGTTCTGGAAATTGCCCATCCCAAGGAACTGCAGGACGGCTACCAGCTTCACCAGGGGGGACATGGCTGTCCAGATGTTAATCCTGCTCCCAATTTCGTCATGTATTGTGGCCAGCAGCTCAGTGATAGACTCCCTGTCCAGCAAGTACTCAGTTACCAACTGGGTGTCAATGGTGACCCAGGGTGATGGCCTGCTATAGGTGCTGACCTTGCTGGGGATGCTCTCTACTGCCTCCTCATTCCTCCCCCCACCCCCACCCCCATACTCTCTGTGCCCTCGTCTGGTTGTCCTGCATCAGAAGCTTGCATCAAATAATGGCAGCATGGTGTTGCAAACAGTGTTTGGGGGCATGGGTGGGTCTTATGTAGCTCACTGGTGTGCATTGTGTTCACCTGTGGCTTGATTCCTGGCACCCCATTTCATTTGGCTCCAGCTGGAGGCTAGAGGTAATTCTCAGCTGTATTAACGCCGGTTTTCCGTACTAATGCCACCGGGAATGCACTTGTGTTTCGGCTGTATTTGTGCTTAGTGTTGTTGGCGCTGTTAGTGCCAGTGGTAATAGCCCCAGCTGTAATAGCGCCGGTGCCTTTTTGGGTCTGGCGGTATTTGCACCGACTCGTGATCTGGCAGAGCGTTATTGGCAGCACTAATACTGTTAGCACCGGGTTTAAGGGATACCGCCCAACTCGAGATGAGGCCCATATTCCGTGATGGAATCTGGAACACTGCAATCTTTTCATAAATAGCATCATGGCAACACCAATAACATGTTTGGTAACCACAATAACTAATTGCAGCCTCTCAAGCTCATGCTTGCAGAGTACATTGTAAAGATAAACAAAACACTGAAAAGTAAATAGAAAGTTAAATCATAACAGAAAGTAACAATGCTCATAACAATACTTTTTCCATTCAAACACTGCTAATGAGTATGCTTTCATGTTAATGTTTGTAACCTGCAGCCTGATGGGTCCTAAAGCTCATATGTGGATAGATCTGAATGTTTAAAACATGTAGAGGTTTGTTGCTGCACACATAATAAACACATATATGTATCTGTCTGTACATACGCTGCATTGGTATGTGGTAGGGATTCCCTTTACTGTGGACTATGCCACCAATCTTCTCCTCTGGAGAAAAAACAACTGTAGGGAGAGCCTTTGTGAAAAATTCCCTGGGCTGAGGGTGCAAACCCTTGCAACTGTTGCCCATTTGCTTTTGGACCTCAAGGCTGTAGAAAAAGCTCATCAAAAACATGTTATTGAGTTGCATGCATGCCATATAAACTTCTTGAAACAGATCAAGTGTAAATTCATCATATGCGTGCGTAACCCCTCAATACCCTCCCTCCACCCCATCCACTACTTACAGCTCACATATTGTGGCTCTCAGCTTACCTCAATCATTTATATTTCCAGTTACATAATTCATGGAAGTAAAGTTTCTGCTTCAGATAGGTCATTTAATATGATTAGTGATAGTGATACATATATATATATATGCAAGACATGGGCGTAGGACATGGGGGGACAGGGTGGACGAATCCCCCCCACAATTTTGAGTGGTGGGGATATAATGGCATTTATCCCCCCCAAAATTGTGTCTCTGCAGCGTGCAAAAATACATCCACAGGCAGACTGCAGGCTGCAGCTGTCATGTCAGCATGCGCGCAAAAGTACAAGTTAACTTCTTCTGCACTGCAGACTGTATGCAGCGGGCTAAAACAAGTACTTCTGCTGCTCGCTCATGCATGCCCCACGCATGCGCATTTAGAACGTGCCCAGGCGGAGAAAAAACTGCATGTGCCCCTGCGCAGTACACTGCTGTGCAGCCTCAGCCTCCGTTTTTCCAGAACGAAGGAGAAGCCAGGCAGCGACGCATGCTCGTGCTGATCAAGGGAGAGAGACAGAGTGAGATTCCGACTCCAACTCGACCTCCTCAGCTACTACCGTACCTAAGGATAACTTTCCAGTTTGAGAAGAAGATACAGTCAGCAGCCCAGGTCGGCCCGACCTGTATCTCCCTCTCAAACAGGAAAGTGGGGCCAGATCGTGGGCTCTCGGGTGTAGAGTGGAGTGTGGTGGTTCCTTCTGTGGGGTGTTTGTTGTTGATTCGGCGCACTGCTCAATGTGGGACTGCTGGAAGTGGGGTTGTTGCTGTGGGGTTGGGCAGTGTTGGCTAGGAGGAATAGGCTAGGAGCACTACCAGCACGAGACATTGCTGCTGTGGCTACTGACATGCCGGTGCTGCGACTGTAAAACAAAAGAAAATTGACGTGTGGGCACAGGCCCCTCGGGTGGGAGTTTTACAATTTACCAGTCCGGATGCTACTGCTTCTGATGCTTATAGGTAAGCCCGTCCGTATATCAATTTAATTTCATGTGTTTAGGTGTTGAAACTGCCATCACACTGTTCAGATGATTTCAAAACTCACCAGACCTGGCACTCCCTGCTTTGCACATTTTTTGTTTGCGACCTTTCGATAACACACGTGCCTGCTTTGCATTTTTACAATGCTGGTTGCCAAAAAAAATAAAAAGGGGACATCTTTATTGCGAACCGAGGATGAAGTGCAACCGAAGGAGCAATGGCATGGAAGTGGAACAAGTGCTGTTCGGAGTGCAATGGAGTGGAGCACTCCCTGGGTGGGACAATGTATGCTGTGGACCCGTTTGTGTGCTGTCACTGACAGTTGTGGGCTCTTGGTTAATAGGCCACTGTTGATTGCAGGAGATTGATTGTGGGGGGACGGTCCCTTCAGGGCTGTCAATGATCATGGTGGCACTGGCAGTGTGTCAGCTGCGGCACTAATCATTTTGGTGCACTTCTTGTCGCTTGTTGGCCTAGAGCCGCCAGTTTGGGTACTGCTGATGTGGGGTGCGGTTCGTGTGGACCCCTGCCAGCTGTGGAGCTGGATAAGTGGGCACTGTCAATTTGTGATAAGGCTAGTGTTAGTAATTGTAGGTATATGGCTGGGTGCCAGTGTGGGCAATTGCTGTGGGACACCTCTGCACGAGGCTGCTGGATACAGTTGGTGTCTGGCACTGATGGTTGTGGGGCTGTCAATATAGGCACTGTCTGTCTGTCAGGGATTTGACAGCTTGCTTAAACTGTCAGGATATCACCAGATTGTGTTGAGGGTTGAGAGATTGACCCCATGCGTAATCTGTCTATAGCTATTTTAACATAAAGGGTGGGCAGCTCCACCTGGAAACTGTCTATTAGTCCAAAGATGTGCCCTCATGCGTCCCCTTCTCACTCATAAAGTAGTGGGTGGTTATTTTCAGGGACGCAGATGGCATCCTTTATTTCAAATGATGTTTGAGCTGCTAACATTGCCAGCGGTTAACCCATGACTCGGGCACAATGCAGCACGTCAAAAGTAAACCCCCTATCAGCTCTCCATTCAATTTATCCCGCAGCATCTTTGCTGCTCAGGGAAGTGTTGGCATAGGTTATATTGCATCCCCCCTCAACAGAAATGGGGGACGGGGTGATAAATGCACCCCCACAATCTTCCACGTTCACATGTCTCAGACACAGAAATGTCCTGGCCCACGGACCCCAATCGGCCCACTACACTCAGTACAATGTTGAAGAGAAGCAAGTACATGCTCAGACAGTACTGTGACAGAATGCCATCTGCAAGGGTGTACTGCTCTGAGCTTGTTTAGCTTTTTGTTATGCAAAGTGTAAGTGGATTATCTGCAGGAAAGTGTGTGCTGATAAACAGACACTTTCCACATATGCCCTATTGATACAGTTATTGCCAGTGATTGCAGCAGAGCTGTGCTCAAGCTCTAGGATAATCTAATATAATCACTGCCATTCATATAGTGGCTACATTTATACATGTGCCGTAAACTGTCTCCACTACACACAGACACACCAGCCACTGAAATGGGAATGGGCCACCTTTCAGACACAAAATGATCATGCGCTTCACATGTACAAATGAATAAAGTATGTAGCAGTTTTTCATGCATTTCTTTTAAAAGCTCATTTGGCATTAAGGGATCAACTTCATGTCACACAGATGTCTATTGCACACCCCTGACCCTGTTAATGTGACATAATTAGGTAAGCGAAGGTTTTGTAAAGCTTATAACTAGGCTGCTAAAACTAAATTCACTTTAGCAGCAATGGATTGGCATTTTTATAAATTTACAATGACACACAATTTCTGTTTGCATACCTGCTAGGAATTATGACTCATTTTCTATTGACCTTTTTTGGAAATGTATAGCCGATAACAGAATTCTTAATGTGTCATTACAAGAGAAGGCACTTCGAGCAGATTAAAAAAGAATAAGCGAGCTTAGCTCGAGTCACTCACATCATTTCTTCGCTTCCATGGAGCAATGCCTCCTCGACTGACAGAGCCATTTATTACTGCACGAGGACGAAAAGGAGTTGTTTGTTGAAATAATTGCAGATACACACTACACCATATCTGTCTGCGCATTGATTGGCCCTGATAATACACACAGTGGCCCCTCTCTCCCAGGTGCGTAGCCCGGCATGGGGAGAATTTATTAGAAGGAAGACAAATAATACACGTGGGAGCTCGGGCTCGGCGCTCTCCCACTGTCCCAGTGTCATCTGTGCTCCTGTCTGGTTCTTCTCCAGGAAGAGTCACAGCCGGCTGCTCCTGCATCAACTCCCTTTTCACTCAATCCAACACGCAGCCTAGGTCTGAAGTCAGGACTATACTTGAATGAGGTATATATTCACCTCTGACCTGTCCTATAGTGGTAGCTGGTGCCAGGGTGCGTGGCATCTTGCCTTGTGACACAGCATCATGTTATTTGGGCTAGTTTAGCAACTTTCATGGGTTTTTGGTGGATGCCACGCGGGCTGCAGACTTATTTTACGCCATAACCTATTCCTTTAAAAAACACCTGAATGAGCTATAAAGGGCATGTAAAGTGCCAGTTCTGCTTTAGATAAAGCCATTGACTTAGACATGTTTACTACAAAGCCCTGTGTAGTTGATAACTTAATTGGAGCTGGGAACATACTATTGGTGTAATACAAATGTCTAATCCAGGGCTGCCTTCAGCCACTCTATTATCACTATGCATTTCCTTCACTGAAGTTCTGCTAAAAACCAGCAATGGCAAGTGTTTGCTTGTATCCACGTATTGGGCTTTTGCCTAGCACTGCTATTATATGTCCAGGTACTTGCAACATTTTGCAGCTGCTACCATCAGAGGGTACCTAATACCACTATGGCGGTGCCTGGCAAGTGCCTTTTCCATGCCTACGTTAAAGCCCAAACTGTTGGCGTTGCCAACGCTTCTTTTAAAATAGGGATGCAACTGCATTTTTGGTACCCATCACCAGCTGAATAATGAGTTGTAGACAAGTTTTAATAGGGGCCACCATAAGCCATGGGTGACCCAGAAAAAAATAAAACTGAGCCTAGAGATTCACAACAGCACTTGTTCCGCTATCCATGATTGCAGTTCATACACTGATGTAAAGGGGCACACTCATGTTCCATCATTGAGGGTTCAAGTGGAATAAGATAGGATGCGTTGGCGAAACTCCATAAAGCATCTGCACTTAAAGCGCAGGTGGGAGTATTATAAAAGATCTCTCTAAAGGTCCATCACTGGGAGACCTGGAGAAACTCAAGAAGTGAAATGGATCATCAGACCAACTGAGGTGGAAGAGAAAAATAAGGCCTGTGGGGGAATATTATTAAGACCCAAGTATTTCCATACATTTGGGTAAGCTCCTGCACAATCTACTGCATATGTCAGTGACAGGGAAAGATGCAAAGGAGTATCTGAGAGCAGGCAATTCCTGCCTCTCCCCGCTCACTGTTTTTGTTGTAGAAGCGCATTATAAATATCCAATAAATAAATAAATGCCCAATACTGGAGACCCGTCTCTAAGCGTGGGACTGGCCGGTTTTCAAACCTCTGATGCTCTGCGTTATCTTGGTTCCAAAACAAATGCGTTGCCCCTTAGCTATCCTCCCAGCCCATATGGCTGCTATTCGCAGCGTCGAGTCCATTTTTACGTGAACTGAGCCTTCTGAAGTGAGATGCCAAATTGAAGGATTTTATATTCTGAACTGTTTTTTTTTTCTTAATTTTCTTCTGTTTTCTTCCTTTCTCTTGTTTTATACAGTGATGATATATGTAATTTAATATCTACTGCTATTTTAACTTTGTGAAAAGTCGAGTTCTTTGACTATAACACAATAAATGAATTAAAAAAGCAAAGTCCCCAAGGTGTCCCCTGCCCCCCCCCCCCAGATTTTATGGGTCTCCTACGCCCCTGAGGCAAAAAGCCTCTAGACCAACTTCTCGATCAATGCCGCTGTGTTAATTTACTAAATTGGAAATACTCAAGGCGCTCGGGTCTCTCCGACGCAGTGGGCAAAGGGCGAGATTGAATTTGCTCTTCAAGTATGCAAGGAGTGTCCCCCACCCATCCTGGAATTTGCTAGTGCATTCCCCCACATCGGCAGACACTCGCTGCATAGGGAGGAGGTGACAAACTTTTTACCACCACATATTTACGTGAGGCGGGTCGGGCCTGGCCCACATCGTCCCAATGATCAACTGGCTGGTTCTAGTAATGCTCATATGAGTTCCCAGGTGCAACCCAACCCAAGCGGCCCCGGTTAACAACTCTTCTAAGGGGTTGATGGGCGGTAACCTGGCTTCCCACCTGCCGCTCTGCCCATGCTGTTTCCCTTCATAGGGATTCTGCCAGCTCATACGTTCTCATTAATGTAGGGCTCCATGCTGGTGGAACTATTGGGTCTGGAGCGACCCCACCACCTTATTAGGCATTGTAATAGTAGCAGCCCCTGAGTTCTCTCCACTTCTCATAATGGGCCGGCCTCCCGTGTTCGGTCAGCTTCTCCCAGGGGATCTGCTTTCTACACTACAGGCTTCAGCGCCCTCCCACTCCCGGCCCCATCAGTACACGTCTCCGCCCAGAGACCGCCAGCCCCCCGGGACGCCGAGCTTCATCTCTATCAGGGCGACGGCTCGGAGGGACAATCAGAGGGCCTCGGTCACCAGGTGCAGGCACGCGACAAGGGACTCGATCATCCCCTCCAATAAGGTGGGCATCAAAGGGCCCAACCCCACCCAGCAGCTCGATCGTGCCATACAGGCCTGTGTTTCTACAGCACACTAAAAATACCTGCACCTGTGTTGCCGGGGAAAGTCCGTCGAATTCGGGAGCAGTTGCCAGAGCTCCCCTTGTTTGCAGCCATCTTGAACGCCTAAGATAATTACACCAGAACCTTGCCAGCATCATCTCTTTTCAGAAAGAGCAGCCGGCTGTCTTCATCAGCCGGACCATGTGAGAGAATACAGGTGTTGCAGACAGAGAGGGAAAAGCCTACCTGCACCACTCTTCCCACTGCGCTATTAGCCACAGCTGTCATCAGAAGAAAATCAAAGATGAGCCCCTCCATTCATGATGGTTCATGATGCTTTCACCTTGGGGCTCCAATGGCTGGTCCGTCATGGACTTGGAGGGGCAGGCCCCTGAGGAGTTCAGTTTTAAATCCTTAATTTCTGGATTTGGACACAATGAATAAAAAAATAGAACAAATCAATAGAAGAAAACTAAACTAACACTTTATACAAAAATGTATTACACAATTGCATAAATGTAAAGTGCATTTTTTGTGTTTTTGCTCAAACATTCTAAAAGCGGAAATTCATACACGGTATATACATTTCTGCAACAAAAAAAGCATTTTTACTTTACTCAAAACAGTATTCACAATGATTAATTGTCCATATTACTTCATGTTACAAAGGACTGCAGGTCATTTTTTTTTTTTTTTACAAAACTGAATCGTAATAAAACGCCTATAAAACTACACCTATTATTTTTGATGACTAACCCTTTTGATGGTTTGGGGTCTCGTCTTCAGAAGGACGTATGGTTAAATGAAATTATAAATTGTGCTCATATTAAGAATAGTTTGCCCCTGATTTTTTATTTAATTAGATAGCTGAGAGTATGAATACTCACACCTTTAAAACATGTAAGTTGCATGTGTCAACTGAAATATTGGACTGCATAGCATTTATTGTGAGAAATTGACATATCTGAAAATCTTTAAAAGCAGTGTTTCAGATGTATCTAACAGCGTGTTCAATGGTAATAATCTACCAACGCTATGAAAGAAAGGGTACCTCATTCATTCAAACACTCAGGGCCTCATTACGAATCTGGCGGTAGCCGTGCCGGAAAAACCGGCAGGCTGACAGCAGACCGGTAATACCATTCGGCCTCCGTGTTTGCCGTAATCACTGGGGCATTACAACCCCGGTGACCCATTAATTCTGGAGGCAGAATTCTGTAAATCCCCATTGCCCATGAAGTCCAAAAGGACTCCATGGGGATGGGGACCATGGAAACACTGGTTCCGTCTATGACAGAGCCGGTGTTTCCATGTCCACCTGCAGGCGTGTGGTGTTACTCCCGCCAGGTCAGACCTGGCTTGAGTGACACCTCCCTCCTACAGGACTCGGAATCAGCATGTCCCGAAACAACGGTGGTGGCGGATTGCCCGCCACTGTTGTTTCCAGACCGACTAACTTGTAATGAGGCCCTCAGTCTTTGAATTCCGTAAACTTAAGTCCGCTTCCTGAGGTATTGTTTAATTTCAATTTCCTTTTGAAATTGGACGGTCTTTGAGTGGGTACTATCATACAAAGTGTCTCGCTGGCACTGCGTACCTGCTTTTCTTTGTAGTTGGTGTTGTGCGGATGAGGAAGCCAGTCTGCTGCAAAGGGTTCACCTGAAGACAACGTGGTGCGGGAAAAACCAACCCAGCGCTACCCTAAAGCACAGGTGAGCACGGAATCAGCTCCCCACGCCACGGAACGGCACTTCTCTGATTAATATGACGTAAGGGGCACTGGCAGGGAAGGCCACTCTGGGTGAAGATGTCCAAAAGGTTGTATTGGAGAGCAGTGTGCTGGATGGACTGACGGACAGGACTGCAGCTGACACAGAGTTGAGGTGAGGTAGCAGGACACAAGACACTGAGATGTGACAAGGCAGCAGGACTATTGCAAGGTAGCAGGAGACCAAGAAATGACAAGGTCGCAAAAACCTGAGCGAGACAGGGAAGCTGGAATAAGGCTAGGAACCTAGAGAAGCAATAACCGCAAGTCAGCAGGAGGAAGTAGGAGGAAGGCACAGGGGATCAGCCTAACAGGAACCAGGGACAGAAGGAATGGACAACGCAAGACTGTAGGAATGAAGGACCCTCAAGAAAGGGGTCCCCAGGACCAAGGAAAAGAAACTGGCAGAGGGCGAGTTTGGGAGGCGAAGGCATGGACAGGAATCAATTCCACGTTGAGACGCACAGAGGAGTGCCTCAACACGGCTTATATAGGCATCCCATCGAAATGGAGGCCGGAGATGCCGGGGGTGATTGCCCAGGCAACCCGAAGAGCCTCGTGGAACATGCATGCGCGAAACGCCAAACACAGCCTCCTACGCATGTGCAGATCTGCAACAATGGCAGCGCCCAATGCGGCCGGTGCCCGGTCCATCCGGGAACGGAGCTGCCGCCAGCGCGGGTACAACTGCCAAGATGGCGCCCGGACACCTGCATGAAGACACCAGGTAAGTGGTGTGACAGGCACAAAAGCAAAACCTTTATTTAAAATAGTCAACACTTCAGGCTCTAAAATCCTTTCTGTTAAATAATCTCTATCTCCTATATACTATGTGTCAGGTGTGGAACCCGTCTTCTTGAGGTTGATAGGAAGTCCCTTTGTATGGGTACTGTCTTGGGATTGGTGCTGAGTCCACAGTTGGAAAAGTCATTTAGGGCTTGCAGTAACTCATGCAGCTCAATTATACGCTAACAACTTCGAAGTAAGCAAGCTTTTAATGTATTATAATTGTGGCACAAATTGCTTTGGGGTTAATTCAGTGACAGTCAGTTGCCATTTATAAAGACTGGGAGTCTCCCTTTGAACCCGGTCTAGTTGTAAACAGATTCATCTTTCCCTGTTGGGACAAGCAGGGTGTGCCAATTTGAGAACTACCCAAGTGCATTCTGGAACCAGAAGACCTTTGTATACGTTCATGATATGCTTATATAGAAAATATCTGTAAGGTAAGGTGCACCGATAATACTGCAATGCCTGGTACCACCAATGGCCCAAGCCAATAATGCTAACAAACCACTAAATGAACAGTACACCGATCTCATCTGTGTTACATGTTTAAGTGCCTGGAGTCCATTTTACTTAATGCTATACTGTTTTAAGATGGTCGTGTTCAGAATTATTTTGTGAAATATGATTCATGATGGCCCATTTTTGTCACCCTTCACAGTCTGTTCTCTTCTTCTCTCATGCCAGGCATGAACCGCTGGAGCCACATCAGAACTCAGGGTAGAGCCAGAACTGGGTGGGACAGGTAAGAGAGGTGGCACAGTATCCTGAAGGTAATGCATGTTTGTTTTCACTGGCGAAGGGTCATTCTGCATGGTGTCATTTTGGTACTCACTTGCTCAGCTATGCCTGTTTCCACCACCTGAAGGGTGCCCTTGATTAGCAAGCCAGTCTCCACTATAAGATGTCTCTCAGAAGCGCTTGGTAGAATACATCCCTCAGTTGATAGCTACCCAGTTTATTTCTATATGTTAATGAAGGGGTCATCTAATATATCACAGAAAGAGGCTTATTTACATGAGATTGAGCATCTCAAAGTCCCACTAAAGTCCTTTCCCTGTGACTTCAGTACTTTTGCCACCTGCGGTCTGTGACAGGATTCCCCTCTCTGAGGTGGAAGACAGGACACGAGAAGGCTAAATGACATATGTGTTGGTCTGCAGCCAATTATAAGTGGTGAACGGTCTGTCACACATTTTCCTGAAATAATTAATAATAATGGGTTTTAAATCTACTTCTTTTGTGTTTATTACACGGCAAAAAGCATTCTCTCAAAGCAATATAGTTATACTGTGATTTCAGAAATGGTAGTATCAGACAGAGTGAAATTATAGCACCGGACGTTTCTGGAAAATGTTTCACAGATGTCCTCACATACAGACTAATGTAATAGATGTCAAGGTTCTTTCATTTGATTTCAATGGTAAGCATATCAGGGTGTAAATAACCAGAGAATGTTTAACAACCTATTCCCCAGGGATCCTGTATTCAGGTGGCCAGGGAAAGGTCATTGCTTTTGAATCCCGACCCTGGGGGTGAACAAGCAAGGGAGCATCACCTGGGCAGGATGTCTTTGAGGGTGGGGGAGAAGCACCCAATGGTGAGACATGGTATCCCCCTTTCCCACAACCCATCTAACCCCTATCCCTGTTTATTTGATGGGGTACTACAACTCCCATAGTTCCTCCCCACCTTGTCTTGACAAAAGTCCTGCACCAAGGAAGTTGAGGAATGAGGACAGAAGGTTTACCTCCCATGACTTGCATTAGCCCTGTCCCGGTAATGAGGCCAGGCAGAGTCAGACACAGTGTTCTAATAATGTACACCTGCCACTTATTGAGGCTCCCTGTAAAAATAAAAGGTTTCACGCACAGACACACTTTGAGCAAGGCTGGGTACGAGAAGGAACATCTCTTCCGAGGCTGATGCGAAACAGGCTATGGGAGCTGAAAGGCCAACAGACTGATCAGCAATTAAGAGGATCGAGAGAAAGGCAGGCAACATTTCCAAGCATTCGGGAAGCTGCGAGTGTTCGAAAGGCAGAGCCGAGCGAGCGGAGGAAAGAAGCCTTCATGGTGCCAGGAAAGGGCCCACGACCCACCAGGATGAATGGCAGAGTTGAGGAGGAGGAGAGGAGGCATTGATAATGGCCTTGAGTTGCAAGGAAAAGATGAAAGACATTCATTTAACACAACCAGTGAATTATCAAGCACAACAAAAGTCTAGTTGGTGTTAAAGGGAAAGTGACTGTGGTTTGAAAGTTAAAGGTTGAACGTGTGCCGATAAAATGCGGATGAAGAGAGCAATTGTTAAAAAAAAGGATACAGACTAGCAGAGCGGTCCAGCTAGAGGAAATCACACCTTTCGAAAGTCTCTGTGAAATTTTATGAACATTTGAAAGATATTACAAGCGCAGATCAAAGGAAAGAAAGTTACATATGCAGAAAATGAAATATGTGAAATGTGAAACACGCCAAGAGGACAAAAGTAAAATATAAAGAACTTTGAAAAGGGCCAAGAAGAAGAAGGCAAGTGAAAGAATATAAGAACTACAGGTACAAACAGGCATTGGTGCTGCAAAAGAAAATTGTGAATTGAAAGAATATTGTAACGCTCACCTGGTATCCATGGGGACGTCACTCAGCCTGTTCTGACCTCTCATGACCTCGAACACTTCCCTGGAGTCTACTCGACTGGAGACTGGGCCTTGTTTTCTTGGAAAGTGTGCTCTCCGTCCTCCTTTCAGCGCAGGGGCGCGTTGATTGATGCGGGCTCGTTGCTGCCTAGTTACTTCACTGGCAAGAGTTCGACAGGTAAGTATAATGAGTCTTTTGAACAGTTCTCTAACTTCGTTCCTTTCCTTCCTTAGATGATGGCCGGCGTCCGGGGATGGCGATGTGCTGCTGAGATGAGTAGCGCTCAAGGTGAGTGAGAGCGTGATGCGCGATGCGACCCTTTCGTATTTGTGTTGAACTGAGTTCTTTTTCTTTGTCTTTTAGGTGCTGAGACGTTTTCAGCGTGGATGTCGGTTATGAAGAAGAAATGCGGTGAGTAAGCGCGGTATGCGGCACCTCTAGATGTTTCCACGCTAACCTGGAGTGTCTTTTCCTTCTTGCAGATGGATGAGAAGTTCCGGAGACAGAGTTCCCCCAGAGCGGCTGGGATTCAGGTAAGCGTTTGAAGGTCGTACAGTCTTTAAAAATAAATGAAGATTTGCTGAATGCTTACTAATGCCTTTTTTCTGTTCTTTTCCCTTTTCCTTAGGAAGAGGCGTGCCGGGATGGGAATGACACTGCCGAAGATGCCCGCAGAACAGAAGGAGCGATGAATGATGGGCAGAAGCGCCGCAAAAGTAAGGCTGTTCCTAACAGTGATCTTGTTCTTGCAGGAGCTGAGCGCAGAAGAAAGATGCAGGCCTACTAGAGACCGATCCGAATACGGTGAGTGTCACGCTGCAGGTGCAGAAAACACAAAGCATGTTTCTCAGCCTGGGCGTGGCTTAAATAGTCTCTGGGTATCCCAGGTGTCTCTGGGCTGAACCACACCCAAAAGACTGGACTGCACATGCAGTTCTGGGAAGCGAAATATGTGGGGGCATCCATCTTGTCCCCATCAATGCACTACAAGTCCAATCCCCAATGTTATCCTATGGGAGTGAGTGAGTCTGGTGCCACAAGCGCCAAGTCTGACTCCAAGTGGGTCTTTGAAGGGATGGAGAGGCCCTTGATGGCCATGTAGGTGATCGTGGCCTGGCTCCAGCCTGACATCTTGGAGGGCTGGGGACATGAGGGGTAGGAATCATGACAAATATGGAATGAAAGGTCAAAGTGGTCATGCAGAGGTCTGTGTAAATTCCTTGAAGTTTCAAAAGTCTTCGACAGTGAAAGAGCTAAAATAAAATGTGTAGAAGGGAACCTCCCCTCGAAGAACAAGACATGCTCGAGCCCGGCAGAGGGAAGCCTGTACATAACTGTAAGAAATTGTGTGATAAAGTGAAACCAGATAGGCTCCGGCCTGGCAGAAGGAAGCCTGAAGCCTGTGCAGAACTGTGAGAAATTGAGAGCATATGAACTGAGTATTGATGACAAGGTGCGTGAAGCCTAAGGAAGTGATTGAGCTACCAGAAATCGAAAGCCTAAAGATTGAATTGTACCAGTAAGCCAAAGTGTGCAACGCTGATAGAACAGTGCCATCCACCTATCCTTTGTTTATTAAGACACTATCTAGACCCCGTGGGTTTGAACCATTGGAAGGGAGCTGATGCTGAAGCCATTCTGATATTTCTTTTTGATGCACTATTTTCCTTTTTTTGTTTTTCCATAACACATTTGTTATCCAGAGAAGGAGGACAAGGTTCGGTTTTCTTAGTATAGGCCTTTTTAGTTTGACTAGACTGACTTGGACGCATTTGTTATTGTTTAATGGTCGAGATTACTGCCATTTTAGAGTTAGAGCCAGTTAGGAATTCTACCATCCCAAGCAAATTCGTAAATAAAGGTTTTTGAAACTTGTATTCATAGTGTCTTTGTCTACTGCTCGATACCATGCCTTCCTCACAAGGGGGACTTGGGTAGTCCACCTGGGGCAGCCCTTAAGCATCTCTTGACCTTACTCTGGGCTTCCTCCACACTACCCTAGGCGTCCCTAACCTCACAATGTCCCTAATGTTAGACTAATTAATGGTAATCCTTACTATCTGGTTCTTTCTGAACTGAAATGGATAACCTAAAGGTCCTGGCCTTCTCTCACTAACTCTCTCCAGGAATGATTTAATGAACTCTCCAGCTCTTTTTGTCAGACTGCACGGATTCTCTCCACTCTCTATGCTTTCTCCCTCACTCTCTCTCCTCCTGTCACTACTCCCTCTCTCTTTTTACATCCTCTCTCGTCCCCCTCGATCTTACTTGTCTCTCACTTGTCCTCTCTCCTTGTCTCACCGCTCCTCAGTCTCTCTCTATTCCTCTGTTCTTCGGTCCTTCCCTCTTTGTCTCTCTACTGTGAGAAGCCTGAGGGTATTCTCACTGCTGTTCCCCTTGTGTCCTCTGCACAGGTGGCCACGAATAGGTCATCGCTCTTGGATCCTGACCCTGGGGGTGGACAAGAGAGGGAGGATCACCTGTGTTGAGAGTCCTTGGAGACTAGGAGTGGGATGCCCTTGGGAGAGACATAATATCCCCATTTCTCTACTAATGACCAACCCAAACCTTGCGCAGCCTTCGTGGGTTATTGTGAGTCAGCTCTCCTGACTCCCTCATATATGACCATTGACAGTACTGGGACGAAGAAGAGGCAACCGGGAGTAAAGAAGACTAGGTGTTTTTACCACTCTGATACTGGGACGAGGAAGATACCTGCTACGAACTGCCAGAGTCAGGCATGTTCCTTGAGTTATTTTCAGGCAGGTCCAATTGGACATTTGCACCTGCAGCCTGTCAATGGGCTGAAGGTGTGTAAAAGGAGCCCAAATCAAGAGGCAGAGAGAAAGGCAGTGGCAGTGGTGTTGAAGTAGCAGCAGAGAGGACAAGAGAAGCAGCAAGGAATCGTGTTTGTTAAGCACACCAATGGTTCATGGGAGGGCGGCTTGGCAGCTGGGGCTCCCCGGAACCGATCGAATGCTGGGCAGGGAGGCTGTCCCTTCTTCTGGTGTTCACAGTGCTTGTTCTCATGTGGACAGAAGCTGACACAGGAGTGCCTGAGGGGCAGGAGGTGGAACTCTGATGCAGAGAGCAGAAGGCTGAGTGATCTGCGCTGCTGGAAAACCCATGGATGCAACCAGTGAGATTCTATCAAAGGAGAAACCCGATATGCGAGTGTTTGAACTTTCGTGGTGGAATACTTTGTATCAGACTGGTCACGTATTCGACAGAACATGTTTTCAAAGGTCTCTGATTCGAATCCTTGTTAAATATTGAACTATTAAGAATAACTTGTAGCGGAGTGGTGGTGTGTGTAAGAAAGTACTTTTTTCCAAAGTCTCTGAGTGCAACCTGCAAAGATATTAAACAACGGGCTGAACTGAATTAAAACATTAACACATATAACCTCATGGTTATTGAATTCTGAACTGAATGAAAACCTTAACAAATACAACCTCATGGTTATTCAATTCTGAACTGCATGGAAGCTTAATAAATGAGTAGAACTGTTATATATGGGGATTAAAAGTGAATGGAGTTTTAAATTCAAATAAAACCACCATGTGCCGAACTCCTAATCCATGTAAAATCCATATATGCTGAACTTTCAAGTGACCAGAACTTTGAATTTAAGTGAAACCAGTACATACTGAACATTAAAGTGCATTGGAACTTAACAGCACAAGTGAACTCACTATATGCTGAACTTAAAGGTGAATGGAACTTTGGGGGTGAACCTTAACAGTGAATCAAAGAGAGACATACTAAATAAAGTGGAAGAAAATTGTACATAATAAAAATATACTTTGAAAGCTGAATGAACTGCAACTCTGAAGTTTAATTATCATTCAAGATATTTGTACAACAACCAATTATTCAAAGAGGGCGCAAGTGTGGCGCAGAACTTTAAGAAGACTAAAAATACTGTTGTGATATTGAAATTGAGTTTAGAGGAAGATAATCCTGAGGCTTAACCCATTTATTGACTTGAGGACAGAGTGTCAATGTTATTTTGTGTTTTTGGAACTGTGTTATTTGGAACTCGGAGAAGGGAACCCCAAGTATTGGTTAAAATGATATCATTCTGACCTTAAGAAAAAAGGCAGTTCTGAGACTTTTGTTGCAATTGTTTTATACTTGGGGAAGGGAGCTGAAAGGAAGCTGTGAGCTGGACGAAGCTCAGAACCTTATGTTGGACACTGTTTCTGTTGGTTGCTTGCAACCGTACACATTGTATAGATTACTTGTGAGGGAAAGTATAGGTTTTGGACACAGACAGATTCTTAAATTGAACTCTTTGACTCTGATTTTCCTTAGTTCTTTTGCGGCAGGGAAATTCCACCACAGTATCGGGCACGATAGGTCTTGTTGCAGACTGAATTTTAAGTTAAATAAAGTGTTTTATTTATGATTCATAATCTGGTGTCTGTGTCCAACTCTGGGATGCCTTCACACTACCCTCTGCATTCTCTCCTCTCCCCTGCTCCCTTCTCTCACCTCTCTCCCTGGGTCCCCTAGTCTCAACACCTTGTCTTCTCTGTGTCCTGATCTTTCCACATTCTCATTTCTTGTCCCTTCCTACTACCTTCCTTGCTCTACTTCCACCACTACTACCACCTTCGCTCTCCCACCACCCCACTGTCAAACTCTCTTACTCTCTCGGAAACTTGCAGCATTTATCATGCACTCCCCCACATCCTCTCACTTTCCCCCTACTTTTCCGCTCACCTTTCTCTCTCCCTCTCCATCAGACACATTTTGTACACTTCAAAAAACCACACTCGGGGTAATTCATAGAATTCAGCACACAAGTGGCGCACGCGGCTGGCGCACAGTGTGCGTGTGTGACTTTCTGCGCCAGACGCGTGCGCTAAAATCCATTTCCGCGCACAGCGTATTCATGGATTTTAACAACCAAACCAGCCGTGGCGCAGAGTGGCGCGGGGACCCTGCAGCAGCGCCAGTTACGCCCCCAACCCCTCCCCGTGCGCCATGTACAGTGCACAAATCCTGTACATGGCGCACAGGCTCACAACCACGAAAACGCCTGTAAAACTCCCTGCGCACCCCTCCGAATACAAGTACCTGCTGCGCGGGTACTCTCACATGCGATTGGGCCTGTGCGAGCGGGGTACGTGGATTACTGGGGTGCGCGGGAAGTTTCACACGCGATTGAGCCTGTGCGAGCGGGGTACGTGGATTACTGGGGTGCGCAGGAAGTTTCACACCTGATTGGGCCTGTGCGAGCGGGGTACGTGGATTACGGGGGTGCAGAGGAAGTTTCACACGCGATTGGGCCTGTGTGTGCGGGGTACGTGGATTTCTGGGGTGCGCGGGAAGTTTCCCACGCGATTGGGCCTGTCCGAGCGGGGTACGTGGATTACTGGGGTGCGCGGGAAGTTTCACACAAGATTGGCTCTGTGCGTGCGGGGTACATGGATTACTGGGGTGCGTGGGAAGTTTCACACACGATTGGTCCTGTGCGTGCGGGGTACATGGATTACTGGGGTGTGTGGGAAGTTTCACACGCGATTGGCCCTGTGCGTGCGGTGTACGGGGATTTGGGGGGTGCGTGGGAAGTTTCACACGCGGCAGGCCCTGTGCGTGCGGGCTACATGGATTACTGGGGTGCGCGGGAAATTTCACATGCGATTGGCCCTGTGCGTGCGGGCTACGTGGATTACTGGGGTGCGCGGGAAGTTTCACACGTGATTGGCCCTGTGCGTGCGGGGTACGTGGATTTGGGGGGTGCGCGGGAAGTTCCACACGCGATTGGGCCTGTGCGAGTGGGGGACGTGTATAACGCGGTATGGGGGAAGTTCCAAAACCAGCCGTGGCACAGAGTGGCACAGGGACCCTGCAGCAGCGCCAGTTACGCCCCCAACCCCTCCCCGTGCGCCATGTACAGTGCACAAATCCCGTACATGGCGCACAGGCTCACAACCATGAAAACGCCTGTAAAACTCCCTGCGCACCCCTCCGAATACAAGTACCCGCTGCGCGGGTACTCTCACACGCGATTGGGCCTGTGCGAGCGGGGTACGTGGATTACTGGGGTGCACAGGAAATTTCACAAGCGATTGGGCCTGTGCGAGCGGGGTACGTGGATTACTGGGGTGCACGGGAAATTTCACAAGCGATTGGGCCTGTGCGAGCGGGGTACGTGGATTACTGGGGTGCGCGGGAAGTTTCACACGTGATTGAGCCTGTGCGAGCGGGGTACGTGGATTACTGGGGTGCGCAGGAAGTTTCACATGTGATTGGGCCTGTGCGAGCGGGGTACGTGGATTACGGGGGTGCGGAGGAAGTTTCACACGCGATTGGGCCTGTGCGTGCGGGGTACGTGGATTTCTGGGGTGCGCGGGAAGTTTCCCACGCGATTGGGCCTGTCCGAGCGGGGTACGTGGATTACTGGGGTGCGCGGGAAGTTTCACACACGATTGGCTCTGCGCATGCGGGGTATGTGGATTACTGGGGTGCGTGGGAAGTTTCACACACGATTGGTCCTGTGCGTGCGGGGTACATGGATTACTGGGGTGTGTGGGAAGTTTCACACGCGATTGGCCCTGTGCGGGCGGTGTACGGGGATTTGGGGGGTGCGCGGGAAGTTTCACACGCGGCAGGCCCTGTGCGTGCGGGCTACGTGGATTACTGGGGTCCCATGGGAAGTTTCACATGCGGCAGGCCCTGTGCGTGCGGGCTACGTGGATTACTGGGGTCCGCGGGAAGTTTCACATGCGATTGGTCCTGTGCATGCGGGGTACAGGGATTTGGGGGGTGCGCGGGAAGTTTCACACGCGGCAGGCCCTGTGCGTGCAGGCTCCATGGATTACTGGGGTGCGCGGGAAGTTTCACACGTGATTGGCCCTGTGCGTGCGGGGTACGTGGATTTGGGGGGTGCACGGGAAGTTCCACACGCGATTGGGCCTGTGCGAGTGGGGGACATGTATAACGCGGTATGGGGGAAGTTCCACACGTGCTTTCGCTGTTAGAACGGAGTAGTGTATCCAGGGGGGTGCGCGGGGAGTCCCACACGTCAATTGGCAGTGTGGGTTCTCACAGGTGTGCCCTCTACCCCCTCCATGGACCCTGCAGGCAAACCACACCACAGGGAACTACCCAGCACCCCTGGTCATGTCCCGCAGGCAGTCCATCCACCATGGGCATGCCCCCAGCCAGGCCACATGTCACCTTGCACTAGTGATCACCAACTCATGTCCCCCAGCACACCCACCCACAAGCAGTGAGCGGCACCTGCCAGCAGGCCCCCACTCATGTCCCCCTGAACCCCCACCCCTCAGCAGTGAGGGGCACCTGCCAGCAGGCCCCCACTCATGTCCCCCTGCACCCCCACCCCCCAGCAGTGATGGGCACCTGCCAACAGGCCCCCACTCATGTCCCCCAGCA
Organism: Ambystoma mexicanum; assembly: GCF_040938575.1. Classification (NCBI taxonomy): domain Eukaryota; kingdom Metazoa; phylum Chordata; class Amphibia; order Caudata; family Ambystomatidae; genus Ambystoma; species Ambystoma mexicanum. The sequence continues at coordinate 559,780,613 of NC_090934.1, read as the reverse complement.
ACCCCACCCCCACCAGTGATGGGCACCTGCCAGCAGGCCCCCACTCATGTCCCACTCATGTCCCCCCACCCACTCACCCACCCAGCAGTGACATGCCCATCTCATGACACAAACCAAAAGTCAACTATGTACATCAACACATGTCCACACACACACACAGGTTGCCATTGATTGAGTAAACCCACATGTCAACATGCATGAACCCAATGAGTGAATCCCACACATTGAAGTAAAAGATCAAAATGTATTAACATGAAAACCAATTGAAAGTACTTAAAGCATAAAATAATGGCAAATGAAATGCATGCCCAAATAAAAATTCCTCAAAAAACCCAACTAATCCAAAAGAAAAATGGCCAAAACTCTCTGTCCACCAAACCAACGCAAAAAGGTAAATCCATTGATCCATGGTGAAATAAAATTAAAATGTCCAAATAAATCCAACGTCCAACTATGTACAATCCAATTTTCAAGGGTCCATGAGCCCAACGAAACAAATGAAACCTATCTAATAACCTACCTAACAAAACAAACTATTTACAAAAGTGTGGGGCATAGTCCAAAAGCCCCAAAATAAAAAAAAAGGAAACCTAACACTATAAACTATTTACAATGGCGACAGGCAAGTCCTACGGCTCACTCAGTGATGTTTTCGGCTAGGCCATCATCAAACTCCATGTCTATTTGCTGGAAGCGGGCCTCTGTCCTGGCCCCGAGGTCTCGCAGGGAGGCACTCATGGCCTGTTCCGACTACCTGCGAGTCGCCTCGAGGCACTCTGCCTGCCTCAATGCCCGACGCATGGAGAACTCCACCCTGACCATGGTGAGCCGCGCCTCTTCCGCTTGCCACCACTCCGCACCTATACGCTGGCCCAACCGCAGCCACACGGAAGACACATCCATTCCAGGGTCCTCCTGCCCTCTGGCTGATGCCTGCCCCCCAGATGTCGATGGCCCTGAGCCATCATTGCTCCCACCTAGAGCCTGCTCCTGCTGCTGCTGCTGTCCATGTGCCCTGTCCGATGATGCCTGCACATCCTCCATCAGCTGCTCTCCAGTTGTGGTGTCCACCCCTGCTGGACCGCCGACTCCCAACTGTGGCAGGGATGGGATCTCCACCAAGCTGGCTGTGTTGGTCAGGCCAGGTCCACAGGGGGCCCTGGTGGAATCTGGGCCGGAAGATGGCAGGGAGAACGACTGGCGCATAGTCTCCACAGAGGAGGAGAGGTCCGCCAGAGTGCGCGACACATGTAGGAACCCCTTGACCATGGCCCCTCCCAACAGTGCCACGTCGCGACGCTGCTGTTCGTGATGGCTTGCGTTCTCCACCCAGGAAGAACGCCCATCATCACGAATGTCACGCGTGCGCAACGTGACACCAATCAGGACGGAGCCCATACGGTCATGGGACCCCTCATCCGCAGGTAGTGGAGAAGCAGATGACATGGCACTCTCCCCTACCTGAGGACGGGCCTGGGACGGGGCATCCCTGCTGGTGCATGCTGGTACAGTCACAGGGCCAAGGACAGGGACATACACAGGCCCCTCCGTGGTGACCTGTGCTGCCTCCTGACCCTGGCCCTGGACTGCACCACTTGCACCAGTGATACTACCCCCACCAGGCCCCATGTGCGGCTCAGTAGCGGGCTCCTCCTCCTCTGTGGAGACCACCAACCTGGATGTCTTCGTACCGTCTTCTGCCATTGCAAGCCCCTGTGGGGGCTCACCCAGCCCTTCCGCCACAGCCATAGTGGCAGACGCGGCACCAGCCCCCTCGCTCCCCGATGATGGCAAGTCCTGGGAGGGTGGCTGGGCCTTGCGTCGCCGCCCAGTGGAGGCATCCCGCCGCTTGGCTCCACAGCGCCGTCTCCGCCCTCATCTTCACTTGACGCTGCGTAGAGGGAGACATAGAACACAAGCATCAGGGTACAGTACAATATTCCCCTAGACAGGAAGCAATAACACATGAGTGGCAGTGTCTAACGTCACTTCCATCCTGTCCCTCCACAACACATGGGTGAATGCACGTCACACACATGCATAAACAGGCATGGCGCCTGCAATCAATATCAGCATCCATGTACAAGGGCCTCTATTAATCAAAATGTTGCCTTCAAACTCACATGCATCATGACTCACACTGATCCCATGCACACACATCACCGTAGGGTCATGCATCATGCATTGTACACCACAGACACAGTGGATAGACACAGTGCATACCACGGTGACCGCACTGCATGAGTGAATGTACACATCATCACGGACATGTGTCATGAATCCATGGCGTATCGAAGTCACAGACACACTTCTCAGACACACACACATGTGCACCATACATGTGCATGACAACAGCACCCATCCCTCACACCCCCACCATGTGCAAGAACAGACTGGCATGCTTTCATGTGTGCATTTGCCATACAGCTCCCCATGTTGCATTGGAAATCATGCACCAACCATGTGGTTCACACATTACTGGTCTCACATGCATGCCCATGATGTCCCTGCACACACACATCCATACATGGCCCATGTCACACATACAGGCAAGTATCAGACTGCCAGCACACTGCAACATGCCCTGTCTCACACACCAATGCTTGCCCACTTACCGCTCAACTCCAGACGGGTCTTCCTCCGAAGGATCTGGGCATGGAGCGCTGGGCATTTGTGTTCCAGGACCCTCATCTGGATGTCACTCATGCTGACCCGGCCCCCTCCGCGAGGCGCCGGGCCTTGTGGAGGGTCCTGGACCTGAAGCCCTCCCAGTGCTTCTTGACGTGCTTGATGTCGCGGGTTGCCACCCCCTCCGTGTTGATGACAACCACTACGTCGTCCCAGATCCTCTCCCGTCCTTCCTTGTTGGCACGTGATGTTCCGAAGAGGGCATCAAAATGCCCCAGGACATGCTCCACCAGGACACCAACTTCCTTCACACTGAAGTTGGTGGCCCTCGGCCTCTCTGACTGGGGGTCGCCAGTGGTCTCAGATGGTGTTTGCCCCGACATGGCGACCCCCGAGGCAGGCGTGGGTGGGCAACTGGGTCCTGGGGCTGGGCTGTGGAGCGATGGTATCCCAGTCGGGAGTCTTCTGTTCCAGCAGGGGTGGACACAGCAACTGGAACCCTGGCTGACGTGCAGGCACCAAATAGCAGGGCACGTGGGCAGCAGGCAGGCAGCAGCAGATGGCAGGTGGGAGCGTGCTCGGGGCTCTGGGGGGCAGTAATTCGGCCTTCTGGGCAGGAGCGTGGTCTTCCGTGTGTTTTTACGTGGCCAGCTTGATATGGAGTGATTTGGCACGTGAAAAAGTTGCACGTCAGTGTGTAATTCGAGGAAAGGCCCTTAGCGCATAAGCGCGTCAGCACACGTACGTGGTTTCATTGGACCAAAGGCCCTTAGCGCATAAGCGCGTCTGTGACGTGACGTGCGCGGGTTGTTTCCCTCGTGACGTGGGCATAGTGATTCATGGCGCGTGAAAAAACTGCACGTCCGCGTGTGAATGCGTGTAATCTAAGGAAAGGGCCTACGCGTCTGTGACGCGCACGCGCAGGCATTTCCCTCAGCACGGGTGCATGTTCATCGTACACGTCCAAAAACTGCACGTCTGAGTGTCAGCTCGTGTAATTGGAGGAAATGGCCTTAGCGCGTACACGCGTAAGTGACGTTGTATGTGTGGGCCGGTTTAAAAGGTACGTGTAGGACCCCATTTCCTTGTACGTGCTTTTCATGGAGAGCGAGTGGGTGAATTCTGTACTTCTTGTCGGTTCACACGCGATTACTTCACAGCGTTTCAAGTTCGTACTCCCTGTTACCTCTGACAGCGTTCATTTTTTTTGTTGGGCCTGTTTCCTCAAACAGCGTTCACTTCTTCTTTTTTCCTGTCTCCTCAGACAGCGTACAATTCTTCTTTTGGTGGGGATGTTGCCAACGCGCACACGCGTGTCTTTTTCACGTTCTTTTTCCAGGCAGACGGTGAGTCGCGCACGTATTTACCAACTGTGCTTGCCCTGTGTGTCGCATACCCCTTCAGAGGTCATTGTAGGCTGCGTGTAACACGCGTACGCTTATTTTTGTGTTTCTGGGTGCCACCGCATAGTGCGGGTTCATTTTTCCACGCACGTGGTCTACGAGGGGTTGCGTGCACATTATTTTTTGTTTTCGGGGTGCCTGTGTGTTGCGTGACCCGTCATCGTCCCCCAGGGGTCACAGACAGCCTTGCTAGAGCACTAGGGTACGAATTCCATCTAGTACCCTACCCCTTTCACCCCCAATTGCCCAGGACAATCATTTACTGCTACTCCCATACGCACAACAACATCAGTGCCATGGTTGGGAGGCGACCAAGCGGTAAGGGAGGCAAAGGTGGCCGACCTCCAAAAGGTGGGTGTGGTGGGCGCGGTAGGGGACATGGCCATGATATGCAGGGTGCCCCTAGAGCCCCATGTGTGGAGGAGCAATCAGGGATGCCCATGCCCCCCCATGGTTGTGGGAAACTTAGCTGACACCATCCCAGCTCAGCCCTTGTTGGACCAGCCCATTGTGGCACCTGAACCGGCACAGGATGACTCCCAGGCTGACTTCCAGGTCAGCAAGTCTACGCCACGTGTGGCGGTGCAAGTTGGTGTCACCAGGCCATGTGGATCTGGGGCAGCTATGTCATCTGCTGCCCCAAGTAGGCAGGGTGGGGAGGCTGCAGGGGCAGCTGCAGCTCAATCCACCCCAGCTCTGAGTCTCCCAGCTGGGACAGTGTCGGTCCCGGTCCATCAAACAGACGTTGCCCCTGCCAACATCACCCTGCAGCTAATGCTGCACCAAGACCTATGGTCATTGTGCATTCGCACACTCCTAGTACCCAGTCCACCGGTGCTTCTGCCCCTACTGACCAGAGTGGCGTAAGCCACTTAGGATCCGCACCAACTTTGAAAAAGAGAAAGACGGGTGCTCTGGCACTACAGACTGAGACCCCAGACACGGCAGGCAGGCAGCAGCAGATGGCAGGTGGGAGCGTGCTCGGGGCTCTGGGGGGCAGTAATTCGGCCTTCTGGGCAGGAGCGTGGTCTTCCGTGTGTTTTTACGTGGCCAGCTTGATACGGAGTGATTTGGCACGTGAAAAAGTTGCACGTCAGTGTGTAATTCGAGGAAAGGCCCTTAGCGCATAAGCGCGTCAGCACACGTACGTGGTTTCATTGGACCAAAGGCCCTTAGCGCATAAGCGCGTCTGTGACGTGACGTGCGCGGGTTGTTTCCCTCGTGACGTGGGCATAGTGATTCATGGCGCGTGAAAAAACTGCACGTCCGCGTGTGAATGCGTGTAATCTAAGGAAAGGGCCTACGCGTCTGTGACGCGCACGGGCAGGCATTTCCCTCAGCACGGGTGCATGTTCATCGTACACGCACAAAAACTGCACGTCCGAGTGTCAGCTCGTGTAATTGGAGGAAATGGCCTTAGTGCGTACACGCGTAAGTGACGTTGTATGTGTGGGCCGGTTTAAAAGGTACGTGTAGGACCCCATTTCCTTGTACGTGCTTTTCATGGAGAGCGAGTGGGTGAATTCTGTACTTCTTGTCGGTTCACACGCAATTACTTCACAGCGTTTCAAGTTCGTACTCCCTGTTACCTCTGACAGCGTTCATTTTTTTTGTTGGGCCTGTTTCCTCAAACAGCGTTCACTTCTTCTTTTTTCCTGTCTCCTCAGACAGCGTACAATTCTTCTTTTGGTGGGGATGTTGCCAACGCGCACACGCGTGTCTTTTTCACGTTCTTTTTCCAGGCAGACGGTGAGTCGCGCACGTATTTACCAACTGTGCTTGCCCTGTGTGTCGCGTACCCCTTCAGAGGTCATTGTAGGCTGCGTGTAACACGCGTACGCTTATTTTTGTGTTTCTGGGTGCCACCGCATAGTGCAGGTTCATTTTTCCACGCACGTGGTCTACGAGGGGTTGCGTGCACATTATTTTTTGTTTTCGGGGTGCCTGTGTGTTGCGTGACCCGTCATCGTCCCCCAGGGGTCACAGACAGCCTTGCTAGAGCACTAGGGTACGAATTCCATCTAGTACCCTACCCCTTTCACCCCCAATTGCCCAGGACAATCATTTACTGCTACTCCCATACGCACAACAACATCAGTGCCATGGTTGGGAGGCGACCAAGCGGTAAGGGAGGCAAAGGTGGCCGACCTCCAAAAGGTGGGTGTGGTGGGCGCGGTAGGGGACATGGCCATGATATGCAGGGTGCCCCTAGAGCCCCATGTGTGGAGGAGCAATCAGGGATGCCCATGCCCCCCCATGGTTGTGGGAAACGTAGCTGACACCATCCCAGCTCAGCCCTTGTTGGACCAGCCCATTGTGGCACCTGAACCGGCACAGGATGACTCCCAGGCTGACTTCCAGGTCAGCAAGTCTACGCCACGTGTGGCGGTGCAAGTTGGTGTCACCAGGCCATGTGGATCTGGGGCAGCTATGTCATCTGCTGCCCCAAGTAGGCAGGGTGGGGAGGCTGCAGGGGCAGCTGCAGCTCAATCCACCCCAGCTCTGAGTCTCCCAGCTGGGACAGTGTCGGTCCCGGTCCATCAAACAGACGTTGCCCCTGCCAACATCACCCTTCAGCTAATGCTGCACCAAGACCTATGGTCATTGTGCATTCGCACACTCCTAGTACCCAGTCCACCGGTGCTTCTGCCCCTACTGACCAGAGTGGCGTAAGCCACTTAGGATCCGCACCAACTTTGAAAAAGAGAAAGACGGGTGCTCTGGCACTACAGACTGAGACCCCAGACACGGCAGGCAGGCAGCAGCAGATGGCAGGTGGGAGCGTGCTCGGGGCTCTGGGGGGCAGTAATTCGGCCTTCTGGGCAGGAGCGTGGTCTTCCGTGTGTTTTTACGTGGCCAGCTTGATACGGAGTGATTTGGCACGTGAAAAAGTTGCACGTCAGCGTGTAATTCGAGGAAAGGCCCTTAGCGCATAAGCGCGTCAGCACACGTACGTGGTTTCATTGGACCAAAGGCCCTTAGCGCATAAGCGCGTCTGTGACGTGACGTGCGCGGGTTGTTTCCCTCGTGACGTGGGCATAGTGATTCATGGCGCGTGAAAAAACTGCACGTCCGCGTGTGAATGCGTGTAATCTAAGGAAAGGGCCTACGCGTCTGTGACGCGCACGGGCAGGCATTTCCCTCAGCACGGGTGCATGTTCATCGTACACGTCCAAAAACTGCACGTCCGAGTGTCAGCTCGTGTAATTGGAGGAAATGGCCTTAGTGCGTACACGCGTAAGTGACGTTGTATGTGTGGGCCGGTTTAAAAGGTACGTGTAGGACCCCATTTCCTTGTACGTGCTTTTCATGGAGAGCGAGTGGGTGAATTCTGTACTTCTTGTCGGTTCACACGCAATTACTTCACAGCGTTTCAAGTTCGTACTCCCTGTTACCTCTGACAGCGTTCATTTTTTTTGTTGGGCCTGTTTCCTCAAACAGCGTTCACTTCTTCTTTTTTCCTGTCTCCTCAGACAGCGTACAATTCTTCTTTTGGTGGGGATGTTGCCAACGCGCACACGCGTGTCTTTTTCACGTTCTTTTTCCAGGCAGACGGTGAGTCGCGCACGTATTTACCAACTGTGCTTGCCCTGTGTGTCGCGTACCCCTTCAGAGGTCATTGTAGGCTGCGTGTAACACGCGTACGCTTATTTTTGTGTTTCTGGGTGCCACCGCATAGTGCGGGTTCATTTTTCCACGCACGTGGTCTACGAGGGGTTGCGTGCACATTATTTTTTGTTTTCGGGGTGCCTGTGTGTTGCGTGACCCGTCATCGTCCCCCAGGGGTCACAGACAGCCTTGCTAGAGCACTAGGGTACGAATTCCATCTAGTACCCTACCCCTTTCACCCCCAATTGCCCAGGACAATCATTTACTGCTACTCCCATACGCACAACAACATCAGTGCCATGGTTGGGAGGCGACCAAGCGGTAAGGGAGGCAAAGGTGGCCGACCTCCAAAAGGTGGGTGTGGTGGGCGCGGTAGGGGACATGGCCATGATATGCAGGGTGCCCCTAGAGCCCCATGTGTGGAGGAGCAATCAGGGATGCCCATGCCCCCCCATGGTTGTGGGAAACGTAGCTGACACCATCCCAGCTCAGCCCTTGTTGGACCAGCCCATTGTGGCACCTGAACCGGCACAGGATGACTCCCAGGCTGACTTCCAGGTCAGCAAGTCTACGCCACGTGTGGCGGTGCAAGTTGGTGTCACCAGGCCATGTGGATCTGGGGCAGCTATGTCATCTGCTGCCCCAAGTAGGCAGGGTGGGGAGGCTGCAGGGGCAGCTGCAGCTCAATCCACCCCAGCTCTGAGTCTCCCAGCTGGGACAGTGTCGGTCCCGGTTCATCAAACAGACGTTGCCCCTGCCAACATCACCCTTCAGCTAATGCTGCACCAAGACCTATGGTCATTGTGCATTCGCACACTCCTAGTACCCAGTCCACCGGTGCTTCTGCCCCTACTGACCAGAGTGGCGTAAGCCACTTAGGATCCGCACCAACTTTGAAAAAGAGAAAGACGGGTGCTCTGGCACTACAGACTGAGACCCCAGACACGGCAGGCAGGCAGCAGCAGATGGCAGGTGGGAGCGTGCTCGGGGCTCTGGGGGGCAGTAATTCGGCCTTCTGGGCAGGAGCGTGGTCTTCCGTGTGTTTTTACGTGGCCAGCTTGATACGGAGTGATTTGGCACGTGAAAAAGTTGCACGTCAGCGTGTAATTCGAGTAAAGGCCCTTAGCGCATAAGCGCGTCAGCACACGTACGTGGTTTCATTGGACCAAAGGCCCTTAGCGCATAAGCGCGTCTGTGACGTGACGTGCGCGGGTTGTTTCCCTCGTGACGTGGGCATAGTGATTCATGGCACGTGAAAAAACTGCACGTCCGCGTGTGAATGCGTGTAATCTAAGGAAAGGGCCTACGCGTCTGTGGCGCGCACGGGCAGGCATTTCCCTCAGCACGGGTGCATGTTCATCGTACATGTCCAAAAACTGCACGTCCGAGTGTCAGCTCGTGTAATTGGAGGAAATGGCCTTAGTGCGTACACGCGTAAGTGACGTTGTATGTTTGGGCCGGTTTAAAAGGTACGTGTAGGACCCCATTTCCTTGTACGTGCTTTTCATGGAGAGCGAGTGGGTGAATTCTGTACTTCTTGTCGGTTCACACGCAATTACTTCACAGCGTTTCAAGTTCGTACTCCCTGTTACCTCTGACAGCGTTCATTTTTTTTGTTGGGCCTGTTTCCTCAAACAGCGTTCACTTCTTCTTTTTTCCTGTCTCCTCAGACAGCGTACAATTCTTCTTTTGGTGGGGATGTTGCCAACGCGCACACGCGTGTCTTTTTCACGTTCTTTTTCCAGGCAGACGGTGAGTCGTGCACGTATTTACCAACTGTGCTTGCCCTGTGTGTCACGTACCCCTTCAGAGGTCATTGTAGGCTGCGTGTAACACGCGTACGCTTATTTTTGTGTTTCTGGGTGCCACAGCATAGTGCGGGTTCATTTTTCCACGCACGTGGTCTACGAGGGGTTGCGTGCACATTATTTTTTGTTTTCGGGGTGCCTGTGTGTTGCGTGACCCGTCATCGTCCCCCAGGGGTCACAGACAGCCTTGCTAGAGCACTAGGGTACGAATTCCATCTAGTACCCTACCCCTTTCACCCCCAATTGCCCAGGACAATCATTTACTGCTACTCCCATACGCACAACAACATCAGTGCCATGGTTGGGAGGCGACCAAGCGGTAAGGGAGGCAAAGGTGGCCGACCTCCAAAAGGTGGGTGTGGTGGGCGCGATAGGGGACATGGCCATGATTTGCAGGGTGCCCCTAGACCCCCATGTGTGGAGGAGCAATCAGGGATGCCCATGCCCCCCCATGGTTGTGGGAAACGTAGCTGACACCATCCCAGCTCAGCCCTTGTTGGACCAGCCCATTGTGGCACCTGAACCGGCACAGGATGACTCCCAGGCTGCCTTCCAGGTCAGCAAGTCTACGCCACGTGTGGCGGTGCAAGTTGGTGTTACCAGGCCATGTGGATCTGGGGCAGCTATGTCATCTGCTGCCCCAAGTAGGGAGGGTGGGGAGGCTGCAGGGGCAGCAGCAGCTCAATCCACCCCAGCTCTGAGTCTCCCAGCTGGGACAGTGTCGGTCCCGGTCCATCAAACAGACGTTGCCCCTGCCAACATCACCCTGCAGCTAATGCTGCACCAAGACCTATGGTCATTGTGCATTCGCACACTCCTAGTACCCAGTCCACCGGTGCTTCTGCCCCTACTGACCAGAGTGGCGTAAGCCACTTAGGATCCGCACCACCTTTGAAATAGAGAAAGACGGGTGCTCTGGCACTACAGACTGAGACCCCAGACACGGCTACACACTCCGGCAGGTCAAGGAAGCCTAGCTTTAATGACGCCGAACTTGATGCACTACTGGCCTATGTGTCGGCACATAGCCGCGAAATGGTGGTGACTGCAGGGTGCAAGACCACACCTGGTCAACGTAAGGCATACTGGCAGACCATCACGTACATCATTAGTGCCCTTGGATTTGTGAGGCGCTCAGCTGATGATTGCTATAAGCGGTGGAATGACCTGAAACGCAGAGCAAAGAACAAGCTGGCCTCAAATCATGCTTCTACTCTGGTGACTGGCGGTGGGTCTCCACAAGAGGACAACCAACTCACTGAACATGAGTCTGTTGCTGGAACCTTTGTCACAGAGGAACAGATCCAAGGCGTGGGAGACCTACCAGATTACGACCCATTGTCCGGTGAGTGCCCAGGCATGTGTGTGTAATCCATGTGTATGTTGTGTGGGTGATGGGTTCTGATTGAGTGCCAGGTGAGGGTGTGTGCACCTGAGTGGTATGGGTCACCCATGTGCTTCCTCCAAAACATTCACTGGCCTTGGATTTGGGTATGACAGTATCCCTTCTGCCCGCAGTAGCCATTTAGCGCCACATTACTGAAGTTGCCCTTGAACTGTCATCTTGCAACAACATTGTTCAGAATTTTTCAGTGTTCATTCAGGCTGATTGTTTTAATTCTCCCACTTTTGCAACGCATTTTTCAGCCCTATTGTCACATATGTGACATGCTTCTGTCATTGATTACACCCCACATTGGCCCACATTTGTTACCTTGTTATGTGAATGATTAGACCATTCAGGCTGATTGAGTATTGGCCTTCTCACATTGATTTTTGGTACCTGTTTGTATGTGGTACTTGATAGTTGTTTCCTGTGATGTTTAGGTGACCAACCATTGATGTGTACATCTGCCTGCAATCACTGTATTCTTGTACACTGGATGGGCTGCAGTGAGTGGCACATGCGTATTTTGTCACACTATGTAGCATTTTTCATCTCATCATGTCCATCTCACATGGATGGCTGACAGTACTCATTCACTGACACATGGCTGTACTTGTCAAATGTACCATGGCTATGCTACATGCCATCTGTGTGCTGGCATGTGTCATGTGTGTGTATTGGACATGCCACTCACAGGCTAATGTGTGATGCCAGTGCTACCCAGCATGCAGCAAATGTGTTGCTTTTCCATCTTGGTGTCATCAGTGTCTGCTTTTTGCCTCCCCTTCCAACTCAGTGACAGTGCATGCATGCCAGGGTTATAGTCATGTGGGACATGTGTAAATCATGTACTGGATCTCTGGCTTGTCAGGCCTATGTGTGTGCTATGGTGCTAATGCCTGTTTCCATTTGTTGTATTTCATGTTTTTGCAGGTGACGTCGCACTTGATGCTGGTGAGGTTCAGGAGATGGCGCAGACCCAGGAGGATTCTCAGCCACGACAAAGCACCAGTGGGGGATGTGGTGTGGTGGTGGGTGAAAACACTTTGGTAGTGCAGACCAAACTGTCGAGGGGTGTCTCTGGGTGCAGCCCCCCAGACCTCTATTAAGGTGCTGAGTCGGATGATGAGACTGATGTGCTGTCACAGGTCAGTGCGTCTGGCAGGGATTCTGTTCTGTCCAACCCACCTGCACCAGGGGTAGAACCCTCTATGGGGATGTTAGTGTTGGTAGGTCCGCCTTTGGCGGTTACGGATGCAGGGACACACTCCACAGCATCTGATCCTGTTCCTGGGCCAGCAGATCAGAGGGGCAAAGCAGTCCTGCAGCCTCAGGCAGTACCAGCACAGCAAGGTGCAGATCGCCTTGCCCCGAACAGGTGTGGTGCCCGCTGACGCGGTGGCCGTGCGCCACCAGGCAATACTGTGTGGGAAAACTCCATGTGCGGTATGGCAACCCAACAGGCAGCATAAGTAGAAATGATGGCTCAGGCAATGGAGATGGTGGCCACTTCCATTATCCCCCCTGAAAGGCAGATGGAGCAACAACAGCAGGCAACAGACTCCATTTGCCAATCACACAGGGAAGACATGTTGATGTACAACAGGGACCGACAGGCGGCACTGGAGACTCTGCACGAATCCATATCAATAGAGTCACAGGGCCACAGGGAAGCCCTGAGGGTAGAACTCCATAACCTCAGGCAGAGTCTGCTTGAACTTGAGGCTTCCTGAAATTTCAAAATTTAAGGGCAGAACAGCAGCTGGAGCAGCTCACACGTTCGCTCTCAGCTGAGCTGCAGGCAACATGTGAGGAGATCGGGGCATCACGCGAGGCCATGCGTGCAGAAGTGCAGGCAACCCGTGAGGGATCTCTGCACTTTAATCCTCCAGAATCAGACCTTCCAGACCCGCATGCTTGCTGCCATGGAGGACCATACCAGGGCTTTGTGTGGGCTGCCTCCCATAGTGCCACCACCTCCTGATGCAGCAGCAGAGGGTGAAGAGAGCGACAGCAGTTCTCCCACAGTGGCATAGCCGTGCAGGCCATGAGCCCATGGAGGTATTTTGTTTTTCGCAACATCCACGCAGGTGGGTGTTGGTGTGCACCCTGTCCTCAAACCTCCTGGGTGGCCTCCCCCCCATCCCCCAAATGGCCATTTTCTTTTTTTTTTTTTACAGTGTGTTGCCTTGTGTGGCTCCCGTGAGCATCCACTGTATTCCAGATGGGCACATGCAGGCTTGTCCTGAGTTTGGGTTAGATGCTTGGGTTCGTGACACACACCCCTCCTGCTTCCTATTTCCATGGGCTTGCAAAGGGTGTGGCCAAGTGACAGTGACTTACACAGTGACATTGGGTGCCCATGAGCTGTGTGGGCAGTCTGTAGTCAATACTGTGTGGACATCCCTAGTGGGTATTGTTGTTGTATTGTACACTGCATGGTGTATTGATATGTGCTTGTGCATCCATGTCTTCATCCTAATTTGCAGGTTCCTTCCTCATGTCTTCACAAGGCCGTCTCCTTTGCAGATGGAGTTCATGTTGTATGCAGTACACTGACACATTTGCGTGGCAGCAACACTCTACAGGTGGAAGGGGTCGATGTGCTGGCTTTTTCAGGTTGTAAGACTACCACTACTTTGACTTAGTACTGTCATGTTTTTGCAATGTTTCATGGTGTGTTGCTGTATTGTGTTGGTGGTAAGTATTTGTTCATGTGTGCTGTTTGTTATTGATTACTGGGAGCATATTGTCTGTGGGCAGTTTCAATTTGGGACAGTGCACTTTGTGACATTTGTGTCAGGTCTTGTGCATTGCTTTGTTTGCTTTCACATTGCATGACATGCCATGGTGTGTTGGGTGGCGGAGCTGGGGAGGGGTTGGGTGACATGGCGCTGTTTTCATGTTGTATTTTGCAAGGGGGTAATCAATTTAGCAGCATAGATGTATGTCTTTTAATGACACAGCATTGGTGGTGTTTCGGTAGGTAGGGATGCACACAATGTAATCCTTCCAGGTGACCAATCTCAGGGTGGTATGGTTGTGACAGTTGACTGTCCCTTATGTCATCATCATTGATTGTCAGCTGGTATGTGCCAGGGCTGTGTGCACTCCACAGGGGTGTGATTTTAGGTGAAGTAATTAGCCACCAGCTGCATACGGGCTGCCTCAACACCTGCCCTTTCCCCTCCCATGCACAGCGGCTGTGCATGTGGTTGGGGATGTGGGGGCACCACCATGTCCACCCGCAGGCCCCGGTGTGTTGCAACGTTGTGCAGGACACATGCTGCCACTATGATCCTGCAGACTACTGGGGGAGCGTATAGCAGCTGCCCACCAGAGCGGTCAAGGGAGCGAAAGTGTGACTTGAGCATTCCGAATGTGCGCTCCACTATGCCCCCGGTTGCAATATGGGCTCTGTTGTATCTTACCTAGGGTGGTGTGGTGGGGTTCCAAATTGGCATCATCATATGGGTGCTCAGAGGGTAGGCACTGTCCCATGGGGAGGTGGTGATGGGTATCATTAGTGGGGTTGTGACATTACTCAGTATCTGACATGCATGCATGTGCAGTGGCATTTATACTCACCAAGCAGCCATGCCGCCCAGCTTCTAGGTCCCGGTTTAGGTTTGACATTCTGTAAATGAAACTGTCATGGGTGGACCCTGGATAGTTGGCATTGGCATATACTGAGGTGATGATTCCTTTGGCATCACATACTACCTGCACGTTGATGGAATGCCAGTGCTTGCGGTTTCTATAGATGTGCTCCGTTGCCATGGGGGGCCGTAGAGCCACATGGGTGCAATCAATGGCACCTAGCACTTTGGGGAATTGTGCCACCCGGTAGAAATCCTGGACGGTAGCCTGCCTTTCTGCAGGTGTTCTGGGCAGGTATATGTGCCTGCGGACTGATGGGCGTGCAGTCATGATGGCCAACACCTGGTGTAGGCAGCGTGACTGCATGGCATGTGACACCCCCCCCACTATAGCACTTGTCCGCTGAAATGATCGAGTGGCCAAGAAGTGCAGTACATTAAGCACCTTTTCCAGGGGGCTCAGTGCTTGGGAGCACAGGGTGGGTGATGTGAGGCCATCCTCCCACTCACTCACCAGGTCGAGTATTATGTGAGGTGGAAACCTGTATCTCCCATACAGGCATCATGCATCCCAAAAAGGCTGGTTCTGGGTGTAAATATTCTGGGCCTGACTATCCTCCTCCTCCTCCTGCGGTATCCCACAACCACTGCTGCAAGGAACGGTATATTCATCTTAGCGTCTGAGCTTGTTTGTTGTTTGCGCGCGCTTTTATGCTGCGCGGGTCCACATACGCCTGCTTTCTGCTGGCGTACGTGTTTCCAGATTAGCGCATCTTTTTTGGCGCACGCATTAGCCCCGTTCGATTCCATGAATATGTGTTGTAGGTGCGTGTGTGGGTGTTCTGCGCATTTGCCTCCTGTACTTCACCTGTGACGCCCACATTTTCACGCGTTGTTCCCCATTCCGCGTGTTACGCCCCGTGTTACGCCTACTTTTGTTGTGTGCGCTGCACTATGTGTGCTTTCGCTGTGCATAGCGCACGCTGTTTGAAGACGTGTGCGCCAGCGTGCGCCATTCAGGATTTTAGCGCACATCCATGGATTTACACGCGCACGGACTTCCATGAATCGCTGTGCGCGGGTTTTGCTGCGATTTTTGCACTTGCACTGCGATTTGCACGCTTTCGCACGCTTGCGCGGGAATTTTCATTGCACATTAATTCCATGAATCGGCCTGTCAATTGGTACCACTCGCTCACAAAATACCTTACCTGCACTCTTTCATACCACAAGCACAATCTCTTCAACACTCTTCTCCACCATCCGCTTTCCACCAATTTGACGCAATTGTTATCACCCCTACCTCCCGAGCCTTCCCTCCACCCATAGGGGAGTGTCCAAGACCGCGTTCCCCAGCAAGGGCTGTGATAGGAGTAGTGGTAGCATATACTTGTCACAGATTTTATCTGCAGGTGTCCCTTTTCCACGTGCGCCAACTGCAGAATATTTTCTTGTCCAGTGATTCATTTATACTCCAATAGTCACTAATGAGCCAATCTGTTGTATTACTCTTTTTGATTTTTTATTACAATTCCATTTCAATCAATTTCATTTCTCTCTCTTCACGTGTTTCACCATGAATAATTTCCATGGTTCATCAGGAGAGAATCCTAGAGCTTTATGTGGATTTCCTCTTCTCAAATTGAGGTTTGTTTCCTGTTTCTATCTATTTGTAATTATTAATTGTTTGGTATTCTGTTTCCCTTATTGTTTCGAAATACAGGATTCAATTGTCCTCTCAACGCCCGATCCGTGGACTGGATCATTAGTGACTATTGGAGAATACATTGATCACTGGACAAGAAAACATTCTGCAGTTGGCGCACTGGGAAAAGTCCAACTGCAGATATAAATCAGTGTTTCAGGTATTGCAACGGTCACAATAGAGGTGCCCAAACGTGCTGACAGCTACAACAAATAAAGGACTTACCCAGGAAATACAGCCTAAATTGACCAAACTTTTTGCGAATATACCTGTCACAGTGCATACGTAATGAGAGCAGGCGATCAACCCGCTGCAGTGTGTGGCTGCTACTCATTCATCAGTACAGGAGGGGTTTACTAATGTCTTATATATTTGTATTGATAGTCCACTGCTCACACCTTCCACTAACCCTTTATCTGTGCATTAAAAGACAAGTACCCTTTATAACACATCAACACACAATGCATTTAGATAGATGGCCCACTCTTCATGTGCAAATACTTTTTAGTCAGTAATGAACACTCAATGAATGTTTCTTACACTCTCATGTAAAAAATACATCTTTTAATTATTAGAATATTGTAATAAAGAAACATTGCCATTATTATCATCACTATACACAACACACTCAAAATGTAAAAAGTCATTAATGAAAAAGATGAAAATCGTCATTGCCTCTACCTCAAATCAAGGCTAAGACTGATCAACCTTCTCCAAGAAATCAGTCACCTTAGAAACCAACTACCTGCCTCACCAGGAGGTGATAGGCAACCTCACAAATCATGCTAGGCAATCTAGTACTTGCCTCACCAAGTCATGATAGGCAATCTCCTAGAAGCATCTGCTTCAATCAGTACCACAACACCTTTCTCAATGTGATATCAAATGAGGGGTTAAAGGCCTCTTTATGCTCACTAACTGTAGAAGGTAGGGAGTTGAAGAGGGCCTTTGAAGACTGCATGCCTGGGATTATTCACAATTCCAGTAAAAACTGACAAATGGAAAAATTGAAAAATCCCCAAAATATTAAAAAGCTACCTATTAATGCACCATGATCTTTGCATCAAAAAGTATTAAAAAAATAGGATTAAACGATTCAAAAAAGATTAAATGTCCATTGGGATCAATGGTGCCAGCATATAGCCAATCCATAATTAGAGATATGTTCTTTAGGTGGTGAGCTGCATTGAATTGTTCCCCATGCAGCTCCAACAGAATCCAAGTTCTGCCGAAAATTCAATAGGCAGAGTCCTTCAGGGACTAAAAATGCTGCCAAACAGCCAGAAGCCAGCAGGAAAGCATTAAGATGCAGTAAAAGGAAAAAAGAGGGAGTTGGCCCCTTCCGACTGGAAATTTCAATGCTCCATCTCCAGCCATCCATGTGTCTCTGCTCGTACTTCTTGCCAGCTCCACCGCCCCGACAACCTGTCTGCAGGGCCTAACTCTATTTGTACTTTTTCGGACCATCCCTATTCCACGACTACAATCACAAAAATTCTTCCAACACTGAACATTTTTCTAAACAAAATATCAAGGACACAAGCGCCATTAACTAGGAATCATTCCAACAAAAGTGTTCAGTGCACAGCACCTTTATTGTGCAAATATTAGCCAAGGACGGCTCTCGGCATTCAGCACTAGGCATGTTTCCAATAAAAGTGCAAGCAGACAAAAACAACAATTTGGACAGGGATTTGTAGATTTTTCCTGGGGAGCCATTATCTTTGTGTTTTCACTTTACTAGATCATTGGCGCTCAGCCAAGAAAAGCCTGGGCAGAAGCAAACTGCTTTGTTTATACAGAAGGACTGCAGTGTTCTAGTTCAAGGTTATTTGTCTCTCTTCCTGGACTCTCGCACAATAACACTACCACGATGCATGTAAACACTTCTGCAGCAGCATTCAAAATAGGTGTTGAAACTGCCATCCGACTGTTCAGATAATTTCAAAACTCACCAGACCTGGCACTCCCTGCTTTGCACATTTTTTGTTTACGATCTTTCGAGAACAAACACACGTGCCTGCTTTACATGTTTACACTGCTGGTACCAAAAAAAAAAAAAGGGGACGTCTTTATTGCGAACCGAGGACGAAGTGCAACCGAAGGAGCAATGGCATGGAAGTGGAACAAGTGCTGTTCGGAGTGCTATGGAGTGGAGCACTCTCTGGGTGGGACAATGCATGCTGTGGACCCATATGTGTGGACAGTGCTGTCACTGACAGTTGTGGGCTTATTTTATTTATTTATTATTTATTTTATTTATTCAGATTTATAGAGCGCACGTCAGCCCGGAGGCATCGTGGTGCTTGTTACAGACAATATCTTAGTTACATAGGATACAGTAATTACATAAAATACAGAATTTACAGTGGATATGTATACATTAGCAATGCAGTATATTTACATGGATTCCTGAGAGTTTCACGGATATTTCGCAAGGAATGAGGTTTTACCAGTTTCCTGCGAAAAGTGGGGAGTGCGTTTTCCGCTCTAATGTCAGCAGGGAGAGCGTTCCAGGTCTTGGCTGCAATGTAGGGGAAACTTAGACCTCCGGCTTTGGCTCTTTTGATGCGTGGGATGCAGATTAGGTTGGAGTATTGCGTCCTGGTGGGACGGGAGGAGGAGGGTTTGAGGATGGTTTCTGATAGATAGGACGGGGCGGAGAGAGAGAGGCATTTGTGAGTGAGGGTGAGGATTTTGAGAGTGATCCGTTCTTTGACCGGGAGCCATTGGGCTGAGTGCCTGGCCTGGGTGATATGCTCTCTTCTTGGGATACTAAGAGCGGCCCGGAGAGCATTGTTCTGGGTGATTTGTAGTCTGTTTATGTTTTTGGCTGATGTGCCTGCTAGGAGTGCATTGCAGTAGTCCAGTTTGGCTCCAATGGTTGCCCTTGCTATAGTGAGGCAATTTGGTTTAGAGAGGTAGGGCTTGATGGCGTTTATGAGTTTGGTGGTGTGTGCGGATGCGGATGTGATTGCGCTGACTTGTCTAGTCATGGATAGTGAGGAGTCAAGGTATACTCCCAGAGTCTTTACGGCTGTGGAAACAGGGATGATGGAGTTGTCAATGGAGAAGTTGGCGTACAGTTTGTCAAGTTTGTCTAGGGTGTTCTGTTGACCTAATATCATGATTTCCGTTTTGTCACCATTGAGGCAGAGGCCATTGACAGCCATCCAGGCCTTGATGACGGAGTAGATTGTGTGGAGTGCCTTGGCGTCTTTGTTGTATGATCCTGAAAGGGGTAGAAGTACTTGTGTGTCGTCCGCGTAGTTTGTGTATGTGATGCCGTAAGAGTCAAGTTTGTCAAAGAGGGGCTTGGTGAACAAGTTGTAGAGTGTGGGTGCAGTGCAAGATCCTTGAGGGACCCCGCAGTGGATTGTCGTGGGAGTGGCGTTGGCGATGTCTGAGAAGACTTTCATGGCTCTTCCCTCGAGGAAGGAAGTGATCCAAAGGGCTGCTTCTTTGGAGAAGTTGGCTGAGTGTGTGAGGTGTGAAGTGAGAGTCTTGTGATCAACCAGATCAAACGCGGCTGAGAGATCTAAGAGGAGCAAAAGAGCAGGCTTGCCTTTGTCCATGATTTGGGTGATCTGATTCTTCAGATCTACCAGGGCTGTTTCCGTGCCATGTCCTTTCCGGAAGCCTGATTGCCTAGTCCCGAGGATGGAATGGGTTTCCAGAAAGTGTTGGATTTGGCAGTGTGCAGCTTTGTCCAGTAGTTTCAGCAGAAATGGCACCGTGGTTATGGGTCTGTAGTTGTTTGGTTGTAAGGGGTCGAGAGTGGTTTTTTTTAAAAGAAGCCGGACCCAGGCCTCTTTGAGGTTGGCTGGTATGATGCCTGTTTTAAAAGACGTGTTGATGAATGCCGTGAAGAGCGGCGCAAAGCAGTCTGCGCAGTCTTTGACGAGTTTTGGTGGGCAAATGTCTCCTTTACAGGGGGAGGGTTTGAGATTTTTTAGTAGGTTAATAACTTCTGATTCAGTGACGTCTCTGAAGGAGAAGACGGGTATGGTGGGCTTGGGCGAGCTGGGTGTGGTGCTGGTGAGTTTAGTTTCAGTCTGTTGGGGAAGTGCTTTGCAGTGGTCTTTGATTTTTTTTTGGAGAAGGTCAATTTTGTGTAGCATGGCAGTTTGAATGCTGGTACACCAAGCTTCGTCTTTGATTATTTCGTCCGGTGTATTAGGGGGGGAGATAAGCTCATTAAAGATGGCGAAGATCTCTTTGGAGTGTGATTTGGCATTGGAGATACGCGTGTTGAAAGCGTTGGCTTTGGCATTGGTGATAGCTATCTTGTATTGGTGGGAGATTGAATTGAATTTGTTCTTAGTATTGGTGCAGGGGTCCGATTGCCAGTTTTTTAGTGCTGCTCTTTTGTGGGATCGCATTGAGTGCAGTTCTTCAGTAAACCATGAGTTGGTGTGTAGGGATTTCTTCTCTTTTTTCCATACAAGTGGTGCTATTTCATTGATAGCTTTGGTGATGACATCTTTGTAGATGTCTGCTAGGATATTGGGGTCATTAGCGAATGGGGGAGCTAACTCAGGGGTATTGAGGTATGGGCGCAGGTTCTCCTCTATGAGTTTTTTAGAGCTTCTGACTTGTGCAGCGCTGGCTGGGGTCAGAATTTTGTGGTTTTTGGTGATGGGAATAGAGAACTCGATGCAGTTGTGGTCAGTCCAGGGCAGTGAGGAGTTAGAGGTGACAGTGGTGAGGCAGTTGTGGTCTGCAATCCAGTCAAGAATGCGGCCTTTGATGTGAGTAGGACTTTCAACTTTTTGGGTGAAGCCCAAGTCATTGAGTTCCTTGGTGAGAGTGGCTGCAGGTTTGTCCTTTGGATCGTTGAATCCAAGATTGATGTCTCCTAATAGTAGGGTTTTGGTGGAGCTTTTAATATTATTGCTGAGGATGTGAATGATGTTTTCCTGGGAGTCTGTGGTGATGCCTGGGGGACGGTATAGTAGGTGAATGTTGATGGTGCTGTTGGGTGATAGTGTGAGTTTGGCCGATAGGCGGTCAGAGTTGTTCGTCGAGGCTTGACTGACAGGTCGGAGCTGAAGGTTCTCCTTGTAGATGAGGGCTACTCCTCCTCCTATTCGATCTGGCCTATCTTGTCTGAGTATGGTGAAGCCAGGTGGTAGTGCAAGTGCAACGGCGGGGCCTGATGCTTCATGTAACCATGTTTCAGTGATAGCTAATAGGTCAATGTTATTGTTGGTTATGAGGTCATGGATATCAGGTGCATGAGCTGGGAGAGATCTGACATTGAGGAGGGCACACTTGATGTGAGGTGTGAGAGGTTTGTTTGTGGAGGTGCGAGTGGTGGTCGTGACCGAAGTGTTATGTGAGGTGGTATTGTGAGGTGTGGCGAGGTTAGTGGGTGGTGGACTGTGAGGGAGTGGGTATCCCGTGCGGGGGCAGCATTTGGAAGTGGTGCGAGAACTCAGTCTATAGTTTCTGTATTCTGTGGGAAGGGGTAGTGTGCTAAGTTCTGTGGTCTGTGTGTGAGCCCTAAGTCTTTCTAGTCTGTGCATAGTTACGACACCTGGTGTGTGATGTGGCATGGTTCGTGTGGTATCTGGGGTAGCGAGATGCTTGTGGTAGGGGAGTGGGCTTGGTGGTGTGGGTATGAGGGGATGGATGGAAATATAGAGTTTGAGAGCAGTGAGAGTTGCGAGGAGAGTGAGCAGCGTGGTGGTGGCCACGTTGAGCTTGCAGGACGCTATGGGCATGGTTGTACGCTGGGCGGGGCTGTGTGAGGAGGAGGGCACAGTCGGATAGGGTGGACCTAGCCTGAGGTGGGCAGGAATGGATAGGTTCAGAGTGAGCTGCCTAGGTACTAGGAGGTAACAGAGTGGCTAGCCGCAGCAAGAGGCACTGGCCTGATCGCAGGTGTGCGGCTATTTGGCACAACACAATTCAAATGTGGTCTGAAAGCGACCATAGGGCACAACACAATTCAAATGTGGTCTGAAAGCGACCATAGGGCACAACACAAATCAAATGTGGTCTGAAAGCGACCATAGGGCACAACACAAATCAAATGTGGTCTGAAAGCGACCATAGGGCACAACACAATTCAAATGTGGTCTGAAAGCGACCATAGGGCACAACACAAATCAAATGTGGTCTGAAAGCGACCATAGGGCACAACACAAATCAAATGTGGTCTGAAAGCGACCATAGGGCACAACACAATTCAAATGTGGTCTGAAAGCGACCATAGGGCACAACACAAATCAAATGTGGTCTGAAAGCGACCATAGGGCACAACACAAATCAAATGTGGTCTGAAAGCGACCATAGGGCACAACACAAATCAAATGTGGTCTGAAAGCGACCATAGGGCACAACACAATTCAAATGTGGTCTGAAAGCGACCATAGGGCACAACACAATTCAAATGTGGTCTGAAAGCGACCATAGGGCACAACACAATTCAAATGTGGTCTGAAAGCGACCATAGGGCACAACACCAGTATAGACAAGCGTGAGTGACAGAAATTACGGGTGAATTGACCAGGCAAGTCTCCTGGCGCCGAGATCAGTACTACTGTTCATGACAGTATGTGCAGGGTGACAGGGTGCAGGGTGCAGTCGCCAGGATGGCAAGTAAACCGAAGGATAGTACCTGAGGTGTGCCGCAGGGACGTGCAGGCTGGATATGGCAGCTGGAGTCGAGTATGATGGCGACGCCTCACCGCTGCGACCCGGGGCTCACTGGGGAGGAACAGGGCCTTTTCCCTCGGGCCTTCTCCCGAAGTGTCGGCTCCCGCCTATCGGTGCCGGGGATTGGCCAAAGAGAGACCAGGTTGCTTAGCAGCCGTATGCAGCCTCGTTTTCGGGCCGCGCTGCGCCCGCCATTTTAGGGTCAGGCCGCGTGGTCAGGACAAGATGGTGGATCTTGTCCACAGATGAGCGCAGGTGCCCCGGTGGGGCTCTGGTGGCCAGCAAGGCTCGGATGGTGGCCCAAGTAGTAGTGAGAGTGGGCTGTTTGTGCAGGCAGGCAGCTCACCAGTGTTGTGGATTCCGTGGTTGCTGCATCAGGGGGTCAGGCAGCCCGAGTGTAGTCCGAGGCTTGGTGCTTCGGTATGCTCGAGGGGACAGGGGAGGGCTCCAGCCCTCTCACCCTTTCAGGTGAGCAGATACCGCAGAGTGGGCTCTTGGTTAATAGGGCACTGTTGATTGCAGGAGATTGATTGTGGGGGGCGGTCCCTTCAGGGCTGTCGATGATCATGGTGGCATTGGCAGTTTGTCAGCTGCGGCATTAATCATTTTGGTGCACTCCTTGTCGCTTGTTGGCCTATAGCCGCCAGTTTGGGTACTGCTGATGTGGGGTACGGTTGGTGTGGACCCATGCCAGCTGTGGAGCTGGATAAATGGGCACTATCAATTTGTGATAAGGTTAGTGTTAGTAATTGTAGGTATATGGCTGGGTGTCAGTGTGGGCAATTGCTGTGGGACACCTTTGCGTGAGGCTGCTGGCACAGAGTCCTCACTGTGGTTTGCATGCCACTATGGAAAACCTTCAGATGTGGAAAACCACTGACTGTGGAGCACTGTCAGTCATTGTGCACTGTCAGCATAGGGCTGTTGTGTGGGCACTACTAATGTGGGATACAGTTGGTGTTTGGCACTGATGGTTGTGGGGCTGTCAATATAGACACTGTCTGGCTGTCAGGGATTTGACAGCTTGACGAAACTGTCAGGAAATCACAAGATTGTGTTGAGGGTTGAGGGATTGACCCCATGCCTAATCTGTCTATAACAGTTTTAACATAAATGGTGGGCAGCTCCACGTGGAAACTGTCTATTAGTCCAAAGATGTGCCCTCATGCGTCCCTTTCTCACTCATAAAGTGGTGAGTGGTTATTTCCAGGGACGCAGATGGCAGCCTTTATTTCAAATGATGTTTGAGCTGCTAACATTGCCAGCGGTTAACCCATGACTCGGGCACAATGCAGCACGTCAAAAGTAAAACCCCTATCAGCTCTCCATTCAATTTATCCTGCAGCATCTTTGCTGCTCAGGGAAGTGTTGGCATAGGTTATATTGCATCCCCCCTCAACAGAAATGGGGAACGGGGTGATAAATACACCCCCGCAATCTCCCACGTTGACATGTCTCAGACAAGAAATGGCCTGGCCCACGGACCCCAATCGGCCCACTCACTACACTCAGTACAATGTTGAGGAGAAGCAAGTACATGCTCAAACAGTGCTGTGACAGAATGCCATCTGCAAGGGTGTACTGCTTTGAGCTTGTTTAGCGTTTTGCTATGCAAAGTGTAAGTGGATTATCTGCAGGAAAGTGTGTGCTGATAAACAGACACTTTCCACATATGCCCTATTGATACAGTTTTTGCCAGTGATTGCATCAGAGCTGTGCTCAAGCTCTAGGATTATCTAACATAATCACTGCCATTCATATAGTGGCTACATTTATACATGTGCTGTAAACTGTCTCCACTACACACAGACACACCAGCCACTGAAATGGGAATGGGCCACCTTTCAGACACAAAATTATCATGCGCTTCACATGTAGGAATGAATAAACTATGTAGCAGTTTTTTATGCATTTCTTTTAAAAGCTCATTTGGCATTAAGCGATCAACTTCATGTCACACAGATGTCTATTGCACACCCCTGATCCTGTTAATGTGACATTATTAGGTAAGAGAATGTTTTGTAAAGCTTATAACCAGGCTGCTAAAACTAAATTCACTTTAGCAGCAATGGATTGGCATTTTTATAAATGTATTTTCTGTTTGCATACCTGCTAGAAATTATGACTCATTTTCTATTGACCTTTTTTAGAAATGTATAGCCGATAACAGAATTCTTAATGCGTCATTACAAGAGAAGGCACTTCGAGCAGATTAAAAAAGAATAAGCAAGCTTAGCTCGAGTCACACACATCATTTCTTCGCTTCCATGGAGCAATGCCTCCTCGACTGACAGAGCCATTTATTACTGCACAAGGACGATTAGAAGTTTTTTGTTGAAATAATTGCAGATACACACTACACCATATCTGTCTGTGCATTGATTGGCCCTGTTAATACACCCAGTGGCCCCTCTCTCCCATGTGCACAGGCCGGCATGGGGAGAATTTATTAGAAGGAAGACAAATAATACACGTGGGGGCTCAGGCTCAGCGCTCTCCCACTGTCCCAGTGTCATCTGCGCTCCTGTCTGGTTCTTCTCCAGGAAGAGTCACAGCAGGCTGCTCCTGCATCAACTCCCTTTTTACTCAATCCAGCATACAGCCTAGGTCTGAAGTCAGGACTAACCTTGAATGAGGTATATATTCACCTCTGACCTGTCCTGTAGTGGTAGCTGGTGCCAGGGTGCGTGGCATCGAGACTTGTGACACAGCATCATGTTATTTGGGCTATCTTAGCAACTTTCATGGGTTTTGGTGGATGCCACGCGGGCAGCAGACTTATTTTACGCCATAACCTATTCCTTCAGAAAACACTTGAACCAGCTATAAAGGGCACGCAAAGTGCCCGTTCTGGTTTAGATAAAGCCATTGACTTAGACATGTTTACTACAAAGCCCTGTGTAGTTGATAACTTAATTGGAGCTGGGAACATACTACTGGTGTAATACAAATGTCTAATCCAGGGCTGCCTTCAGCCACTCTATTATCACTATGCATTTCCTTCACTGAAGCTCTGCTAAAAACCAGCAATGGCAAGTGTTTGCTTGTGTACACGTATTGGGCATTTGCCTAGCACTGCTATTATATGTCCAGGTACTTGCACCATTTTGCAGCTGCTACCATCAGAGGGTACCTAATACCGCTATGGCAGTGCCTGGCAAGTGCCTTTCCCATGCCTACATTAAAGGCATGGTCTAGTAAAAAATGTTATTGTCCCTACGGGTCGGCCATGTTTTTTTAAGCCTAAGTGGGTCGATTTTAGAAAACTTTCCTATGGACCTTACCCGAGTTTTCATCCATTGAACGCACGTGAAAACAAGCACCAGGGAGCCGCCATTTTCTGATAATCCTATCTTTTCCCCGATCGCCCTGGCTGACCTGCTTTTGCGGCACTAAATCAATTCCCCCGCCCCTGAGCCTGACATTATCAAAACATTCAAATTCCCCGCCTCTCCCCGTGACGTTACTGTGCTGCGTAGGCAAACGCGCCCAGTCGTCTTCTGCGCGACTCCACACAGAACCCGGAAACCAACACAGATGAACTCACAACACAGCGCGCCACAATTCGGAATATGAAACTGTACTTTAAAATGAAACAACAACACAGTACTTTTGGTAAAGTACATTTATTTGACATTAAATGTTTAGAGAATATTCAGCAATTGACATATGAACTCCGGAAGCCATTTATTTTCTTTTATCTGTATCCGCAATAACTGTTCCGTTTCATCTTGAGTCACGCGCTGTTCCTTTATGGTACACAGGGTGTTCATTTTCGTAAAAAGAATCACTTTGGAAGCAAGGTGAACCGCAAGGCTGTTCCATCAACTAGGCACTAGTCCAGCCTAAAGGTTGATATGTTGCTTCTAGCCACTAGTACAGCGTAAGGGCATGTGGGTCCTTGGCAATCGTCCCATAATATGGTGATCGTGCTCCAGTTGTTGACACGACGCTGCAGGTGTCTGCTGAAGAATCCCTCCACAAGTGTCTCAAACAGGTGGCAGTGGCAGAAAGGGATCAAATACCTGTTATGAAAACAAAAAAATGATAATTAGTCTCGCTAGCCGAACTTCATTATTATTACTCATTTTGTTTATTACGGCCGATCAGAAACTATTTGCTTGCAAGGATAGTTCAATGGAGTATGTTCGTCTCTAAAATCAATGCGAAAAGTAACGAGATAAATCGAGGCCAACACACAATGATAAACGACAGTCTACATGCGTGAGGAATGATATGATATATGATATGGCATTTGTAACGCGCCTATACTCAAGTGTTTCTAGGCGTGACGAGGCAGGTGGGGAACAAGGGCAGACAGACAACGATCCTACTAGGCCAGGTGTCTTTCTGATTGCGCATGGGGAAGGGCTGTGCATGGTTAGTTGAATACAAATTAAATAATAGGGCCAGCTGGTGGCAAGTGCAAAGTAAATGCCGGGAGAAGTGGCTGAAGGATACAGAGACAGTCCCGTAGTGCAGGGAAAAGTGGCTGGGCCAAGGACCGAGATCGGTGAGACCAGTGGACCTGCATGCCCATGTGCCCACTACGAACAGTTTTACTTGCTTTTCCTAGCTCTTCATTCATTCATTTATTCATGCATCCATTCATTAAATCTTCATTCCGGTATAAAAGCGTGTAAAGATTTACTTACATTATTTTTGAAATTTCCATGATGTCTCTTCGTAATGCAGTCTGTAAAACGGACCGTTCTCTTGACAATGATTTTTCGTATACTGACCTAAAACTGAAACTCGGTCTAGTTTCTGAATTTTCTGCCTTATCGTCTCTTACGTTATTGCGCACTCCCTTCAAATGTAGTTCTTTCGGCATGGTCCCTGTCTCAAGGTCAAAAAACAATAGACCCTTATACTTCCAGTGCGACTTGTGGGCCTCATCTGGGCGCTGTCCTTCGCATTCTTTATTTGCAACATCACGTAGTATCTGTGAGAACTTTAGAATCCGTCTATGTAGTGCACCTCCATGTGCAAATGCGAACTGGCTTCTCTCCCAAATGCCACGGGCCGCTTGGCTGGCGCGTTCTAAGTGCCCCAATTTTGTCCCCGTTGTCTGCGAGCTTTGCAGCCCAAATTGAGACATTTAATTTTTGGCGGAAGGTCAGGGAAAGTATAAAGTACCACAGGAGTTGAGTTAAAAGTGAGATTTATTGTTTGTTTGTTTTATTATTTGCAATACGCAAGCCTCCACTCCGTTAACAGTGCGCAGCATTTACATTTACATGAGATGAGACATGAGAAAAATATATACATACACATATATGAGGTGAATAGAGAGAATTCAAAGATGACACCCAGCTTGTTCGCCACCATGATGGTGAAGGTAGGGGTTAGGGTTACAGGTACACTGTACAATAACATTTATTTACAAAAAGACAATCGTATTGCAATTATTTAAACCGGGATTTGTACTTCACAATCAGCTGTGCTTCGGGTGGGCATGGCACAGTCGCAATGTTCGGTGGCAATGGATCACTGCTCTGCACAGAAACGTCCAAAATTCCATATCTGTGCTTCTCTAACACAGCAACAATAAGGCCTTTCACAAAGTCGAACTGCATTTCATCATAGACTGGTTTGATCACCCATTGCTTACTTCGTTTTGAAAATACCTTAGTGTAGCGAGGCATCCTTACTTTACCCCTAGTCCTAGATTGTTCACGTCCGACATTGCTTTTATGGGCCAAGACCGCTAGTAGAATGCGATGTTTCATGCCCCGAAAGCTAAAATGCAAGCGCTTTGGCCTGTACTTTAGGCACATATTGTGGAACACCTCCAAATCTCCTGTGTGACAGAATTCTGTCAGTCCTCTCAAATCTCTTGATAGAGTTTTGTCAAAAACCATCTTCTCAATGGCTTTGTGTGTCGGTGAAGATGGAATCAACCACTTTTTCTTCCGTGCCTCCTCTAGGGACAAAGGGCCATGTTCACATTGGTGGAAATGTTCATTTTCTGTCCAGCGGTGAACGTTGGTACAGTGGTGCATCAGTGACCGCTATTTTTCAAGTAGTATTTCCACTGACCCCTCACAAGTTTTTGAGCTCCACCAAAGATGGTTGGTGATAGAATGTGACCACTGCAAAATACTTTCAAAACCTTTTTTTTCCCTGCAGCCGAGATTTTCTTATTGATTGATTTAGCAAGATGCCATACGTCAAATTAATGTTTAATATGTGGGAACTGCTCTCTCATTGTCTTGGCAATTGAAACGTGTCTATCCGTGGCTATGAGGTCGATGTGCATTCCCCTCGATTGTAGATATTCCACTGATTTTATAAAACCTAGTTTCTCCATGGCCTCCTCTAGGGACAAAGGGCCATGTTCACATTGGTGGAAATGTTCATTTGCTGTCCAGCGGTGAACGTTGGTACAGTGGTGCATCAGTGACCGCCATTTTTCAAGTAGTATTTCCACTGACCCCTCACAAGTTTTTGAGCTCCACCAAAGATGGTTGGTGATAGAATGTGACCACTGCAAAATACTTTCAAAACCTTTTTTTTTCCCTGCAGCCGAGATTTTCTTATTGATTGATTTAGCAAGATGCCATACGTCAAATTAATGTTTAATATGTGGGAACTGCTCTCTCATTGTCTTGGCAATTGAAACGTGTCTATCCGTGGCTATGAGGTCGATGTGCATTCCCCTCGATTGTAGATATTCCACTGATTTTATAAAACCTAGTTTCTCCATGGCCACTGATGATGTACATTGTGTTACCTGCACGACCACCGAACTCACAATTTTCTTACTATCCATGTCCTGAAAGTGGTAGGTGCAGTACTTGGCAGAAAATCCAGGGCTGTCGCACTGTCCATCGCCGGCTAGCCTGAATCGTTTGCCTTCGAATGTACTTGCTAGAGACAATTGTTCAATTTTCCAAGCATCACTAATGGCCGGAAACAGATAATCACGTTGGTATGCGTAGTACAGCGCTTTAGAAATGAAATGGAGTCCCACAAACTGAAAGAAAGCCTCTAACTTTCTAAAACTGGAGCCACTAAAAAGTGATGCAGCTGCACACAGTAGATTGCCTGCTGGCAGTTTCCCCAGCATCGGTTGTGCAGACCATGAGAACCTATGATTTAATCTACAGGCGGCATTTATTTTGACGTTACTGCCTTTTATTTGACGAGTCACATTAATCAATGGCTTCCCACATACTTTCCCTCTAATGGAATGCACACATTTCAGCATACTTATAATTTCCATCAAACAACTGTCGAATACAATGTATTTGCTCTCTTTCATTAGACTGTCATCCTGCGTCAACGTTGTTTCGGCCTTTGACGTTGTGGAGATTTCAACACATTGGTAAGTAATATCGCTGATATCAAGTTCTGATGCGTCTATGGATGCTGCGGCTGGTTCATTCTCTGTCATTTCAACATCTATTACTTCGACATTGATGGGAGAACACAACAATGTCGACAGGTTTTTTGGTGGCAAATTTTTGGCGGGTGTAGATTGTGTAAATTGATCTGCAACTACTTCAGAGCTATCTTCAATACATTCAATATCTTCTTGTGGTGGTGCGGT
The DNA here is from genome assembly GCF_040938575.1 of Ambystoma mexicanum. Lineage (NCBI taxonomy): Eukaryota > Metazoa > Chordata > Amphibia > Caudata > Ambystomatidae > Ambystoma > Ambystoma mexicanum. The sequence goes on along the minus strand of NC_090934.1, from coordinate 559,750,256 downwards.
CGCACTGTAGCTATGGTCCAATACAACTTTGCTGTAGTCTCCAAACACAATTAATTCATGTTCTGGCCATTGGACATGAGCATCTCAAGCCTGAACACGCCTCACCTCAATTAATAGTTCCTCCATAGTGTACACGGTCTGGCAAGCCACATCTCTCATTCGCTTCACTGTCTGTGTGTGTATAGTTCTGACACCCACGGGTAACTGGAGGAGAGATTGGAAAAGGGATGTTCAGTTTAAACACAAGATGGAGTGTAGTAGAATTGACTGGAAAAAAACATAAAATAGTCCCCAGCACAAACATTTTTTTAAAGTTATGAACTGTTTGTAACTAACCTTTTTTTGTTTTGTTTTTTTGCAACTTTTTTGACTGGACCTTCAAAATCTGCACGCTGTAGCTCCGATTCGTTTCCGCATGTCCTCCCTTCCTCTTGCGCTGCAACGACTATATTTTCTGTATCCGCATAGACAGCACGGAATGAGGCTCCATCGCCTCCCTGAAACATAGTACTTTCATTACTATGTATCAAAATATTGTTAGCATAAAACACGCGTGAGGACGAACACACAGGTACATCTCAATAGCCAAATACGATTTAAACATTGTGTGCAACAATCAAACGACAAGTATTCGACCAGTGATGATCTATTTCGATGGAACTGTCAGTATCCATACCTCTGGCTCTGCATGGACTGCCATGAATGGTTGTATTGGAGAGGAGGCATCCGCATCTCCCTGAAACACAGTACTTGCATTAGTATGCTTTTCAATATTGGAAACACAACACACACTTGGGGTCGACGGCACAGGTACATATAAAGAGATAACCGCAAATGATGCATTGTCCAAAAGAATCAAGGAAAATCCAAATATGATCACATTTCATCGACTTATTTCAACGATTCCTTTACATCTGCATCATCTAAATGAGATGTTGTGATTGTGGTGGAAGCTCCGTCGTCTCCCTGAAACACAGTACTTGGATTAGTATGGTTTTCAATATTGGAAACATTACACACACTTGGGGTCGAACGCACAGGTACATATAAAGAGATAACCGCGAAAGATGCATTGTCCAAAAGAATCAAGGAAAATCCAAATATGATCACATTTCATCAACTTATTTCAACGATTCCTTTACATCTGCATCATCTAAATGAGATGTTGTGATTGTGGTGGAAGCTTCGTCGTCTCCCTGAAACACAGCACTTGCGTTAATAGGGAAGAAAGTATAGCAAATGGAATCACGTTATATGATCATGCATGATGGAGCTGTCATTATCCATACCTCGTGCTGCTGAAGAATATCTATGGATGTTGCAAATGTAGTGCGCACTTCCGAAAGCTGTTGCGCCGATTCGTATACTTGAATGTCAAGCTCTGCATCAAGTGCAGGGGTTGACGCTCCATCAACTGCCTGAAACATAGCACTTGCATTAGTGAGGATTACAATTGTGAAAACATAACACACACCTGGGGTCGGCAGCACAGGTACATATCAACGGCTAACCACGAACGAAACATTGTGTAGAACAATCAAACGACAAGAATTCCAGCTCTGATGATGATGCTCGATGGAGCTGTCAGTATCCATACCTCCTGATGTTGAAAAACATCTAGAAATGTTGTAGATGTGGCGGACGCTTCAGCATATCCCTGAAAGACAGTACTTGCATTAGTATGGATAACACTAATTATAACTGAAAACAAACACCAGTGGACGATAACTAAGGTGTATATCAATTGGAAAGCAGTAACCAAACATTCGGTAAAATAATTACACGATAGAATAAAACTATTACTTGACATGCATAAAACAAGTATGTAGCGGATTAGCCTAGTAAGATTACCTGATACGCGCTAGAAGTGGTTGATAACTGCGACCACGTCAAGGATGTAGAATGTTCTTGCTTCAGATTCAAGGGATAGTCAAGAAGTTGTAAAGGTCAATTAATGATTGATAATGAAATGCCAATATTAAAAATAGCCATGTAAGCCGACAGAATACTTGAAAAATGCTCAATACAGCACAGTTCCCTGTCCCCATATATATATACATTGCGTTTGTGGGTTATGAAATCGAAAAAGAATATATTGATAAATGTCATTATTCAAAAAACTATACACTCATATCAATATCGAAATTATTACAAGGGATAGAACACCTACAATATCTATTAATCCATTCGGCTACACAGTACCGCAAGGCCGAAAGCTAAATCCGGACACTTGACTCACCGGTGGCGGAATGTGGACGAATAGAGTGGGAATAGCATTTTCGCGCAATTTCCGTGTCGTTCGCCGTTTATTCTTCTTTGTTACCCAAGAAGTTGTGTACATGTCCAAGGAAAAGTGCCGGCTGCAGATGCGGTATCGATCACCCCTCTTGTCCTCTAAGACTTGTTGGACTCTACTTTCCAGCTCATCCAGTGGATATCCGCAATGTCTGTCGCATTCTCGTATTCGATCAACAGTTTTCGGGAATACATGCATTGTAGTTCCTTCAGATTTCGCATGGGTCTTCGATGGGCAACCGCTAATCGAACAGGCAGGCATTGTTGATAAATCTGAAAAGTAAATATCGACATTATTATACAATCTTCAAGAGTAAAGATTTGATACAAAAGTAAATGAATCATACAATGATCAATGCAAGGCTTGTTTTGGTCGCAGGAACTATACCAGTTCATTATGTGCTGCTTAGTATTTGCATAAGTTGCAGAAATGTATAATTGATGTGACTGAAATCTGAACATGTGACTCGTCCCTTGGATGTTCTGTCTTGCACGAGAAGGAAATATGCTTACATTATTGACTGGACCCCCGAAGGATGCAATTCAATCACAATAGTCACAGATGAAAATAAATAGATCTATTGATAGCATAGCAATGGAAACTCAAGTCAATACCAATGAGACCAATGAACATAGCACTATTGTGTACTCTACTCGAAAATAGATAGAAATTTAAAAATCTGCGAAATATGACCAGGATATATGGCCTTACCTTGACCAACAAACAGTTGGATTCAGCAAGCAGAGCAGTATGTTGCGGGAGAATAGGTGGATGGCCACAGGTAGCGCACTGATGGGTATGCTCGAAGCGGTCACAGAAGTTAACGGATAGCACGACGACGAGCAGATTAGCATAGATCTCAGTGGTTCCCAGTTGCACGTTCAGGAGTTGACTTGCAAAGCACAAAGATGTTCTCATGAGACATATCGAGTGGTTTTTAAAGTATTAGAAACTGGGGTATGTTTGTGAATGAATGACGTATGTATGTCGTGGTATTAGGGGGGCGGCCTGCTTGAAGGGGAGGCCTGCCTGGAGACACGGGGTCTGAGGAGACCATGTGAACAATGGCCCCTTGGCGTGGGACACCTTTTGAAGTGTACATGCAGTTTGGCACCTTGGCCTTTCGCGCCCCTGACAGCCCCCCATGCCAGCGCTCATCCCCGGTTGTGAACCGCCTTTGATAGAGGGGGGTGGGATGGATGGGCCAGGGGCATGCAGATAAGGCACAGGAAGACTGCTGAATGGAGACACACTTATGTGGATTGCAGGGGGGCGGCCTGCCTCAGGGGAGGCCTGCCTGGAGACACAGGGTCTGAGGAGACCATGTGAACAATGGCCCCTTGGCGTGGGACACCTTTTGAAGTGTACATGTAGATTGGCACCTTGGCCGTTTGCGCCCATCACAGCCCCCCATGCCAGCGCGCATCCACCGGCGCGAACCGCCTTTGATACAAGGGGGTGGGATGGATGGCCCTCGGGCGTGCAGATAAGGCACAGGAAGACTGCTGAATGGAGACAGACTTATGTGGATTGCAGGGGGGCGGCCTGCCTCAGGGGAGGCCTGCCTGGAGACACGGGGTCTGAGGAGACCATGTGAACAATGGCCCCTTGGATGGGACACCTTTTGAAGTGCACATGTAGTTTGGCACCTTGGCCGTTTGCGCCCGTCACAGCCCCCCATGCCAGCGCGCATCCACCGGCGCGAACCGCCTTTATATCAATATACAGTATATCGCCTTTATATCAATGATAGTATATCGTTGCTTATCATTAACAAATGCCACATACCGGAGATTCTTGTGAGCACAGACCCACACTTCAACCGGTGTATTATAGTGGTCAAGACTGTATAATCCAATGGTAAATGTTAGTATAGATATATGTGTGACTTTTATAGAGACATAACCTACTGAAAGACTTTGAACAAGTGTGTTTTAGTGCATGCATTATCGAGAATATGTTATGTTAGCTTAGATAGATAGTGACCACCCTGCTTCACAGCAACCAGACCTTCACCCATTCGGAGCACAGATGTCTGACGTCCATCCTTGAATGGAGACACACTTGATTCATTTAAAAAATCGAGACAACCGTTGTTAAAATATATGTGGTGTTTTATTTTGTATCTTATTTTCATGACACAAAAATACAAGACTTTAAAGATTATACAGGTCAGGTTGCAGCACAGCGAGTGAAAATCCCCTGTACTGACCGCTGTCACTCGGGAACGTTTCTCTAATGGCACGAACGGCACAGGCAGGTATCACTCTTCGAACGCGGTGTCCAAGCCTCCCGTGAAGCCACCATGTAAAGGAACGATAGGCCACCAGCCTGTACCACCTGTGAAAAGGAATGAAACAAACTGTTTTTAAATTACCAAAATAAGTTTAATAAACGTTTGATGTCAATGACAATTCTTGTAACTAATGGCATTTTACACGGACAAATGCTATCTAGACAATGCACACTATTCAACGACTTACATGCGTTACAATTATATGTAGATGTAATTTTGGATATAGTAGAAGACCATGAAATAGGAGTGGCATGACAAGCAGAGTATACTTACTCGTTACTCGGATTACGAGGACGAACAGTTGCTCGAAGTTCGTGCATAAGCACCATCATTATTCTCAACACGGCCCGTGTGAGGCAGGCTGCCCTGAAGTCTGGCAGCTCGGTGATGCATTGCGGTCGTGGCTCGCCTTCCGAAATGTAGGCCAGGCATCCCGAGTTTTCTCGGCAGCAGCAGTTCTCGTCCTCGGTTGGCATTAGCTCGCACCGATTGCATGTGCACTAGGTGGAGACGCCGTCCATTCGACTAGGCCCAGGCTCTTCATCTGTTGATTCGTCCTGCCAACTGCCGTTGAAGCCCCATCGTTTTCGCGTGCTTCCCTTTCCAGTAGTTCCTCCTCGGTATACTCGGGCTCGTACATGTAGGGCATTATTGTAGCCATTGTGTGTTAAACAAACTAAAATAATTTATAGCGGTGGTACTGGTATCTGTTCACACGGGCTACAAGCGGCGAAGGTAGCTGACCAGAGCACTGAAACGAGTCACAGAATACTCAAAGTAACACAGAGAGAGGAATGGAATCGAAAATCGGCTGCTGTGTGTTGTGAAACGGTCTGTTTATACTTATTGAGGAGAGAGGCGTCCTGCCATTTCCATGGCGACACGTCATTAGCTGAAGCGCAGCGAATGTTGACACGAGACGTGCTTTGGCATTGGGAAATGGGCGGTACGAGTCTGCTGATGACAGGCTCAGGGGCGGGGGAATTGATTTAGTGCCGCAAAAGCAGGTCAGCCAGGGCGATCGGGGAAAAGATAGGATTATCAGAAAATGGCGGCTCCCTGGTGCTTGTTTTCGTGTGCGTTCAATGGACGAAAACTCGGGTAAGGTCCATAGGAAAGTTTTCTAAAATCGAGCCACTTAGGCTTAAAAAAACATGTCCGACCCGTAGGGACAATAAACATTTTTACTAGACCATGCCTTTAAAGCCCAAACTGTGGTCGTTGCTAACACTTGTTTTAAAATAGGGATGCAACTGCATTTTTGGTACCCATCACCAGCTGAATAATGAGTTGTAGACAAGTTTTAATAGAGGCCACCATAAGCCATGGGTGACCCAGAAAAAAATAAAGCAGAGCCTAGAGATTCACAACAGCACTTGTTCCGCTATCCATGATTGCAGTTCATACACTGATGGAAAGGGGCACACTCATGTTCCATCATTGAGGGTTCAAGTTGAATAAGATAGGATGCGTTGGCGAAACTCCATAAAGCATCCACACTTAAAGCGCAGGTGGGAGTATTATAAAAGATCTCTCTAAAAGTCCATCACTGGGAGACCTGGAGAAACTCAAGAAGTGAAATGGATCATCAGACCAACTGAGGTGGAAGAGAAAAATAAGGCCTGTGGGGGAATATTATTAAGACCTAAGTATTTCTATACATTTGGGTAAGCTCCTGCACAATCTACTGCATATGTCAGTGACGGGGGAAAGATGTAAAGGAGTATATGCGAACAGGCTATTCCTGCCTCTCCCCGCTCAATGTTTTTGTTGTAGAAGCACATCATAAATATCCAATAAATAGATAAATGTCCAATACCGGAGACCCGTCTCTAAGCGTGGGACTGGCCAGTATTCAAACCTCTGATGCTCTGCGTTATCTTGCTTCCAAAACAAATGTGTTGCCCCTTAGCTATCCTCCCAGCCCATATGGCTGCTATTCGCAGTGTCGAGTCCATTTTTTTGTGAACTGAGCCTTCTGACGTGAGATGCCAAATTGAAGGATTTTATACTCTTTACTGGTTTTCTTTTTCTTAATTTTCTTCTGTTTTCTTCTTTTCTCTTGTTTTATACAGTGATGATATATGTAATTTAATATGCACTGCTATTTTAACCTTGTGAAAAGTCGAGTTCTTTGCTTTTTTTAATTTATTTATTGTGTTTCAGTCAAAGTCCCCAAGGTGTCCCCTGTCCCCCCAGATTTTATGGGTCTCCAATGCCCCTGATGCAAGAAGCCTCTAGACCAACTTCTTGACTCAATGCCGCTGTGTTAATTCACTAAGTTGGAAATACTCAGGGCGCACGGGTCTCTCCGGCGCAGTGGGCAAAGGGCGAGATTGAATTTGCTCTTCAAGTATGCAAGGAGTGTCCCCTACCCATCCTGGAATTTGCTAGTGCATTCCCCCACATCTGCAGACACTCGCTGCATAGGGAGGAGGTGACACACTTTATACCACCATATATTTACGTGAGACGGGTCGGGCCTGGCCCACATCGCCCCAATGATCAACTTGGCTGGTAGTAGTAATGCTCATATGAGTTCCCAGGTGCAACCCAACCCAAGGGGCCCCCGGTTAACAACTCTTCTAAGTGGTTAATGGGCTGTAACCTGGCTTCCCACCTGCCGCTCTGGCCATGCTGTGACATATCTGAAAATCTTTAAAAGCAGTGTTTCAGATGTATCTAGCAGCATGTTCAATGGTAATAATCTACCAATATTATAAAAGAAAGGGTACCTCATTCATTCAAACAATCAGTCTTTGAATTCTGGAAACTTAAAGCTTACTGAGCAATTGTCTAATTTCTATTTCCTTTGAAATTGGACGGCCTTTGAGTGGGTACTGTCAAGCAAAGTGTCTCGCTGGTGCTGCATACCTGCTTTTCTTTGTAGTTGGTGTTGTTGGGATGAGGAAGCCAGTCTGCCGCAAAGGGTTCACCTGAAGACAACGTGGTGCGGGAAAAACCAACCCAACGAGAAAATTTTACATAATAAAAATATACTTTGAAAGCTGAATGAACTGTAACTCTGAAGTGTAATTATCATTAAAGATATTTGTACAATATTGGCGGTAATTTCATTACTGACAATTTCTTCGTGCTCCGCCATACTCGTAGAGTGTTTTAAAGCATTTTTTTCATTGCCTTTAAGAAATAGTAGTATTCACATAGTATGTTTTGATAAACGTGATAAAACATAAATCAGAGTGTGGTGTGTGGTTTATATATTTCAAAGTGCCAGATGTCAGATGAGGTGTCAAACATTTCTAGTGCAACAGGTCGGAGACTGTAAAGGTCATGAGGTCTCTCTGCTTGACAATTGCGTGCCAGAGATTATATTATATATTATTGCTACATATCAAATTAACCCACATCAAAACAACATCCTTTCAATCTTGGCATGGAAGCAAATCTGATAATGCTTGAGCAAGGGGGATGATTGTAGTGTCAAGAGAACCTAGAATCGTACCAGTAACTAATACAGAGCAGATATTGGGTTTATTCTATAGACAACTGGATCACTCCTAAATTTATGAAGGCAAGGATTTTCTATGGGACGTGAATGAATTGGCTCAGAGGGTTTTCAGTGAAAATTGTGTCACAAACTTCATCTGCAGTTGAGCGCTTGCACAAAACAAAGGGACTATGAGCTACAGAGCAGTCCACAAGCCTGCTACTCCTCCTACATGTCAATGCTTCTGTAAAAGGAGTCAGAGAAAAGTCGGGGACACTGCTTCCCGCTTCTAATCCACATCATATAACTGGTGGTTGGCATGCCCAATAGGCAATAAGTCACCTTATTCCGCACACAAGTGTTTAGGTACACCAGTTCAGGTAGGGCGGGAATGGTGCAAACTCTAAGCCCCCAATCCAGCTAAGGCTGAGGGCTAGTATGCATGTAGAGGGCACCACCCTCCTGAGACACAAGCTTGTTTGACGGAGTGATAATAAGTGCTCTGGATATACCTAGAAACGTACGACATTGGAGCGAAACGACAAGAATCATTTCACTCAAAGATATAGTTGACCTCTAGTTGTATTCTTACACACAGGAACATGAGGGGATAAATGCCCACAAGGTCTCAAGATTTTTCAAGAACACAAAGGGATTGCCTCCTTTGGATTGTTCTACATCTACAGTGTTAGGATTTCTAAAACAATACAATGTCAGAGTTATTCCTGTCGTGGGGATACTGGTCTCTCCCAGGACCTCAAAATATTACACAATATCATGGACATAGCCATCATCCGCTTCTTTGCCAAAGGTCATAATCTCAAGTATTTAGCAGCCTGCTACTTCTTTGCCAGAAGTACTTTTCACAAGGATATAGCACACTACCTGCTATTTGTAATCCACATCCGAAGGATAGTTCTAGCATACTGCTTTCTCATCCAGTGTTATAGGTCCCCAGTTCACTGTCAGGGTCAGGATGCTTCACACTCTCTATGGGACCATTCAACTCCTCGCTCCATGCTTATTTCTCTAACATTCTTATCTGTAAAGGCTTTAGCATGCTTCCCACTATTTGGGTTGACCAAAAGATGTAGTGCACTCCCCACTCCATAGTCCATTGTGTTTTACTTAGGGTTATAATGCCCTTATCAAACAAGAGTTATATGGTGATGTTCACACCAGGTTAGTGTCAAGGTTCAGTGGATCAGAGTGGTCTAGGTCCTGAGGTGTCTCTGCAAGGTTCTTCACAACTGGCCACCCTGCTGTTGCATGGACCTCAGAGTTGCCAACACCTGGCACATTCTTAGCCTCAAACCTCTCTCCCGTATTTCTGGTAATCACTGGCTCCTATAGCTGTCCTGCTGGCTTTCTCAATCTTTCCCATGCTCTTGGCATCGTGTCTCAATCCTTCTAGAGCCCATCATCTCTCCTGCTCCCACTGCTGCTGCTCTCTCCTTACCTTTGCCCCTCTCGCCTATTCATAGCATAAGTTCACTCTCTTGATTTCTTTAGCTCTTTGTAATTGGCCTCTTATAGTCTGTTCTTGTATTGTGCCACCAGATTGACTACAGGGGCTACAGTGTCTTATGCCTCCAGCTTTGACTACAGGGACAAGTTTCTTCTTAGCCTTGGCCTGGCATTGTACAAGCTTTCACAATGGTCATGTTGTTGTTCTGCTTTGGGTGATCTCAGCACTGGTCTTCGCAAGGGTCTGCACCTACCCCTATCAACCATCTTGTCAGTGCTTGCATCCATTGTCAAGGCTGCAGATAGAGGTCCATGCTGCTATCTCTGGCCGCATCCTCTCCTCCGATGTAGCACATAGTTGGTGCATCTTGCTCTAATGACATAGCATTTTTTGGGGCGACTTTTCTTTCTGATCTCATTGACCCTCTGTATTTAAAACATGACTACCCATTATAAGGGGTCATTGCATGGGACAAGATCCTTAATTTGGTTATATACAGTAATACAATGTTCAGATACCAACAGATGTGACATGATATCCCTTAAAATAGGGCACATACCCTTTTAAAGAGCTGGTCTCTGCAGTATTGCCGAAATATCCCCTACATTGAGGTTGCAGCTCTGGGTCTGAACATCTGGTAGGCTGGCTCCCCTGGGCTTCTGAGGTCCCTAGCAGTGAAATGAGGAAGATGGTTTCTCAAATTAATCACAGACTTGGAATGTGCTAAGGGTGGGTTCAGGAATGGCTGCTACAAAATAATGGAGTGCCCAGGTTTGACATTAGAATAGGGTGCTGGTGATTTATGGGTATACGAAAAGAATATGGGCACTACTCACCATTAGAGCATGTTTTCTTCTCTTCAGACAATCAGAAAGTGTGGAATGCAGGCTCTAAACACCACAGAAGCCTGCATTCCATGTTTCTCCTTTGTAATTCTCACTGTTTCATCTCACTAGCCAGTCAGCAATACTGAACTCTAGCCACATCTAAAGACTACATTCCAAGCTTCCCTTTGTGCCATCAATAATCTGGGCACTGGTTAAGGACATGGATAAGCTTGTCATAGGAAGCCCAAGGTGAATCGTCAATTTCTTCTGCCAAACAAGGTCTAATAGTGTTAGAGCCCTCACCATAAGGCTGTATGGTGTGCTAAGTGACCTTTGTGCTCATTAGAGGTCCTTGTCTTTGGCTCTAGATGACTTTGGCTGGCCGACAACTATCCCACAATAGAGCCCACTTGTGTTTTTTTGTTTAAAAATTCATTTTTTTTAAAACAACAAGCAGGGGAGAGAACCTAGAAAACATTCCCCACCCTCCACGCTCCTAAAAGGAAAAGAACAGCCAACTGACAAATAAAGAAGAAAGCACAAGCAGATCTGCAACCCCCTTGAACGCAGAAAGGTAAAGCGACTTTGTTAGACAACACCGTAAATATAGAGTGTTTAGACATGTGATAAGAGACATTGTGCTCCTGGTATCGTTTCCCCAAAGGAGCTCAGTTCTCCACCCCCCAATGTACAATACCACCGACTTATTGTGTCATATTATCCCACCGCATCATCAGAGTCCTCAGTATTCTCAAGCATATAGGCCCGTAGCGTGGCCCAGTAATCCCTTGGTCTACTCCGGCTGGGCAGCATTGATGCATAGTATGTTTCCCGTCGCTCACAGCTATTAAGACATGACAACCATTCCTGTAAACTCTGCACCCTCTGCTTCCCCCATGGCCTAGGAATCAAAGAGAATGCCGCAATAGAGGTCAATCCAAGCAAATTCTTTGCATCCCTTGGATCAATTTCTATCAAGGAGAGTTTCCACTGCTCACCGGACATCAGTGGGCAGTAGAGAACCATCTGGGGCATTATTCTGTGAACCTTTTCCCAGTGAGCCCGGATACGCATGCAGTCCCACGCCATGTGTGCAAAATCTGCAGGGTCCACGGGGCATCTATTACACTTGGCCGACCTATTCGGGTAATATCTCTTCAGCTCGGCCAGAGTATAATAAACCTGTTTTAAGAATTTGAAATGGATCAATTGTAATCTATTGTTAAGCGACAATCTATGGGTCTGCATGCATACCTGTTTGCACTGCGCCTCAATTAGTGTCCGCCCCAGCATTACCACCCATTTCTCTCCGAAAGTGCTCCCCACATTAACTGCCTGCGTTTGGATAAGTCTATACAGTGTGGACACTAATTTACTGTGACCAGGCTGGTCAACAACTAATTGCACTAACGGAGACACTGGGATAGCCTCAGGGTAGTTAGGCCAAACTGCCTTCATCACCTCACGTAGTCTGAAGTACAACTGCATAGTTACAGCTGACCACTCACAGCGTTCTTTAAAGCAGTCCCACGTAAGGAGCCTCCCGTCTTGAACCGCATCCCCCAGGACATGCACACCCATCTTCTCAAAGTATAAGTGAATGGTCTTCTCATAGGTAATACCCAACTCAGCCACATCATACATTGCAATGGATGGGGCATACAAAGCTCCTGTCCCTATTAGCCTCCTCATCCTCTCCCCGGCCTTGCATGTGGTGTCCACCGGCTGTACCTCAGCCCTTGGTGTAGCACATCTTTTTCCCCACAACCCACCTCGTGGGTAGGCCGAAAGCGTCACCGCCTTTTCTAGCCTGATATGAGGAATGTCAGGTGAGGGGTGCCGCCACCACATAGCATATTGTATTTGGGCACCCAAATAGTATCCATATAAATGTGAGTATTCCAAACCTCATTTCTCAAATGGTTGAGTAAGAAGGTCTTATGAAACTCTGGCCTGTGCACCAGCCCCCGCCAGCCTCTGCATCAAACTCTTCAAACGTGACCAAAATGTTGCCGGAGGGTCAAAATATGTACAATAATTTGGGAAGCACGACCATCTTGGCCAGTACAATCCTGGTTGCCTGTGATAACGGGAGGAGAATCCAGGATTCAACCCTCTGTTCCAGGTGTTCCAGCACTGGCAAGCAGTTGTCGACATATAAGGAAGAAGGCGCAATAGTCACCATAAGTAGCGAATCCCCACGTGGCACCATCGAAAACTTTCCCTCCCATCCTGCTAACATACTGCCAGCGTCAGCGGCAACACCTCAGACTTTGACCAGTTTATACTCAGTCCTGACAAGTCCCCAACGCATGAGATCTCATGCATCAACGGGCGTAGATTGTGCCTGAGATGTTTGACGTAGAGGAGTATATTGTCCGCACAGAGGGAAATAATCGGTAGAGGGGTATATTGTCCGCACAGAGGGAAATAATCGGGTTATGCGAGTAGATTTGAACCCCCCCGCCCCTTATGAGCATGGTACTGAGATAACATGAAAAAGGCTCTATCACCAAGGTGAAGAGAATCAGAGAAAGAGGGCATCCCTGTCTGGCGCTTCTGGTGGGGCCAATATGAGCAGAGATCACTTGGTTAGTCAATATCCCAGCCCTCGGTGTTGGGTACAGAAGCTTCACCCATTGTAGTGTATTAAAGGTGCTACTTCAGTGCCAGATAGGGGGAGCACCTACCACCTACAGGAGTAAGCAAGAAGGGGATGGAGCACCTCCTATGGGGGAAAAACATGGGCACATAAACTAATTGTAGTAACGCCATGAATGAAGACCTTGCGGGTACATACAGGGGTAGGGTTGCACTGTGTCTGCCATCAGCCCATGGAACTTTTCTATATGACTACGAGATAGGGAAATCTCCCAGGTAAACACACTTAGCAGGGATATCCCCAGGTTGGACCTCACCCGAGAAACCTGCCCTGAACAAATGATCAGCACACCATGGACTAGGGAGGAGGGAGACAGAGCTCAGGCAGTGCGGCATGGGCAGGCCGAAGCAGCGGAGACAGCACTGGGTGATGTAATAACAGGGCAGCAAGACAATCGCATGGGCACTCGGGGGTAGAGGAGAAGTGGACCTGAGCAAGAAAACCGTTCACATAGCTACGAGTGCCTTTCGGCAAGTGGCTATGGGAATGGGGAAGCTGCACATCATGCCTGGGAAGGGCAATCAGACAGTAAGTTTCTATGTCCCTTGGAGGTGGCCAGCCTTCAGAATATCTAGCACAAGGCCCACAAAGGCCATTATTCAGCAGGTCCCATGTGAATGTCTCCCTTCCCACCAGAAGCAGGGTGTCTCGTGTTTCTTCCGCTATGGTGCTGACCCAGGGCAGAATAATAAAGTCCCGGCGATCAGCACAAATGTTATCTTTCTAATTGCAAATTGTTCCCGTGAGGTGTGGAGCCACATGGGGAGGCAATGTTTTGGAATACTGTGGACCTGTTTGCTCCAATCACGTTCTACTAACATACGATTAGGTCTAAGGATATGACGTAGTTTAGCCAATCAGTTTCATGGGAACATTGGAAAATATGAACATTTGAGGTGCAACTTTTTCTAATACCTTGAAGTATAAAATTAATGTTCGCTGCATGCACAGATGTCAGCTCTCATTAATCAGTTCCAGTCCACTGTTCTGTTTGATTTGTGCTCGCCCAGCTGTAATAAACAGTGTTGATTTTTGCCCGGTGTGTGCTCCTTTTTGGATTACAATTTTATACGGTGGGATCAGAGGACCCCTGATACAGTAGATAGACCAGGCTAAGCCCCACCCTCCGAAGAACCTCTAACAGATAAGGCCATTCGGCAGAGTCAAAGGCATTCTCCACATTGAGTGTGGCCACTATAATCGGTACTTCATTATCCACATTATGCATGAGGGTGAACGGGTGTCGTAGATTATTCTGCATGGAGCGCCCCGGGACAAACCCGGCCTGATCTGCTAGGACCAGCGTGGGCAAATGCGGCAGCAGCCTGTCCGCCAGCAGCTTGGCTAGGATCTCACTTGTATTTATTAGGGATAATGGGAAGTATGAAGCACATTGTTGAGGGTCATTATTGGCTTTCAAATGGACGGTCACCAGGGCAGTGCTAGTGGACTCTGGCAGCTCCCCCGATTGCATAGCGGATTTGTACATGCTGAGCAGATGGGGAGCCAGGATATCAACACACTCTTTGTACATCTCTGCCGTTATGCCGTCTAGCCCGGGGGCGTTCCCATTAGGGAGCGATTGTATCACCAGGCGGATCTCTTCAATGGTCAAAGGGTCATTCAGGGTGACCGCCAACTCGGGTTCCAGCCATCCCAGGGCCACCCAGTCTAAATACTGCCCCATCTCTTCCCTCGTTGCCTGTACTTGGGAGGAATATAACTGGGCATAATACTCACGGAAGACAGAGTTGATGCCCTTAACCAGCTCCCCTGTCATATCCCTAAATTCAAGGATGGACTCCTGCTGACACTCGCGCCTCACCGCCCAAGCCAGGGTGCGGCTGGGCCTATCGCCCTCACCATAATTCGCGGCAGCTATCGGGTCCCCCAAGAATCTTTCCTCCCTGTTAGCCACAGAAGCATATTCCGACTGCTCCTTCCGCAACAGCCACCCAACCTCTGGGTCTTCACCCCCCACCTGCCGCTGTTCCAGGTATTTAATTTCCCCTTCTAACACCATCATGGTTCTTTGAAGTGATTTCAGAACCCCTCCCTCTCTAGAGATGCAAAAGCCCCTGATAAAGACTTTAAAAGCCTCTCAAACTATTCTCGGGTCAGGTACAGAGCCTTTGTTCACCTGAACAAAAGTGACAATATCTTGCTCGATTTGATCCCTGAAGACGACGTCTTCACGGGCGCGTCTCATGAAGTGCCACCGGTGCCCCGATGGGGACTGCACACTGGCCTAGTAAGGGAAACCATCACCGGAGAGTGGTCAGATTGCGATCGGGCAGGATTTGAGCTGCAGTCAAAGCACTTGCTATATCCGCAGAGACCATAACATAATCTATCCTGGAAGCACTGTTATGTACTCCAGAATGAAACGTGTATTCCCTGGACTCAGGGTGACAGAGCCACCAGGCATCTGATAAGTAATGGTATTCTGCCAAGTTTCCCCATGTCCTGGCTGGCCTTGGGGGCATTTGTTGTGTCGTGGAGTACCGATCCATGACAATTGTTAGAGCTAGATTGGAACCCCCGGCCCAAACTATCTGATAAGAGGGAAACCTATGCATCTACTGCGCACCATTTTGGAAAAACTGTGGGGAGTCGACATTAATGGCATATACATTGACAAAAATAATTTGCATGCCAAGGCATTCACCCGCCAAAAGGAGAAACCGTCCCTCCCCATACGATATCTGTTCATGCAAGCGTAAGCCTAGTGACTTGTGTATATACGTTGCCACCTCCCTGGAATTTGAAGTAAAGGGGAACGTATCTATGTATTCCTCACCCTGGGGCCCCCAGAAGGGTGGCATCCCTACCCAGATGGGTCTCTTGCAGAAAGAGAGCATTTACCCGGTGTTGCTTCGTCTGATTCACTATCAGACAAAATGTCTTGCTATTGGTTAACCCCCGGATGTTCCATGTCATCAGCGTGAGGAGCTCACTCATCACCACGTCTCTCAACCCACCAGGATTTATGTTGGTGCTGCCTTCGGCCCATGCGAACCAGAGAAGGGGACGCAGAGGACAACCCACACCCAGTCTATAGCACTTAGAAAGGACGTGCCCTGATTGCGATTTTGTGGCGATGCAGGCCCTAAAACCATTGTGCTTTGCCCCAAAAACACTCCCTCTTGCAGTTACTGAAAAGAACAGGGGAACTCTCGGCAGCGGCTGTAGCTCCAAATGACAGGCATTTATTACGTTTCACGCATCACACAACCACCAGTAAGTTTTCTTCATGTGGGTTTTATTTCATACAGGTGCAGCAGCCCCAACCTCTTCAGCCAGCCTTAGCAGTTGCTCCTTCAAAAAACCACATTCTACTATAGAACACACATACAGATCAATGCATGTTGAATGCACCTACCATTAATAAGATGTGAAGATAAATATATACAATCCCCACACACTTATGTACCTTTACTGATCCCATGAAGAACTAATTACAATGAATTAGGAACATGAATACATGTAACACACCTCCTTCCCTTTACAGGGTGTGAGAACTTTGAACACTTAGACAATCAACGATTGTTGCTGAAGCCATTACCTTCGCTTGTAGCACCATTGCTGCTATTGTCTTTACGCTTAACAAAACTCAATTTCTTACCATTACTCAAAAAGACCGTACTTCATAAGTCTTTCATTCCTTCAAAGGAGATGAGAATTTTGCAAAACCTTTATCTACTCTCCTAACTCTCTTTACCTTTACCATCATACCCTCCTTCAAAACACAATAATTCACACTGTTCTTCACATCATACCTTTCCTTCGACCTCCTTTGTGCATCCAGCATTATGTGGTACAAATCTCCCACACACACCTCTTCAGGAGCTCTAACACATGTTTTCATCCATCCCAGATGCAACCTAGAATTCGGTACCCTTTTCCTCAAAGCTTCAAATGGAGGAACCCCTGTTACCTGGTGCGTTGCAATCCTATACTGCACAACACGTTCCATCACAGCACGTTCCCATTCTCCACCTGACGCAATGGCAATTCTAATCACTTCTATCAGGGTACTGTTAAACCTCTCCCCAGTGGCATTCCCCTTGGGATTATATAAAGCTGTCGGAGAATGACCAATACTATTCTCAATACGGCTAAAATCACAGAAGGGGATCAAACAAACTTCTTACTCTGCGGGAGATTGTTTGTCATATATCAAAAGAATTTCAAATATCTAAAATGTGTCTAAAGATAGGGTATCTCATCTAAAAGTTGCAATGATACTGAAATGTATTAGTTAATTAATAAAGTTGGTACTCCTGAGAGGTGCGATCCCCAGAAAAGAACTTCAGTCAGTTTTTCAAGGGATTTAATTTATTCCATGTATTTGATCCATACATTCAAGTCTTATATTTCATCCTCATAGCATTAGTTTATCTCCCAACACGTGTTTCCCCATAGCTTTAGCTATGGTTCTTCAGGAGAGATTTCTAAATGAACAGAAAAAAACACAATGTTTTTCCTATACAAATATTTAGGAGTATTCTCTATTTTAGTTGACATTAACATAAAAAAGAAGAAAACCACATATATCATATCTGTATGGAAGAGGACAACTCACCCTTATTGTTATTTTCTTAATCTTGATTGGTATTGATAATTGTATTTTTCATTCACTTTTACAGGTATATTCCAATTTTTCTTCTGAAATCTGTAAAGATAGGTGCACAGAGCTTTTTTAGTTTCTTTTGTTTGATTCTGTTCTAGATATTATTCCCTATGCTTATGGGGAATAACCTTGAGTTTGGGATATGTATTCTGTTCTCTGCAAACGGTTTTAAAAAAACTACCTATAGAGGTGACTTTATTTCAATGCACATATAGTGTGATATAGGCATTGCTTTTTCAAGACTGCCTATGAAAGTGGCTTTAATGGAATCTGCAAACAGCTTGCCAAATTGTGCATAAGCCTGGCTAAATTAGCCATTAGTGAGGAAATGGAGTAAAATAAAAATGAGAGGTTCTAGATACAAAAATAAAGTGGGTAAAATAATAGTTTAAATGTTACCTTATATTTTAGTTGGAGCAAATCCCTCAACAAGGTACGATTGCCTTGATTTATCCGCGATCCTGGATGGATCTGGTAATGTCGATTCCTTCAGTTTATATACCGTGTTATGTGTTGCGTAATGACGTCATCACGTTAGCATGCCACGATGATGTCATACGCATCAAAACGTGCGGCGGCCATCTTGGAATGATAGTTCGTTCCACGGGCTATGTGTTTTACTGTAACTGTACTTTATGGAATAGGAAAGACAATTTAAAGTGTACCAACAAACTTACATCTAACTCTATTTTGAATGAATGAACATTAATTAGTTTTATAGTGATCAGTATTTCGGCACCAAGCAGTATGTTGCCGTAGTGTTGCCATGGTGACGTCAAACTCGTCAGGAACGAGTGACGGCCAATTTGAAGGGGCACATTTTTTCAAATATCTCAATTTTTACTTGATCATTGCGGGCATATGCTTACTTCAAAGTTGCTTGCTTTTTCGACATCGCAATATTTGCTGTAATAAAAATTATTTTTGTAACGTACCAGTAATAGATATAGATGGGAAATACATGAAAAAACTTTAAGAAATATGGCAGTCTAACTTGCAAATGACTGCTGTTGCATATTTACAATCTTAGTTTTGTGTTCATTGACCCAAAAGAATTGCCCTAAAGGTTAGCACTTAGCTAACCCCTGGGGCACATATATTTGACCCGCCGTCCCTCCGGCAAACCCAGATGTTTATGTTTGATGCCTCCTGGGCGGGACTATAGAGTGCACAATGTATTAAAATGCACATAATGCAGATGGGTAAATCGGCTATCATAATGTTGCTTAAGAATGCATCCAAACACAAAGTTCCCTATTATAAGTACTGTTAGTTTTAAAGTAAAATTAGGCCATTAACTCTCCATAGCTAAACTCATTACATAGTATACATGTGCATATGTATAGATGCAGAGCAGGTCAGTATGACCCACCACCCCCTCCACACACTTTGAAGAAACCATGCAAGAAGCAATTAGAGATCATACAGTATAAATAAATTCACATAATCTGGAGAGCAGAATTAGCAACAGAACATTCGGGCCATAGAGTTCCAGGTCTTAAGCGATAGGAATACTGACTACATAACCAGCCAATAGTTCCCCGAACAAATAAAACCGGCAGATAAATATTCAAATTTCAAAAGCCAATGATACTACCAGATAACATAACAGATTGCATTAACAAACCGCATGTGATGTCATCAACACGGATTGCGGTGTAACTCTATGACCACCTCAGAAGGGCGCGGATAGCTTTGATTGCTTGTGCACTTCACATTCGCTGAGTGCGCAGTACCATGAAATGGACATCACGGCACAGAGAGAATGTCAATCTTTCCTAGTATAAAAATTTGACATCCATGGGTCACCAGCCTCCTAAGCCTAAAATGAGCTCTCTGCACAGGACATTTAGAAATGTTTTTCATATAGTCCAGGGAAGAGGATGATGAGACCTGCAAGTCAATGTTGTTATTGTATGCCGGCTGTGAAGTCGACAAGCTAAACAAAACTTTACCAAGTGGAGATGGACTATATCGAGCCACCAATGATGCTTTGACAGCAAACTGCAGTGTTAAACATTGATTACAAGAGATTTCTGCTGTGACAAGCCAGCCAAACATTGACAGTGACACTCAATGTGTTCTACACACAGCTCATAAACCTGTGGCCACCTGCACACTACCGGATGAAGAGGGTGAAATTAGAAAACCAACTATTTAGAAATGTTACTCTCCTCAGTTGGGCAAATACCAAAAGAACCTGGTTTATCCTTAGAAATGATTCTGGAACTGGTGGAGGAAGAGACATTTTCCTCCTAATATTTGGCATCCTTTGTATCACTCCGCACTAGTCTGTACCCATGAAGTCCTCAAGGATACTTGGGAGGTGCCACATGAGCAGCACCCTGGTGTGTTGGGCCACTAATGCCTCTTCCCCGTGGTGGTGCTGAGCAAAGTACAATGACCTTGAGATGTGGATGACTAGTCCCGCTTTGCCTTGGGAGCGGATTATTATCTGTGCTGTTTTGGACATAGTGGAGGTGTGATCTGGTGGCTGCAATTTGTATCTCTATATTTTAATTGCAGGTTATTCACATTAACAAATATCACAACTATATCTTAAAATCATTTTAGAGTATCTCATATCATGCTTAGAAATATGGAGTAAGGCAATGAGAATGTACCAGGTATCATCAAAAATAAATGACACTACCACCCACTGACAACATTATGCTTAGTTACGCTAAAACCAATGGAATAGTAGGTGTAGTTAGGATACACAGGCTGATTACACTCCTGAATGACCATGGAGCAGAGCTGTCCCTCTTCCAAGAGATGCACTTAACAACAGAGTCTTCAAAACTTAGAAGAGGATGGATAAAGACTTTAGTGCCAGCCAAAGATGGGTGCACATTCTGTTTGCCAATGTACAAAATTGTAGCCAGAGAATATGGGGAAAGACCCCTGGGGTAGATTCAACCTAGTGTGGACATATCACTCCTAAATGTTTACGGCCCAGTTGAAGAAAGCTCTACTTTCCTTATTAGTCTTATGTAGAAGTGCCACCCGTCCCCACTTCAAACAGGTAACCATAATTGGTGGAGACTTCAATGCAATATGACATCCCATTAGGAATAAGAAACCACCCTCTTCCAAGTGTCCATCACCCTCTGCAAATTCATTGTTGGACCATTGGTGGACGCGGTGCATCAGCGAGCAGGGAGACTTCATGGCACAAAAAACGAATGTTACCTTTTTTCTAATTTGCATTAGGTTAAATTCAAGGCGTGATCCCAGATTTGCTCCAAAGGTAAGTGTGCCTTTCGTAAGTGGCTGTGAGGAAAACCACACTCCAACCCAAACAGAACCGGAAGTGGAGATTACATCTTGCTATTATGACATAGGATGATATCAACCACACATTTAATAAGAAGGAGCAAGGAATTTAGGCAATTGAAGAACATGCTTCAATTATCAGTTGGAATTTGTTGGAACTCCATTAAACATTAATTGGAGGATAATTTATCTAGGTGCAGGAAGTCAAATTGAAGTGAGTGAGAGAGCCAGAATAGAAGCTTTTGATTAGAAGTTAAAAAAACGCATCTGCAAGGGTATTGGCAGACCCAACAAGAACTGCTACCACATAGACTATTTCATGTTTTAGACATGCCTAGACAATCCTTTTTTGAAGATGGTGATTAACACTCAAGGCTTCTAGTGTTCACTCTAAACTGCAGGCCACAAAATAACCTAATTGATGAAATTGTATGCGTAATAGTGAAAAGCCCACAGACGTAAAAGGGATTCACGATTAGGGTTTCCTGTTTTAAGTGTTTATGTTTTTACAATTCTGGTGCTGTTTTTCCAGGGTTTTCAGATGCTTTCAAAATCTGTGTTTATTAGTGCTGATTTCACAAGAGGGTAGGCTGACAGCCATACAGCTGGACTTAATGCATCTTGTCAGTAAGTGGTCAATTAACACATTGCATATGGGCAAAGGCGTGAAATCAAGTAAGTATCACATTTAACCAGCGTACAATCCCTGAAGGCATTATACTGGGGTTGCATGGGATGCTTACTTGATTGCATCATAATCAAAAGGTCAGGAAAAGCAGTGCTCCTTATACAGGCCGATGATGATCCTCATGCCCCTCTAGAATTGCATAGAGTGCACCAATTTCTTATGAAACAATATATCTTGTTGCATTTGGCATTTTTTTATAATTATATTAAGAAAGAAAATTACACGAATACACATGTTGGCTACCTTTTCTTGGACTACCGGAAATGAATGTGCTCAGCTTGTACAATGCATGAGCTCTTGAAGTAGTATACACTTCTACATTGCAGTATCTGCTCTGGGCCCGGGGTGTTGAGAGGGACCCGGACCCTGTTACATAAGATTCACACAACAATGCCTGAACCCAGGCTGGGCCACGTGCGATGTTGTCACTGAAATGTTTGCTCGTGGGTGGGATAATCTGTGATGTTTTCTCCTAGCCAGGGCCATTGTTAATGCCTGCCCCGAGGGGTCAATCGTGGTGCTCCCACTGCTTAAAGGGAGGTCGATTTTAATGTTTGCACAATTGGCTATAATACTCTGACTGTCCACTGAAGTCTTACCTATCTGGTCCCCTTGTTAATGTGCTGAAACTCCTACTTCCAACCATACACTTCACACATCGCCTGAGTCATGTACACAAGGAAATTGACCACAGGGCTGAAGTGACAAGACATTACAACCCTTGTAACCAACGAGACCCGAAACCCTTATTTTTTTAGACCATCTACACCGAGACAGAAAGGGTAGAGCTCTTGCTTGATGAGAGAAAAGACTTAAAGGTTTTGTGTAACCCATCCACACCAGGAAGACAGCCAACATTATCCAGTGATAAAGGGTAATTAACCTGTTTGCTGCAGGTGTACTTGGATGGAGGAAACCAAAGCAGGGGGAATCTCTGGGGAGGGCCACACACTGGCTGGAGGCAAGAACCTATCTTGTGCACCTCAGAGATAACCAGGTCTCTTCAGTTTCCACATGCCATGCACGAGTAGGTCATCGTGTCCTTTTGTGTCTATAAATTCTGGAACTTGTAGTCATGAATTGAATACGTGAAAGGCAAAACTACAAGTTCCAGAATTCAAAGAATACAATCAGGACAGGATCACATATGCATGCATATCATGGGGAACCTTGAGAGCCCTGTAGGAACCAGAGGCTTGTGGAAGCACAGATTAGCAGCACACGTCAGCCTAAGCAACACCAGAGGGATCTTACTTGAAGAAGAATGGAAGCCATGGCAGTGTGGGAGCAACCAGAGGAAGAAGGACTGCGGAAGAGCTGGCCACCTGCCCTATCAAAAGAACACAGTCACAGAGTGAGAGGACAGAGAAAGAGATGCCAATCCAAAAAGTGCTCACACTTATCAGAAAACCAACAAGGGAATTTGGTGAGCTACATTTCAAGTTAAGTAAATTGCATTGTGGGACGCGTCAGCTGACTCAGAAGCTGCTTCAGAGAGTTGCAAGTAAAGTTAATTACTCTGGGGGAATCATATTCTGCTCCATCACAAGTAACTGCACAGCCATTTCAAGTAAAGTTAATTGTATTGTGCAAGCACTAGCTTGTCCCCGGTGATTGTTCCATTTACTGCGCTCCACAATCTGGTCAGAATGTCACTCAAACTCACCCCATTGTAAGAACCTCACTGATTCATGTCATATTTGATTTCTTAAATATTGTATGCTCTTTTCTGATCAAAAGACCATTGTTCCTCCCTGTAAACAAATAAATAAAATAAATGAAACCATCTCCCAATACACGCTAAAACCATCAAAGCTCTACTTCTCTCCCACCGGCTTTACTCAGTTCCAGCCCACTCATCCCCCCAGAAGGGGCACACAATGACCTCTTTTGGACACAGTTACCTCATGTGCTCACAACACAAATCACCTAGAGACATGCCTGCACGCAGAGCTCAATTACTTCTGATCTCCATGCTTCATGGTAGCAGCAAAGCAATCCTGCATCGCTCCTTCTCGCCCTACTAACCTACATGATTTGCAGCTCCCTTAGCACGAGGAGACCATACACATGCCAGCGGTGCATGGTATAAAGTGCATGCACACACCATCAAATGGTGCTGATGCCTTCTGATGAAGTGAACAAGGGACTATGGAGACTCGGGCCCTGCACCATCTTTGCATATTTATTTCCGCTATTCCAAAGGTATGGACAGTTCGATTGCTTTTGTTAGTCTATACATGCTATTGCCGGATGATTTCCTGCAGTGATTTAAGTAGATTGCTGAAACCAACAGTCGAAAAGTAAATGCTGATTTGGGGGTGGGAGGCTGGCAGTCAAAATGGAGATTGGAAAGGGTGTCTTGAAATGGAAATCGTCTTTTGCAATCATGCGGCGGGGACGTGAGCGAAATACATTATGTTTTTATTAGGGAGAGTGCAGTGGTCTATAAATGTCACTGCTTGAAGGGCAAACTGCGATGAAAGCAATATTTTTTAATGTTCCAGCATTTCAGTACACATGCAAACGATTGGGCTAAAATGCCAGTCTGTTCTAGGTTACACTCTGTGGCCAGGATTACTGAAACATGAACCAGTTCTTCTCCTGCCCAATCGTGCCTACTAACACGAACGTGGTTGCACTACATTCAAGCGTGAATGTTCCAAATGTGGCATGGCTGCGTGCCCCATGCTAAGAGGAGGTCCCAGCGTCCTCCTCTCCTCGAACGTGTGACATTGCACTATGTGGGCCTGGAGAAGCCCACACGTTGAGGGGGTTGGGCCAAGTGGTCCTCTAGTGGGACATCATCAATGGCACGAGGGGGTGCTTTGGCACAGATATATACTACTGCAAAACCACCACTCAGCATCAGCGTACCTGCTGCAGCGCAGGAGAGAAGGCTACAAGCTAAGAGAATGTGTGCCAGCCTTACTCTGGTGAGTCAGATTATGCAGCGGTGCACTCTGACACACAACCGAAGCGCATGACAGTTCACAATCTAGGTGTGTAGCATTTCAGTCAACTCTGAGCTTTGTATCGCATGTATCGGTTTGAGGCAAATACTGTAGCACTTCAAACCGTTATGGGCTTTAAGATTCTCTTTCCCAGCATGCAATCTCATCAAAAGGCACAGCCTCACCTGGTAAAACTATGCAGAAGACGCCCAAATCGTATACAAAATCGAAGATGTACAAGAGGAGAACACAACGCTAGTAGACTGTCGCAAAGAACTCTATGAATGGATTAACACAAACAGCCTCAAAGTCAACGCGGGCAAGACAGAAATCATGATTATATCCAAAAACCAGGAAGCAACCAGTGCATCTCATGGCCCACAGAACTAGGAACAGCATCCACACCATCCAGAGCTTATCCTAGAACCACAAGTAAATGTAGTTACCAAGAAATGTGTCTTCCACCTGCACACGATCAAAAAAGATTCTACCATTCCTCTCCTTCCTGCACAAAACACTGGCCATCATCGCCCTCATCATGTCCAGGATAGACAACGACAGCAGCCTATACCTTGGAATGCCGGATTATCTACTGAAGAAACTGCAATGTATAGAGAGCGCAGCAGTCAGACTTCCAAAACTCTCACAAAGGGACCACATCACTCCAGCGCTAAAGATGCAGAATTCTTACAAAAGAAAATCACCATTTACCAGCAGACCATAACACTCAGTTTCAGCAACGGCATGCGTCTGGAACCTAAACGATACACAAAGAAAAAACTTGGTGGACCAGCATTCTCTTTCATAGCCGCTAAAATTTGGAGCTTCCTCCCGAGAGAAATACGAAAATGAAGAAAAATTCAGAAATACATTCAAGAGTGAATGGTGCCCCATGCAAAGAGGAGGTCCCAGCGTCCTCCTCGAACGTGTGGCATTGCACTATGTGGGCCTGGAAAAGCACTCCTTTGGTGAGCACATTGAGGGGGTTGGGCCAAGTGGTCCTCTAGGGGGACATCATCAATGGCACGAGGGGGTACTTTGGCACAGATATATACTACTGCAAAACCACCACTCAGCATCAGCGTACCTGCTGCAGCGCAGGAGAGAAGGCTACAAGCTAAGAGAATGTGTGCCAGCCTTACTCTGGTGGGTCAGATTATGCAGCGGTGCACTCTGACACACAACTGAAGCGCATGACAGTTCATAATCTAGGTGTGTAGAATTTCAGTCAACTCTGAGCTTTGTATCGCATGTATCGAGAGCCAAAAAACCTGGCTCTTCAACTCAGAACCAGACAAAAACGAATAAGCAACACACACACCCTACAGAATAAACACAAAAATGGCAAGACAGAGGACTAGACCAGACCACGACAAAGTGCAGGAAAGTAGAGAGACCTCCAAATGGGAAGGAGACCGAGGTGTACCGGTTTCCCTAGAGGGCCCTACCGCAAACTAAGGAGAGACATAGGAACGTAGCAACTGAACAGATAAACCATGGGGCACAGGGAGATCAAGGGTATAGGGAAAAGGTCCCCCGCCCCTCAAGAGGCCCAGGAAGGAGATGGTGGCTGCACACCAGGATATGCCAGGGGACAAAGCGGTGTAGACATCCATTAGTCTGAACACAAGGAGGGGGGGTGGAGAAGGCATCCCCACTAAAACAGGCCTGTGAACCACACACGCAACTCTGCACAGAATATAGGAGGAAGACCCCCCAGCATACAACAAAGCACATGTGCCACAGGTTTTCCAAATTGGAGGGGGTAAGGTTAAGCACCACCACTAACCAACCCCCACTAAAAAAAACATCCCTCTGCTTCAAACACCTCTCAAATTCTAAACAAAACCAAACCATACCGTACAGCACAACAAACCGCACGCACTTCACCACATTGCAACAACAAAACAAACCACACATAGCCTTGCACAAAAGCACATAACAACTACTGACCCGAAATTCACACCTACGCTCATCGAACGGTGTAAACCAAACTGAAGCTGCCAAAAGCACATCACTGCCCTTGTGTGCTTTTTTTCTCGCTCAGTCATACTAACCTAACTTACCCTCTTGCTTTTCAAATCCACCAGAGCGCCAGGGGACCACTCAGGTGGTGATAAATATACTTTAACATAACATAGATGCAGTGGTTTGAAGCAAATGGCAGTCATAGTTTTCATGACATGCATTCCCAGCTTGCAGCATTCTAGATACATGACACTTAATTTCCCTATATTTTCGCAGGACTCGCTTTCCCACTATATACCGAGTTCTACACATGGGTTTCCAATGCTGGTGTGGGTGTCCTGTGGTCAAGGTGTTTCAGTCGGATCTGCATGATTTATCCGCGTCTGATTTTCCCGTGACGGAAATGTTCGCATTGGGAAATGTGCGCATTACAAAATGTTTGTATATTTCCCATGCAAACATTTCCATTACAAATCACGCAGATTTCCTCACTCACACCTCACTCACACCCCCACCACACCACCCAACACAGCCCCCAACACACCCCCATCACACTCCCAGCCCCCTACTTACCTTTCCTTTAGACCCGCTGTGTCCCTGCACTTCCAAGAGTGCGAATCGGCACAGTAGGTTCTATTTAATTTAATATTTAATTTTTCTTTTGTATTTACTTTTGCTCGGGTGAGCTGCGGGTGTGTCCCTTGCAACCCTCGCCCACTATACTGTATGGTATAGTGAGCGGGGTGTTGCGGGGGGACATCTACGCAGCCCCCGGCTTTTTTAATTTAAATTTTTTATTTTTGTTTTTGTAATTTTTTTTGTTTTCATTTTTTGTTTTTCGTTCTTTTTGGCTAGGGTGAGCTGCGGGGTTGTCCCCCGCAACATCCCGCTCACAATACTGTACAGTATAGTGAGTGGTGTGTTGGGGGGACAGCCCCACATCCCACAGCTTTTTTTTTCTGTCAGGGGGCTGGGGGGTGTCCCCTGCAACCCCCACTCACTGTAGTGAGCGGAGTGTTGCGGGGGATACCCTGCCAGCCCCATACCAACCCCACCGAAACACCTAAACACATACCACAAAAAGTTCGAACTTTTGGTAGTTAGAACTTTTCGTGGTGTGTGTTTTAGGTCTTTTGGTGGGGTCGGTAATTTTAACTCGGTCATTTCGTCCTATTCCGTTTCAGTCGTCCTGTTAGGTAGATTTACTCATTGACCTTTGGAGACTCTCCCTCTCTCGTTTCCTCTCTGGAAAATCATCTCCTCTGACTTCGTGTTTGAGTTTGCAAGCTTAACGCTCTCTGAGTGTGGGGAATGCTGGGGTTTTCTCGGCTCTGCCCCTGGCCCCAACCACTCTTTGATGCTAATAAGTTGATTGCCTCCTGCTTGTTTGGCTCCCGTATGATATAGCATACTCTCCCCGGTGGTCCACGTTTTCAGAAGAAGGCGTACTTTGGGTCCTGCTCTGCTAGGCAGGTCTTGCTTTCTGCAACCAAAAAAGTGATGGGTGGAAGGTTTTGAATAAATCTAAACCTGTTCAATGATGCCTTGGTCGATCAGTTTTCCAAGTAGAGACTTGAGTTCTTTACGTGCCATCAGGGGAATGGGTCTGACCTTGTGTTTCACAGGCGTTTGAACTGCTCGCTGGGTTTGTCATCATCTGAATTGTGCTGTATGGCTGCATTGGTGTGTCACCATCTGGTTTTGCACATTGGGCTCACCTTGTGGTGTCCTTTAGTCTTCACCATTCAGGTCTCTTTGGTCTAGGAGCAGTTGTCAGACCGCACAGCCCACCCATTACAGGTTGCGCATCAGCATCCTTGGATTCCTTAGCCCATATACAGGTTTCTTGGCACTGGCTCCTTTGCACCAAGTCACCTTCACTTGACTCCTTTTATTGGCCTCTTGGCTTTAGGGTGCACTCTTGTTATTACTCTGGCTTTACCTTGGTTGTCTCGTGGCTCTGACACCATGTATCACACACTACTTGTCAAGTTGTAGCTTTGCCACACTACACCATTCATTGGTTAGGCTTCCTTCAGCCTTTAATATATTCAACTTTCAGGTTAAATGTAACTTGTTGTGCAACATAGATTAATTATGGTTGAATTTCAGTTCAGAGTTCAAAAGTGATTTTATACTGCTCAAATATATTCGTTTGAATGGTAAATTTGTTTGCTTCATAGCCAAATTATAAGTGAATTCGATATTCAAATGGTTTGTTTGCCTCAATGTTAATTTTTCATCTAGTTCGGCATTCAAAATGCATTGGTTTACTTTCAAAGTTAAAGTTTCATATAGTTGGTATTCAATATGCGCTCAATTGTTAAAGTTCACAGATCGTTACTCACTGGAGGTCTGTTAGCAGCTTACCGACGCTGGAGCGTCCCTCCGACATTCACCTGCATTGTTTGTGTTTGTCCGATGGCTCCAGTGGCTCCTTTCAGCTCCAGAAGCTGTGAAACCCAACAGTGCGAGCTTCCCTCACTTGTCTCACAGTTTATCCTTTGTGCCGGCACCGCCGATGCTTGATTTCTTGCGGGGGGACATCTACGCAGCCCCCGGCTTTTTTAATTTACATTTTTTATTTTTGTTTTTGTAATTTTTTTTGTTTTCATTTTTTGTTTTTCGTTCTTTTTGGCTAGGGTGAGCTGCGGGGTTGTCCCCCGCAACATCCCGCTCACAATACTGTACAGTATAGTGAGTGGTGTGTTGGGGGGACAGCCCCACATCCCACAGCTTTTTTTTTCTGTCAGGGGGCTGGGGGGTGTCCCCTGCAACCCCCACTCACTGTAGTGAGCGGAGTGTTGCGGGGGATACCCTGCCAGCCCCATACCAACCCCACCGAAACACCTAAACACATACCACAAAAAGTTCGAACTTTTGGTAGTTAGAACTTTTCGTGGTGTGTGTTTTAGGTCTTTTGGTGGGGTCGGTAATTTTAACTCGGTCATTTCGTCCTATTCCGTTTCAGTCGTCCTGTTAGGTAGATTTACTCCTTGACCTTTGGAGACTCTCCCTCTCTCGTTTCCTCTCTGGAAAATCATCTCCTCTGACTTCGTGTTTGAGTTTGCAAGCTTAACGCTCTCTGAGTGTGGGGAATGCTGGGGTTTTCTCGGCTCTGCCCCTGGCCCCAACCACTCTTTGATGCTAATAAGTTGATTGCCTCCTGCTTGTTTGGCTCCCGTATGATATAGCATACTCTCCCCGGTGGTCCACGTTTTCAGAAGAAGGCGTACTTCGGGTCCTGCTCTGCTAGGCAGGTCTTGCTTTCTGCAACCAAAAAAGTGATGGGTGGAAGGTTTTGAATAAATCTAAACCTGTTCAATGATGCCTTGGTCGATCAGTTTTCCAAGTAGAGACTTGAGTTCTTTACGTGCCATCAGGGGAATGGGTCTGACCTTGTGTTTCACAGGCGTTTGAACTGCTTGCTGGGTTTGTCATCATCTGAATTGTGCTGTATGGCTGCATTGGTGTGTCACCATCTGGTTTTGCACATTGGGCTCACCTTGTGGTGTCCTTTAGTCTTCACCATTCAGGTCTCTTTGGTCTAGGAGCAGTTGTCAGACCGCACAGCCCACCCATTACAGGTTGCGCATCAGCATCCTTGGATTCCTTAGCCCATATACAGGTTTCTTGGCACTGGCTCCTTTGCACCAAGTCACCTTCACTTGACTCCTTTTATTGGCCTCTTGGCTTTAGGGTGCACTCTTGTTATTACTCTGGCTTTACCTTGGTTGTCTCGTGGCTCTGACACCATGTATCACACACTACTTGTCAAGTTGTAGCTTTGCCATACTACACCATTCATTGGTTAGGCTTCCTTCAGCCTTTAATATATTCAACTTTCAGGTTAAATGTAACTTGTTGTGCAACATAGATTAATTATGGTTGAATTTCAGTTCAGAGTTCAAAAGTGATTTTATACTGCTCAAATATATTCGTTTGAATGGTAAATTTGTTTGCTTCATAGCCAAATTATAAGTGAATTCGATATTCAAATGGTTTGTTTGCCTCAATGTTAATTTTTCATCTAGTTCGGCATTCAAAATGCATTGGTTTACTTTCAAAGTTAAAGTTTCATATAGTTGGTATTCAATATGCGCTCAATTGTTAAAGTTCACAGATCGTTACTCACTGGAGGTCTGTTAGCAGCTTACCGACGCTGGAGCGTCCCTCCGACACTCACCTGCATTGTTTGTGTTTGTCCGATGGCTCCAGTGGCTCCTTTCAGCTCCAGAAGCTGTGAAACCCAACAGTGCGAGCTTCCCTCACTTGTCTCACAGTTTATCCTTCGTGCCGGCACCGCCGATGCTTGATTTCTCACGCGGACTGCGTCCTCAGGGTTCCGCGCTCTCCAGCAGTTCTTGCTGCTTGTGCCAAGCTTCGGAGGCTCCCTAGCTTGGGGAAATTACCAAACCCATTCACCTCAGGTCCCACAAGCCCTTTGGGTCTTTGGCCGGCGTCTTGGTAGTTCCCCCTCGACCACCACGGCTGCCTCCTTACATGGGTCTCCTTCTGCTCCTCCGCTCTCAGGTCTCCCTGTTGCTTTGTTTGTTGCTCTTTCCATTTCTGTTTATACACCTGCAGCCCCTCGACTGGCTGCAGGTGTGAACACCTAATTGGCCCTGGATGACCATGATTAGAGGAACATGCTTGACCGTCAGAGTTCCTTACATGCATCTTCTTCATCCCAGTGCCAAAGTGGTGAAAACAGGTTATTTTCATCACTTTCAGTTGCCTCTTCTTCGAGTCAATAATGCCAAGTGCCATATGTGGCAAAATAGGACAAACTGGTTTGTAATAACCCATAAATGTCGGGGGAGGGTTAGGTTGATTGTCACAAGAGAAAGGGGGATACCGTGTCTCACCCACGGGCACCTTATTCTTTCTCCCCCTCTTTCTGTGCCTTCAAGGCTTGTTTTTTCTACTGATGTTATTCTGACTGAAGGAAGTGGGGTAACAATATCCCACAATGGCTTCTGGGACTAGGGATTCATCACGGCATGGAAAAGAGAAATACAGCACCTCACCTGAGGACATTTCATTCCTCTTTCCCAAGAACCCTCCACAGAGGTGATCCTACCTTGGTTGTCACCCTCCCTCCCAGGGTCAGTATCTAATAGCGATGGCCTTTCCCTGGCCACCTACGCAGATGATTCAAGGGAAGTAGATGTGAGGACGCCCTCAGGTCTCTCACTGCTTTCTCTTCTCTCCACCTCCCCTCTGAGTAACCCAGGTACCTTCTGTGTTGCAGGGTTTCCTCCCGTGAGGTGGCATTTGCTCAGTAGTGTTAGTGTTCTCTGCGGCTTTCTGATCTTCCAATCTGTACACAAGCCGGTTATGGGTTCTGCTCATTTCAGCGTTTCTTGTTTCCCTGGCTCTTGCGTTAAGAGCAGATGATTTGTTACTCCCTCAGGTCCTGCTTTCGGCAGCGAATACCGGGCCCCAGGCCAACCGATGTGTTAGAGTCCTACAGGTAAGGACTGTGTTAGTTTGCCTTTTCTTCGCCATCTTTGCTCAGCTCTCTGCCAGGTTGGCGTCATCTTTCTCTCTCTCTCTTGCTCCTCTCTGTGCACACAGATGCTGTGCAGCGAGCTTCCCCCCTTCAGTGAAATACCCTCATTGGAGGCTTGCCACTGCATGCTGGTTCTTCTCCATTCAAGGGTGGTCGTGCCTTTCTTCTTGCTCCGTGACTAAAATGAGGAGCGTTGTTTATGTTCAGCTGTCAGGCTCACAGAGAGACCAGCATTGTCTTGAGCCAAACATCCAAAGGCACTTTCAATATTATTTTTAGTTCCACAGCTGAATGTTACATCAGTTTCTCAGCTTCCTGTGTATGCAGATATTGCTTTGGTTATAGGGAGTTCCCCATGGGAATTTGAGTACTTGTCCCCTGGAGGGTAGTCACTCCCAGTGAGGTCCCCTTTTGCCAAACCCCTAGGGAAGTGCATGGACAGCGACATGAAGAGACACCTTACTGCTTGTGCAGCATGCAAGGATGGAGATAAACGCCCATCACCCAAACTCCACCAATCATTCATCGAATGGAATGGACATCCCTGGCGTAAAGTGTGCATAGACTTCATTGGTCCAATGGATCACATGCCTGCGGAACATAAATATGCACTGGTACAGGTGGATTACTCCTCCAAGTGGGTTGAAGCAAAATTCCTGGGCAAGATAACCACAGGATCAACCATTAAGTCTCTCACAAAAGTCTTCAGCAGAGAAGGACGTCCTGAGGAGGTAGTCTTGGACAGCCAACTATAATTTGTTTCTGCAAAATAATAAACGTCCCGGCCCAGAATGACATAAAGCACATTCGTGCTGCCCTCTACAATCAGAGAGGTAATGGGCAAGTAAAGTGAGCTAATCGCATGATCACGGTAGAAATTCAGCAATCAAGAGCATGTGGGACAAATTGTCATGAAGCAGTACAAAAAACGATATCAGTCCACAGAGTTACAGTACATTCTGCCACAGGAGTTACTCCATTCCAGCTGATGAGAGGATTGAAGGGCAATACTAAGCTTAATCCAGCATGGACACATCTGAGGAACATAGAGCAAACTATAGATATCCCTAACATCATGAGAATAGCGTCAACCAACCAACAGCAGAAGAGAGAAACCTTCGATACACGTGATAGATAAATGTGCAAGACGTAGGAAAAATATGTATTCCCAAGAAGGACAAGAACACTTCATCCAAATACAGTCAACCATTGACTGTCACAGAAGTATATAAAGATACCATAACAGTAGAAGGAGGAAAGAAGTGGAACATGGCCAGGGTAGCAATCGAAAGAGATGAAATGGGACAAGTAGGGGAAGCACTCCGTTGAGACTTCGCAGTCTCTCACCTCATAGAACTAACCGTCCAACAAGGAAAGGTAAATAGAAGATGAGGAGAAGACGAAGAATGACACAAGGAAGATATCTAAGCTCAATTAGGCAAGTGGAGACACAGAAGAAGAATGCGTGTTCCAGAGAGGTTCAATCAGTATGAACTTTATTAATCACTGGAAATTGTGAACTTTTATAGGAACAATTGGGGATGATGTAGTAACGCACTCTGTGTCGCCCACGTCGCTCCGTCCCATGTCACGAAGGCACGCCATCGGAGGGCACAGCAGAGAAATCATGGGGAAGCAGGCAGAGAGGTCGTGCTCTCGTGGGTCTCCTGGTTGAAGAGCAAACTGCTTTGTGCACACCAGCCAGGTGTTGAATAACAAAGATGCTTTATGAATAAAGATGCTTTATAATGTAATAATAAAGTATCAATTTAAATAGTAACAAATAATAATAAGACTTTGGGCCTCATTAGGACCCTGGCGCTCCCGTAATGAACGGTGCCGGTACGGGACCGGCACTGTTCATTACCGGATGCCCTATTACGAGACCTGCTAGCGGGTCCCGCTTTTCACGTCTGGTCTGACCAGACGTGAAAAGTGGGACCCGCTAGCAGGCCAGGATGCTAACAAGGGGCCTGTCATTAACGGACCCGTTGTTAGCATCCTCCCATTTCCCATTGAGCCCTACGGGGCTCAATGGGAATGGGGATTGATTTTTACGGGGTCCAAGAAAAGGTCGGCATAACCCGGTTATTGCCCTTTTCTTGGACCCGGTAAAAAACCATTACCGGCAGCAGCCATGCCCTTAATAAGGGCACGGCTACTGCCAGGGTCGTAATGAGGCCCTTTGTGTTTTACTGCAAGGAAGTTATTATGTATACAAATTCACATTTCTACACTCCCTTTCCACAATCACTTTTTAAATGGCTGTGGTCCGCTTCTGACATCAGCCGACTACTGCCATGGAAAAAATACTTTGCTGTTTTCTTTTGGCTTTCAATTTACAAAGTGATATATCGCCAGACCTTCCCCTGTGACAGGGGCCAGAAAGGGGTGCATGGATGGTGGGCAAAGTGGCAGAGGCAAATATTCCCAGAGCCACTAGAATTCAAGATGAAAGGGAGGGAAGTACCATTCCAATAATTCCCATCAGGGCTTAAGAGGCATGGCATATAAAGAGCAAGAATGATGTACTGCAGTCAGCCGTCATGTGGAATTGGTGGAGTAAGCATTTAGCTTACTGAGAGGGTGAATATAACCTCTTACTTCTAGGTCCTGCTGCCACATGGAGAACCTGATGCCTGAAGAACCTCCTGAGAACCCGGAAAAGCACCTAGGATCCAAGAGCAGATGCATAGAAAGGGTAGGCCCTGAGTGGGCAAGGCCCATCCAAAATCTGTAAATGCCTACTCAGCAGCGCTGTGTGGGCATTTACAGATGTTAATGCCCCTGCGGTGGGCACGACTGCATTACCCTAAGGCCCCCCCTTGTTAGATGATCCTGGTTATGACTCTGTCCAAGAGTACAGAGAACCTTGAAAAGCACCTAGAATCTGAGCTGTTGAGAACTCCAAAATGCACCAAAAACGTGAAAGTGGCTTAGGGTAGGTTTAGAAAGTTCCTAGAGGCTGCCGAGAAGCAGACTGAAATGTTTCTACTCTAAAGAAGTTGGGGAGGGGTGCTGAGAAATGTGAAAGATGCCTAAAACCTGAGATGGGTGCTGAGAGGTTTTGAAAGCAGATAGCGCCGAGCTGGGAGATGAAAAGCATGAACTATCTCCTACAGACTGAGATGGATGCTACAAAGCCTCAAAATCACCTAAAACCTGAGGAGTGCTGGCATCTTTGAGAAACATTTGTTGTGAGAGGTGTTGCAGGGATTTTAATACATGCTCTTGAGTTGGAAAAGTGTAATAAAGTTGAGAAAAGCCTTTGAACCTGATAGGTGAATGGAACTCAAGTGAGAATATAATTGATACAATAGAAGTAATTCACCTGAAAGTATGTGAACTAAGATGGACTGGGATTATGAAAACCTTATAGTGAAATTGATTTCTTCCCTCAGCAAGGACACCAGTCGATTAGCACCCGGAGTACATCACATTAGCGTGCCTGTAGAATCCTCAGCTACCACGTTTGTGATACGCCGCTATTTGCAAGCCATCTGCATTCATTACCTCATCATCTCTTACTAATGAGGAAACGATGACCAGAGAGCGTCCCCCATCCTGCTCAATTTTTATGAAGTTGGGATAGCTGCAAGACAGCCCACTTAAGGGATCCACTATCACAGGATGTTCCCATCTAAATAACTCCCTTATTGTCCTGATGAAGGCTGTCCTTACTGGGTGTACATAAACTGCTCTTATGAGGCAGAAACACAGTGTGTCGACTGTTGAATTTGGTTTTGAAGTATTACGTAAATTGTACAATATTTATTGTGTCATGAAATACAAAATAACAGTTATAATCCCAGGATTAAGAAAATGGGGTGCTAACTATGACAATGTACAGTGTATGGTTTTATGTAACTGATGTAATTGGGGTTTGCTTTGTTCCTGTGCATACACTTTGTCATCTGTTGAATCGTGGAATTTGTATTTGTTATGTTGTATCCTGTTCTACAGGGTGTGAGACTACATGTCACATGTGATTTTGTTTTAGTGATTGTATTTGATTAAAAAGACTATTTATTTTTTTATATTAAGTGTAGGTGGTATATTCCCATTACTGACACTAAACTATTGAATTAAATATATCAAACCATACAAGCATGGATGGCCATTCATGGCCTCTGTCAGAATGATGACAAAACTGATATACTATTGATTGGATCCCAAAACCAATTAAACAAATTACCTGAACAATTCAAATCCTTTGTTATTGATAACATCACCATTAAAGTTTCAAAAGAAGTCAAAACCTTAGGAATCTACCTTGACTCGACCCTCTCACTAACCAAACAAATCAATGCTACTTGCTACAGCGACCACGGTGGCCTATACCTCTAAACTTATTAGCGCCTGTAGGCCGCTCCTCTCTCCTGACAGCTGCATTACCTTGGCCAGAGCCCTCATATTAGCGAGATTGGACTACTGTAATGCCCGATATATTGGGACAAATAGCCGCAATCTAAATAAACTACAAGTGCTACAGAACAACGCACTAAGAGCGGCATTTAATATCTCTAGAGCCAACCACATAACCTCTGCCAGACAAAAGACCCACTGGCTACCAGTGAAGGATAGAATTGCCTTTAAAACACAATCACTAACCCACAAGGGCCTTTGGGAAATGCTCCCAAATACCTAAATAGTAAGTTTACAAAGACTCAATCTAACAGACCTACCAGAGCCTCTCAGGTCACCCTACTAACGATACCCAGATACAAACTAGAAAAACCAGGGGGTAAGAGTTTCCCAGTTCTAGCGGCCAAACTCTGGAATGCCTTGCCTTCAGATGTAAGAGTTGAGCCAGTTTCTGGGCTTTCCGCAAAAAACTGAAAACATGGCTGTTTGCACAGGAACAATAATGATTCTGTTTCTCCCCTTGATCACAAACTTGTTATTGTTCATCCTGCTGCGCCTGTGGATTGAGTACAGCATGTTTATGTTCCATGGTATTTGCACAATGGCATGTAGGGATCCTATTGTATCTCCATTATTGTAACTGTGTTATGTTGATGTATTATAATTGTATCTTCCATTATTGTAACTGTTATGTTGATGTATTATAATTTTCTTCCTTCATCAATTATGCATCTTGGTACATGTAAAGAAACTTCCTGTAACACAATTGTAACCTGCAAACTTGCGCCCAGATACCTTCGGGTTAGGTGCGCTATATAAATAAATAAATATAATTTCCATACAGCACCCAGGTCAATCCAAACTGTGGACCCTGATCAATTGTTTGTAGTTGATTTCCCCCAGCCTGGGCCAGGAACAGTGCAATCCTTGCTCCAGTCCATGGATAGTTCCCATCCAAGCTACCACCCCCTCCCACCAGGCCAGCTGGTTGCACCTGGAAAATACATTTGCTGATAACAGGAGATGAGCTACACCCTGGGTTCTTACCTTATTAACTGGACACAGACACCACAGTGGATTGTATAGGGATCCCAATGGGGATCTGTCTTTATTTATAAAAACTTGTATTCTATTATTAAACATTCCTATTCCTTTTCTAAAATTCCCAAGTGTGAGTTACCTCTACAATGGGGGAATCTTCTTTGTCAGCCCACCTTTACTGGCAGGGGTCACAGGGAGACCCATAGAGTGGGACAGATGCAACAGACCCCAACCTAATTCCTTGAACCACCCACTGAAGAGTGAGGCCAGATAATGGCCTCTCTGGGTGGTCCCACCTAGCTAGGCAGCCTCAGGCAGGTTGTCACTTCTTTCTGCTACCTCACAGCAGGGTTCTTACTCTCTCTAACATCTTCCCCCTACTCCCTTATATATTCTCTATACATAGACCTACTTAACATCAAACCTACTTAACATTTCCCCGTACGATCCCCCTATTATTAATCAATTAAATAAATACATATATATTACAGAGCTTGCGTTAGCGGCCCTGTAGTTATGGTTAAGTTGCTCAACTCATCAGAAGAGCACTTTTTGGCAAACTTATAACTTTGCCACCCCCTTGACGAATCCTCACAAAGCTTTGCAAAACAAAATATATTGCCCCCTCAGAATGATTCTGCTAGGTTTGATGCAGTTTCGTCAAGGGGGGGCAAAGTTATAGGGAGTCCCAAAATGTGTGGAAATCCTCATAGATGCAATGGAAACATTCTTTTACTCACGCCTACAGCCCAAACCGCTGGATGGATTTTCACCAGATTTCCGTCAGGAGCGGCGGCTTGGTCCCAAACGCATGCTTTTGTAAATTTGGTGTAAATCCGTCTAGTCATTTTTTTTAAATGTCCAGAAAGTAGGTACAACAAAAATAGTGATATCTGGGTTCAGTCTGCGGACACCCCCCTGGACCAATCTGGGGGCAGCGTGATGTCCGCGGACATCGGATGCGCAAGCTGATTGGATGGTGAAAAGCATGAGGTGCGTCATTTTTGTCAACGACAACCATGTTGCATCCACAGACAGCCACCAGTGTCTGCAGATAGCCCAGTGGGAAAAAAAATCTGGAAACATTTTTGGGGTTATTTGGTGGCTGAAAGAGGGTCTGGAAAGAGCGGGGGTGGAATAAATATGATTTGGAGCTGTTTTTGTAGGTGAGAAAAGTGGGTGCAGGTGCCGAACGGCCCGCGGACAGCACAGTAGTCCACGGCAATGCCGTGAACAAGCGGCTTGGAAAACACATTGAGGGTATTTGATATCTGAAAGAGAGCATAGAAAGGGTAGTGGAGTGGAATGAAAATGATATGTAACTGTTTTTCTAGGTGAAAAAGGGTTTGCAGATGCCACTGAGTCTGCGGGCACCTCTTAGTGTCTGCGGATGTTACACTGTTGGGGGTGTTGAGGACGAGCTTTGTTATTTGAAGGCGTATTGTACGTATTTGTTGTATAGTTTAATTGTATTGTGCTGGCTGTGGCCTCCGGCAACACACACTATAGTAATGTGTATAATAATTATAAGTAATGCAGCGGTAGTATACAGTATTTGTAATATGGTTGAATAATATAATTAAAGTGTATATGGTATTTATGATTGTAGTTAGTGGTCGAAGTGTAAAAAAAGAAGTAGTGGATCCTTCTGATCTGCATCCACTCCTCAGAAACCCCATCACCTCGTCCCCTCCCTCACACAATACAAACCCCCAAAGAGATATACTTGCTGTTTTAGGGAACGCTTAGTGTAGTGTACTGAAAGTGTAAGTTTGAACAAAACGTATTCTGGAATGGTTTCTTTTTAAAATGAAAGCATAGGCACAGTAAAACTTAATTAAAAAAATAGAGTAGAACCACTCCCAACCACGCCCATTCACTTTGACCACTAATTGTAGTACAATTGAGGACAGTGCTTTTTGATGTGTCCTTCACCTTTTAGATGGGCAAGCATGATATCCTCCTTGAATGATTACGTGATACCATTAGCGTTATGGAGCAGGTGCTGGACTGGCTGATTTATTTTCCTCACTAACCGTCCTTACCAGCTGCAACTGCATAAATGCCAACATTTGAACTTTTGAAAGAGGGAGAAATGTGCATGCACGCACCCTTTCTCTGACCCGTGGTGCCTTTTACTGGAAATGTTGGGGGCGAGTTAAAAAAACGTTCAAGAAAACATAAAACAGTGCATTTAATTATCTAGCGAGGACATTTGCTGCAAATAGAGATCCACCATAACCATCATTAAAAAACAGCATGCTTACTTGTATGTGGATAGTCAGTTCTGTGATCTAAGAAGCACCCGTCTATAAACCTGGAAGATGAGTAAATGACAAAGATATGCTGGCCTTAAAGAGGAGCCTGCTACAGCTGAATGAAGCACAGAAGCTCCTACCCAGTCAATGCAATTTCACAAATCCACATATAGACTTCAATCCATGTGAGGCAGCAGTTCCATTGTGAAGGTTCTTAGTGTGAAAAATAAGGGAAGCCACTCTTGTGACACAAGAAGAGCAAGTCTGTACCTTTCTGAGATGCTGCACTGATGATGTAAGTGAACTGGTGAGAGTAGATTGCGGCAGAGACTTCAATCCATGTGAGGCAGCAGTTCTATTGTGAAGGTTCCTATTGTGAAAAATAACAGAAGCCACTCTTGTGACCCAGGAAGAGCAAGTCTGTACATTTGTGAGATGCTGCACTGGTGATGAAGGTGAACTGGTGAGAGTTGATCACAGCAGAGACTTCAATCCATGTGCGACAGCTGTAAGGGAGTCCACTCTTGATATTTGTGGGCAGTAACTGCAATGCACCTTATTCCAGTTACTGTCCACTAACTGTTTGATTG